>NC_044332.1:39250918-39560761 GCF_007399415.2 Gopherus evgoodei
AACAGACCAAATGTCAACATTACGAGCAAGAGTTATAACCAAGTTTCACATAGGTTTATAATATTAACCATCTAATCTTAATATTTTAGACCATGGTGATAGTTTTGTAACATTTAAAAATATTTTGACTCTTTAGAAAATTGGCTATTTTTAATGGGATGGCTAGCTTAACCTCCACCTTCATCTGTTTCTATTGACAAGAAGTACGTTTGTTTTGAAGTCATCAATGAAGGCATTAGATTACAACTGTGTATCAAATTTCTAATGCAAATGTCTAAGGAAATATTTTATTACTGAAATATAATACTTTTTTGTTAGTATCCTATCATAGACTACAGTGGGCACGATTAAAATGTTAACATTTGCCATGTTCAGCAGTTACCATGCATAAAGTAAACACTGTGATGCAGTAGATATCAAGATTTTATAGTGCCCACAGTAATTGTATGCAGCCTATACTGTGTAATAGATAGTTTCCTGGCTATTATTTATGGAATAGATTATAAGATAATTAAATGAAAAACTTTTTTCTTGTATTGACACTTTGTAATTTTTTTTCTTGTGCTGTACATGTGCATGAAGATGAGGCATTTTATCTGCGTTCTCAACACTAGAGGGCAGAGACTGATTGGGTGCCCAAAGTTGTGCCCTTATTACTTCTGATAAATTAAATCTGATTTGCAGTTATTAAACATGGAGTAAAATTATACATGGCAAATAAATGTAGTAAGAAGAGCTGTATTTCTTTGTAATGCTATTTCAGTCTTCGTGGTTTTTGTTTTTATTATAAGGAAGTAGAATTTCCCTTTTTCACATAGACTTGGTGAGTGTTGCATTTTTAAAAGGTTAGTTAGGTTTAACCCACCACAGTATTTGAAGGCTCCTACTATAATGAGTTAAAGAATTTAAAAGGCTCTGCCTCATTTTTTGCTATTTGATAGTTTGAAAGCTACGCAAGACTTATTTCAGATTCCTCTTATTCTCAATAGTATCACTAAGGAAGATGATACTGAGCAGCAGAGCTTTTATAGGTCTGTTTGAACCCCAGGAAGTGGAGGGGGAGGAGAAATCCCAGTATAATTAGTTCATTGTGGCATGTGAATGATGTTGTGAAAAGGGAAGTAGAGTTTATAGTTGTACAGCTAAACCACAGTGTAAATAAATCAAATATTCTTTAGTCAGAAAACTTGTTTATGTAGCTGGAACTCAAATTATGCTAACAGTAGTTGCTGAAATACACTTATGAGTATCCAGTGTAAGAGCTATGTCATCTTAGTAGATCATCTTTAGTAAGTATTTTTCTGGTAAGTTTTGATTTTGATGTTTTCTCCCAATGTAAGAATCCAGAAATTAGAACTTTTTCTGTGGTCCAACTGTAAATCATAATTAAATAGATTTTGTTATGAACAAATTTTAATATGTCTATAGAGCACAAATATTTACATTTGCTTATACAGACTTTTTAAAAGCCTAGTAAAAGGAAATCCTTGCCTTTATAAAAATTTATATTACATAGGCTTCTTAAATATAAATTGAAAAACGCTGTCTCAGGCTGTAGACCGTATTAATTAACTTATATTGCTGTTAAATTTCAAAATTAAACTTGGGAGCTTTCGGATTCAGTTAAAATAACATTGGTATGTGGAGTTGCTTATTTTGTTTTATCAAGTTGATCGATTTTTTAAGTTTGATTTTGTGTGTGTGTAACACCAGTACAGCATAACTAATTTAATGCCAGTGCTGTGAACTATATACTGAATAGCTCTGTGTGGGCTTTGTAGTCTACAGGGATATCACATTATTAGCAATCATATCTGCTTAGGCAAAGCTGGCTTCTACAGATGGCTGCTTTCAAGTGCAAATGAACTGGTTAGACGTGTCTTGTTTAATACATACTCAAGATTCACAAATGAGTATTGATTTTTTTCAACCAGTGTTTCTGATAGCAATGGAAATGGATTAAATGGTCTCTAGAGAATTTAAAGGAACACTGTCACTGTTAATTGTAAACTAGTAACAGAAATACATAAATGTGTATTAGTGTGTCAAAATGTATTTAATGAAAGAAGACTATATCACTTTATGACAGAATGTAGTGGTGTCCTAGAAAACCTGAACTGGTGCTGCTTTGTGTAAACTAGGTTATTGTGTAAATATTTGTGAATAATGCATCTCTCCTTTCTGCACTTGAAAAGTATGTGTATTTATCTGTAAAAAGTCTACATACATGTGCATGCAGCTTACGCTTGCTGATGATTTTTTGCAGCAGATTGTTTTATTAGTGTTTATGCTACCAATTAGTCTAATTACTCTTCACTTAGAGCATTATTAGTATCTTCAAAGGGAAGAACTACTAATATTACTTGAGAGCAAACTTTGTATAGTCTAAGAAAATTTCCAGAAAAAGAAGTCAACATTTTAAAGATCTTATTTTGGTATTAATAGACATGTCATATGGGATAGGGTCAATTACTGTAGCATTAAGTGTTTGTTGTATAGGCTCTTGCATCTGAGAGATTTACCGGAGGTTAAAGTCACTGGTCCTCCCATTTAAATTGGGAATGACAGCTACAAGATCATTGAGCTTCTAGATTCCTACATACTAACATGGGAAATGTGGTGTTTTGCAAAGGAGGGTTTTGTGGAAGAAAAGTACCTACAGTATTTATGTACCATTAATCTGACCTGTTCTGCTGTAATTAAGGTCATTAGTTAACAGCTTTTCTACAGTGGTATCTTAGTATGCCACCACTATGGTAGGTCATTGAGAATATTGACACAGCAAAGTCTTGCATGGAAGCGGTTTCCCTTGCAGGAAAACTCTTCAAAACACAAAGAGTATTGAGTTACAGGAGTGGGTCTCAACTTTTCCATGTTGTAGATCACTTCTTAAAAGTAAATGTTCGTGTAGACCTCCTTAACACCCAGCCTCACAATATTGATCACACACCTTCCCTGTAGTCCTTATAATACTTGCCTTAATAAAAACAAACCAACTTAGGACAGCATTGAAGAGAGAAGAAAATTATCACACACTTCCGGCAGGGAGGTACCAGTGTGTAGTAGCATCCACATCTATTGTGTATCTGCTCTGTTTTTTCTCCCAAAGTGTAGGACTTTACATTTGAGTTCTGAATATCCTGTCATTGCCTCCAGCCTGCTCATTCAGCCCTGTTCTAAACTCAGCAGCCCACCTTGCTGGTCACTTCTGTCCTTTTGTGGGCTTGCTGTCCTCCTAACTTTTGTGTCACTGGTAAATTTGATTAGTTAAATTTACTCCAAACAAATACCTAACAAAAAGGCTGAGACTTTATTTTGTGTTTCTCAGTCCTTCTTGTCCTGTGCAGAAGCACAAAAGGAAGCTCTCCTTGAGGAGTATTGCATACCCAATTATAACTTTCTGACATGGTGGGATGATCTTTGTTTTGACTGTGCGTGCTTCTTCATTGAAAGCAGCAGCTCAGCAGACCATCGGGAAGTGGTCAACAAGACCAGTATGAGAACTGTGTAGTTAGGATACAAATCGTTTTTTATTGTCTTTCTAGCAGTAAAGTCTTAGATTGCTATCATTAGTATTTACACTTGAGGACATTTTGGAGGTGGGAATAAAAAGCCTAAGAACTGAAAAAATGGTGTTTTATCCATTTTGTTCTAATAAGTTACTGGTGTTTGCAGACACATCGGAAATGTACCATTAGCATCATGTAATAAAGCTTCATGATACCGATCTAATCATATATATGTGCCATCAGTTTAATGGAGAGGAAATTATGGTTATCTGTGTATGTAAAATCCAGTTCTGCCCAAATCAAGAAGTCATTACAAGAATCAAACTCTGAATTTGAGATAATGGTATTGTTTTATTTTAAACAAAAATATTTTAAAATCTGGGTTTTTAAAAAAAAAACTTAATTTTAAAATAATAACCTGTTTTTCTCCTGTCTTTCCCATTTACAGAGCGCTGGGAAATACAGACGACAAGGCAGAAATTACATAGTTGAGGATGGCGATATTATCTTCTTTAAATTTAATACACCTCAGCAATCCAAGAAGAAATGAATATTAGATGTTGCTCATTGTTCACAATAAACTGTGCTACTTCAAAAAGCATATGAATTTTTATTTAGACAGAATATCTAAAAACAGAAAGCATACATTGTATACCTAGGGGAAAAATCTCCTCCCTTCCCAATGAAAATACTTGTTTGTTTTGAATTAAAATATGGCACCCCCAGTGAACATACAAGTTCACTAAATGTGAACAGCTTTGCATTTCAAATGATTAAGACCCTACTCCAAATTGTAGAAGCTTTTCAGGAACCATATTACTCTCATGATACGTCATTAATCTCCATCATGTATGCCAAGCCTGACACGTTTGACAGTGAGGACAATGTGGCTTGCTCCTTTTTGAATCTACAGATAATGCATGTTTTACAGTACTCCAGATGTCTACACTCAATAAAACATTTGACAAAACCAACCTTGGTGTGTTTGGGGATGTCTGTATTGACTGACTGTGGTGTGGTGAATGCGATATGGCACCTGGTGGATGCTGATTACAGAATTTAAAGGCATGTGTATGATACAGTAACCGGCAGCGTGGGGCAGCTGCAATTGTATCTTAAGAGTGAGTCTTTCATGGGACTCAGAAGATTAGGATGCCAATGATTTGTCTCAAAGTTAATGAATTTGTAGATGGACATTCATTGAAAGATGATAGTAAGGATAATAAAAAGATATAGCATACGTGATTTTGACCAGAGAGAGCAAAATATATGTAGGAAAATCATATTATCTTTGAGGCTGAAGCTTTTTTGTTAAAATCCTTCTGAAAAGAGTATTTAATTCCTGCTTTTAAATTGTTAAATTGCAGAGGCTGGTCCAGTGGTGCCCGATGTAAGATGTCCTCTGTTCAAGGTTTTAGGGCAAGAGAGGAGTATGTAATAGTCTTAAAGAAAGAGGTCACACTGTTCTGTCAGTCAGACAGTTCCACTGACATGGGCAGCAGCTACTTGCTTACCCCTTTAACCATGAACAAGAGCAGATTTCTCTGGATATTGTGGAAGAATAAGTTAAAATGGGGATACAACTAAAAATATTAACTCACTTCAACACTTAGTATTGCTCTGACAATGCATTCAATTCATTTAAGATATCTTCTTTGTTTTCTAAAATGCACCCTAACTCAGTTCGGTTATAGACACAGCAGGGGCTCCAATGGGAATTATCTTTCTCTTCCCTAAGGTTCATAGATATGGCAAAGCTCCAGCTATCCTGTGACCAATTTATTTTATCAAAAACTTTGAAAAGCAACTGATCCAGGCAAGCCTCCCTGTTTAAGATATTGGGAGAACCGGTATTGCTACAGTGCTGGGCTGCTCCTGTAATGCTGCCTTTGAGCCACATTAGTTTCTCAGGAGGAGTAGGAGAAAGATCAAAGTCAGTGACACAAGGTGTCTTATTGTAAAACAATTGGCATCACTCCCTAAACTGCAATTGGCGTTAGGGGGACAGGAATGCAGCTGACTTGGAGGGACAGGAATGCAGCTGACTTTTTGTTTTTAAAAAGCTTTATTTTTGTCATTGAGGGAGAGAGGTGAGAATGGGTATTTTGAAGCAGGCAGCAGGAGCCTAGGACTTTCATTAATCCCATAAATTATATTGGCATCCTAAGTGCACTGTTCTCACTACCATAATTTGATGATTTCCATACAATTGAAAGAAATTAGGACCACAATTCTGCACTGGAAGTACAATCTGTGAAGCAGAAAGAAACTAAACCAATCTGATTCTCTTGGAAGTCAGGCAAGGTAATGACATCGGAGGGTAAGGGGTCATGCTGGGATTTAGCCACAGTAAAAAGTTGAGGAGATGAGGTCTAGCCAGTGTCCCAGGAGAGCCACTGTCTTACTTTGGTATAGACATCAGTCCCCAGTTTGTAGCTCCCTCATGAACTCTTTCCTGCACTAATACAAACTGAAATCCAGCCCGAGGCCTGCAGAATAAATTAGGGTCCGGTCTTGTTGTAAAGTTTCTATGGGTGTCACTTATTGGAGCAGTGGAGTCCAAAGGTGAATAATGTTCTTATGTCCTTTAATCACTTCAAATAAATGCAGAAATTATGCTAGAAACCAGAACTGCAGAATTTGGGGACTTCTTCATATGACTGGATTTCTGAATTGCATTTTAATTTCTTCATAATTTGACAGTAATTTTGTTACAGCTGTACATATGATAGCATTTCCAGTACCTCCCCAAATTTTAAATTTCATCACAGAAACTGGTCTGAACTGGTCTTATTAACTGGACTGAAAAGTAAGTCATCTCTCTCTGAATAATTTGTCTGATTAACCTCATAATTTTAATTGATCTTTTAAAAGTGTTGTTTAAAAAAGCATAATCTGACAGTTTTGCCTGTGATCAGTCTCTCCAATCTCCAGTGCTACCTGGCAGCTATCACAATAAATATTTGAGCACAGACAGTCCTCATTTTCTCCAGCAGGACTGAAGAGTCTGCAGGGCTCTAAAATGTAAACTCCTAAAATCTAACTCTTTTTGTAATGCCTGTGAACACTTATAATTTTATGCTCAAATTTGACTCTCACAATCTAGATGGTAGGAAACTTCACTTAAAATCAACCAACCACCTGTAAATACCAACCTGCACAATTGCTTCAAGACTCATATATGACCATGCCACCCCACACCTGTACAAATGCTTTGAAGCCCTATGACTAGTGAAGGAGCAAACTGATCGCTACAGTGGTTAGAATAAAATGGAGTGGAGGGAAAGCTCTTGCTACCCCAGCCAGGTGAGCTGTTGTGGGGGCATTGTTCCCCCAACCCAGAGAAAGGAAGGAAGCTCTCCCTTTACAGTTAGCAGAAGAGATGAAGCTGTGCTCCCTTTTCCCCTTTACTTCAACATCTGAGTTACTGTAAACGTGACACCCTTTGATGGCTAAAGCACAACACAAGCACTGATAGAACAAGAAAATTGTTACTTGCTTCCAGTAACTGAAAAACAGGAGAGAGAGTCTGGAGTTTTGCACCAGTGTAGGCAGAGCAGAAAGAGGCCGTGTGTTGCCTTTTATGGACAGCACCATCTCTGAGCAATCAGTAGTCTCCAGCTTGACACTTTTTGTTTCTGAAGCACTCCAAAAATATGATGTTTCAAAGCTTGATAAACCTTAAACATCACTAAAACTTAAGGCTTCAGACTATTGACTCAATGGATTCATTAAAGTATAGGTGGTCAGATCCCAGTATCTGGCTGACCTTGGTACAAAACCTGGATTGTCAGGGGAACATGACTTAAGCCACCTTTCTGCTCCCTTAATGCTGGGTCTGACTGGCTCAAATCAGTCCTACAGGGAATGTTTCACCAGCCAGGGATCACCAAATTGCAGTGCTCTGGCCACACCCCCTTCCTCCCAAGCTATCTAGGCCTAAGAGTGAGGGGGAGCATGGGGTAAAGAGTCAGCTAAGATGGTTTTATACCACCTGAGGGTTCGCCTACTGTTGGGGAATCTCCACCAGCCCTTTCAGATTAACTTTCAGGTCCCCAAGAGCAGCACAAAGGGGACAGAGATGAGGCCCAGGATCTGGTTCAGAGTGTATAGCAAAATGTAAAGTGGTTATTTCCAGCGAATGTTAGTTCAAATGAAACACACAGTTGTGGAAAATATGAAAGTAATAAATGTAGTGATCATAAAAAAAGTCAAATTCAGGTATATCTCAGCTCCTCTTGAAAAGTAAATGTTCGCTTTGGAAACCAGCAGCTAAAGTGCAGATTACTGTCAACGGTTTATGTTTAGCTGATCAGCATCCATATGGGCCCAGAATAGTTTATTTGGAATGCAGGGTTTCAGCATTTTTGTAGTTGTAGAGTATAAATTTAGTATTCAGTCTCCCTGAATTCTGCTGCCTCAGGCAACCACCCAATTCACCTTTCCTCAAAGGTTACTCTGAAAACACCCATAAATTGTGTAATATTTTCTTTGCTGGGTTTATTTGCATATTTTATTAAACATTTCACTTTCTTAGATTTGCTCAATTTTACCCTTATTTGCTCTTTCACTATGTGTCTATTTTTTGGTCCCTCGCTGTTCCAGCATTACATGGCCTCAATTCTATACAGCTTGACTGGGGCCCTGTCTGCTACAATTTCCCATCCACCTCCCTCCTCTCACCACACGTACACAGTCAGAGCTCTTCCCAGACAGTAGAATCTAGTTAATCAATGAGCTTATGTATCAGGGAGTCTGGGTTAAAAGTAGCTGGGCAAAAGCCTTCTTTTCGTTCCTTACTTACCTTTCTTCATGATACACAGAAATCTTGTCACAATGACTATTACTGGGGCTGGGATGGCTTAACTGAGCTCTTTTCAGAACTATATTAATTCTGGTCATGATTGCCCAACTGTTTCTGCTATAGGCAAAAGCCTCACCTGCTGAGAGCCTCCTGTCAAGTACTCTCCAGCCCTGCTGGCTTAGGCAGCAAGAGCTTCCAGTCTGGAATTCAGATGGGTGGGCTGTGCGGTAGCATGTGCCACGTGCTTCTACACCACCACGCTGACAAAGAACTCTTTTTAGCTTCAGATTGTAGCAGTGCTTTTCCAGTGTAGTGTTTTGTTATGTTCTTAGGCCAGATAGCTTTCTACTTTTTAAAAACGTTGTCTGCAGAATTTTATGTAAGTAGAAGTCAGCTATGATGATATATTGCCCTTTTTATCAGATGTGGTTAAATAGTGAGCATTACTCAACCCACATGTAAGCTTGGGCTATAAAATCCTGTTGTAAAACAGAAGCATAAGAGTATAGCTAAGTACAATTTGTAAAATTTAAAAACAAGCATATTCTCTCCTCCAGTGATGACCTGGGCACCCCCCCCCATACCCACTGGATTAAGTGAGATCATCTCTTAGAACATTAGTAATTTTTTTAAAACTAAATTGTCCATTTTCATTTTGACTCTTTGGAAAATACTAATTACATATGTTTGATTATGCTAATTCAATCCTTTCACTTCAATTAAGCTAGGAAAACCACTGGATGCTGTGGGAGGAAAAAATCAAAGTGGTGGCATTCATCACTGGATTGAAATCGCAGTGTTTTAGCTTTTAAAGTTTTAATGTAAATTCTTTGTTTCTAGGCTCTCTTAGAAGCAGTTGTTACTTGGCTTCTACCTACAGGCAGGATCCATTTCTGATCTTTGAGAGCAGGTACATATTGCAGCACATTGTAGCTTGTAAAATTGGTTACATTTGCACACCTGCTCGTAAAAGAGCTGAGTCAATATGTCTGTACATCAGAGATCAGAATAGTTCCCTACTTTGACAGACTCCCATAGCCTTTTATTTTCAATATGTAAAACATTTGATTCTGTGCTCAGTGCACCAGCACTTTATAAACCACATAGCAAAATCAGCTATTGCTATTGCAAGTGTATGTGAAGTAGCAAATTAGCCACAAAATAGATTTTTCTCTGTATGAGAATGGAATTGAGTCTAAAGATTTAGGATGGATGAATAGAAGCACATATAGTCCTTCCTGGCCCTTTAAAATTCCCCCTATCCTGTAGAAAGGGAGTGCCTTTATTACAGGGACTCTGTTCTTCAGTGGAATTCCACCTGCAAGGCAGGACACCTGCCTATCAAAAGGAATTTTAAAGAGCCAAGGCTGTATATAACTGAATATGTGCAATCAGGGGTATGCAATATGGTGAGTGTTGTTTCTGTGAGTAGAACTGATGCAAGAATCTCAATGCTCTATTGACTAAATTTTGAGGAAATGTTCCTAAAAGAGTGGGACTGTTAGCAATAACTGGGACCAGGTGTAGCATGGGTAGCTGCTAGGTGCTGCTCATTCCTGACTTTTAACATCTCCACTGTCCAAGCCCTGAGCAGAGATTGACAATTACTGCAGATTCTTATGTGATTTTGGAATATTTCTCCATCCAACTGAGACCACCAAAAAAATTTCAGTTGTGATCCAAGTCTAATTTGAACCCAGGCTTCAATCTGGTGAGTTAAATCACGTAACCTCTAAACTCTTAGGTAACTGGCAAGTTGACCACCTGAGGTCCCTTCCAACCCTGATATTCTATGGTTTATAAATGGAAAGTTCCCAGGTGGCTGAAACCTGAGGACTAGCTAACTTTCATGGTTTTGCTGAGGCCATTTAGGGGGCAATGTGCAAAGAAGGGGAGAGGGTCTGTGACAGCTGAGAAGGGAGACTAGGTCAGACTCCTTCAGACCAGGAAGCCAAGAGAAATGATGGGCTTATAGCAGGGACTTTGGTGTTGCCTTCCAGACAGAGATCAGAGTGACACTGGTTCCTAAGAACAGTGAGTGGGGAGCCTCTTCAAACAGCCAGGGTTTAATTTATCACAAATGTTTAACAATTAATATTATTAATTTATTATAAATCAGTTTGGTTTTGATTCGTACTGAGAGACTTCAGCCATTTAAAGAGGCCCCCGAGAAGTGTTGGGTTGATGAAACAGCTGATCAGCACCTAAAAGGGTACTTGGAAAGCGTTAGAGCATGTGGTAGCATGATTGCAGCTGTAGTGTAATAAGAGTGCATCAGAACACTGGGAGAATCCACTGCACTAATGGGCGAGTGAAGAGGCAATCACAGGTACAGTTTCAGCCCAAAGCTACCTTCTATACTGGACCCAATTCCTTACCTTCATGTTATTCCTTCATGAACTTGCCAGATTCTTGCTTTCCAGTAAAAGGAAAAGCTCTCTCTTGCAACATGTGAAACCAACAAGTAAGAGAGCTTGTGTGTCTAACACCTGCTTTGATGTTTTCTATGTTCTGTTGCTGAAGGGACACATCACCCAAAACAGGCAGTAAAGGAAAGTGCATTTGCTCTCCTTTAAAAACTGCAGGAGAAAACTACTAACTATAAGAGTTAAATTTCCCTAACATAACAATTATGTGCAAACTGTTAGGCTTTGGTTATAAATTCTATTTAAGTTTCAAAGCACAGTATCATTGGTGGTAGCAATAGTAACATCAAACAGCCTTGATAAGATCAACAAATTACGAAGTATAATTGTTTCTGCTGTGGTGTGTACAAGTAGATAAATAGCTCATAAATTAAACCTGAGTGCCTGAGGGTGAGTCATTCATGGACTTGTAGCTGTCCTTATAGTCTCAAGCAAAAATAATTTTCTCTTCAATATTATACAATTTCAGCTCTTGGAACTGCAATCATAAGCACATATGCCTGGAAAATTAAGGGGAAAGTGCAATAACTGGCTACAGAAGTCTAACTTTAATAACAATAAAAAAGTCTTTGTTTTCACAGGAATAGTTTAATTGAGGTACAGTTTTTGAAACTGTATTTAAACTCGTGTGGAAGAGCAGCAGAGTGGAGCCCTAACTCTCACAAATGCTGCTGGAAGCAAAGGGGGCTCAACACATGGCACAATCTCTCCCCAGGACAATTAAATCTTCGTGTAGGATTTTTCTCATAAGCCCTGGGGAGCATCTCTAAACAGGGATGTCCTAGGGCCAAAGGGCACCAGTACAATCCTCTGTTTATGCAAGAAGTTCTTTTCTCCCCCTTTACAAGAAGAGAGAGCATCTTAAGCCATCGTTTTGGTCTCCAGGTATTTCCTAATGCTCTGCCAGCCATTTATTATGACTCAAATGCCTGTTTAAGCATTACTCTGTAACACGGAGTCAGAGATGATCATGTTAAGAGATGAAATTGCCATTGTTGGACAGTGATGGAAATCACACTTATTATCAGACAGTGGTCGCCCAGTGTTAAGCTGCAGACCGAGAGAGAGAACCTAATGCATTCTAGAATCATTCCAATGATTGCTGTTTCTGCCTGTTAGGCCTAGAATAATATTCCTTCCCACCCTCTCCCATGTTTCGAGATGTCTGGAAAGAAAGTGGAAATTCTTTCAGTGTAGGAAGGAAAAGTTGACCATGATAATTAAAAGTAAAAGTGAACTGTCCACTGTGTCATATGCTGGCTAAAAGGATGCTTTCAAGTTTTGAGGGACACTTGATAGTGAAGCATGCTGTGACATTCAGATGGCTGAAACTAGTAGTGTGACTCTGAGTAAGGGACCTGCAGCCAAAGGAGTTAGAAAAATATGTCTAAAGAATCAGATATAGCCTGAATACCTTTCCCCAATTCCCCAGAGGAGATGGCAGTTTTGGTCAGCTTTAATCACAGGTTGGATGATGTACCAATAATGTTTAAATTACAGGTTGGTTTACCCCAGAGAAGTGCCTAAGACACAAGATCAGATACAGCTCCAAATTTCTCTCAAGTTCAGGGTCTTTGTATCTGGGGTTTGGCCCATTCCTAGTTAAGACAATCAGTATTGCAGAGAATGAGGAGAAAAAAATTCCTCGCTCTTTATCCCTCCAAAGATAATTCACCTCCACTCCTGCCTGCATGTGGGAAGGAAAGAAAAGATCTATCCCTTCCGCACTGCGAAAGGCCTCACCTGCTTCCTAGTGTCCAAAAATCAACCACCTTCCCACCTTTGTCCAGTGGTATTTCTGCCCCCTCCACCACAATTGAAGTACTAACCAAGATCTCTGCTGTGCCATTTCAGTGACTACAGGAAGAAAAGTTGTCCTACATCATCTGAATAACAAAGTCCATTCTATTCATTCTGTAGATGCTTCCTGGATAGTAAGAGAGGGGGAAGCCTTGGTGGAATGTGCACAAGGCCTCAGTCTTTAGTGGATTGATACTTATGCCTCAGCAAACATGGCTTTCCCCCATAGGGTATGTCTACATGTGGAGCCGGGGCCAATACTTCTGCTGTCTTGTCGAGCTAGTGCACTAAAAATAGAATGAAACCTTACCAGCGCAACCAGCTGAAGGGGTTAGCTGCCCCTAAGTATATGCTTAGGGTCTTGGACAGACATACAGCGTGAATGGGCAAGCCCTTCCCACTGCAGCTACACTCTTATCTGTAGTCACTAGCCTGACAATAGCACACGGCTGTCTCCTCTAGCTGGGAATCACCTTTCCAGCTCCATGTGTAGACAGAATCCTAGAGTAGTAGGAACAGGTGTTTCTGTGGCTAGAGAGGTGGTTTTAAAAAATGGAAAGTTCCTTCTCATTCCCATTTTAGGGATGCCACCTGCCCAGGTTTTCCCAGGATCGTCCCTTTTTTGAGCTTGTTGTCCTGGGAAATCTGTCACAGTGCTCAGGACATGCTGCCAGCTGCCTAGTTTTATCAGTTCAAGATCATCCCACGTGTCCCAGGTTTTTGTACCTCATCTCCCTGTATGAGACTGCCAGAGAGATCCTAAGAGCTCTCCCAGCTACTGTCTTCATTGCTTCTGCCTGTCACACACGTCAGTCTGCTTGTTTAGCTACTGTAGCATCCTGCTGCGGACACCCAAAGTTGTGAGCCACTATAACTCTGCCTCTGTAAGAGTGAGCTTTGCTGGTGATTAGACTTTGTCAGCTCCCTGCCACATCAGTCTGTCTTCCTCACCTGCAAACTCCTCAAGGCTCTCCTTGCCCAAACTTTGCCTGGCAGGTTACAATAAGTGATTTCTAGCCCCTGAGCGCCTCAGAGATGTTGCTCTGCAATGCACAGCCCCTACGACTGTACATTCACAGAAGACATTAAGTTTGCTGCTCTTTTAAAGAGTCAGTACGTTACCCCAGTTAATAAGCCGTGAACGTCCTCGTCCCTTCAAACACAGCACTGTGTTAGCTTGTACTAAAAATTAAAAAGAAGTTTATTGACATAAGGACATGGGGTAAGTGATACCAAGTGGAAGGAATAAAGCTAGAAATGGTTACAAACAAAGGTAAAAATACGCTTTTGAATGGCTAAGACCTAATTCAACAAGCTAGAGTCTTTGTTCAAAGTAGTTTCCTCACTAACCTTCCTGTCCCATTAATAGCTGGCTAGCTCTTGGACAGGATCCTGACCCCTCAAGTCCAAGGTGTTGGTAGGTCTTTTTCTCCTGAGGTGAAGGGTAAGCCAAAGTCTTTCTGTGTGTCCTTATATCTCAAAGTCTGCCTTTGTTTCAAGGGTCAAATTGATCCCCTGGGGTTCAGTCTTCTATCTCCTCCCAGGGGGCCAACTCCATCTTGATTAAGGGGTCTGGTGTGTTCCAATGTGATGCAATTTTACAATGTAAATGTTCTTTTCCTGCAACCTCTGATACAAATGCATAGCCCACTGAATTTGGCCACACCTAATTGGTGTCTTTCCTTTGTCTTGAGAGAACCTGTTCACCAGCTGCCCGTGACATGCCTGGTTTCAACACCTTTTAGTCACAGACTTGGAAGCATAATATCAGTGATTATCCAGAATCCTCACACAGCATTGTCACATACATTTCACAATTGTATTGGTGACTGTGTGGTGGTAGTTTTCAGATGATACCTCCCAAGACATATTCTGTACAAATATCAGTGCAGCAGTGTCTAGGGTGTGGACACGGAAGGACCCAGGGTCCCAGCTACTCGTATGGCTTCTATCACCATAGTACTGAGCATCTCACAAACATCAATTAAGTGATTTGCCTAGGCTCAGCCAGAGAGCGGGTGATACAGCTGGGATATGGGCTCTGATCTCCAGGCCAGAGCTTTAAGCACATGACTATCCTTCCTCACTGAACCACATGAGCTGAAATATTTAACACATTAATTCCAGTCTAATGTATCTTCCTCTCAGATACATGATTGGGGGTAAAATTCTGTTTTTAAGCCACCTTTATCTAATTACAACTGTTGTACCCTGATGCCTATCTCCTCTCCCCTACCTCCTGGCTATTGAAGGCCCCTGTCCAGGGTTTTCTTGCCAATCTAGCAGTGCTGTGAAGTTTAGCTGGTGTACAAAGACGTTACAAGGAAAAGATAATTCTCTTGTTAAACGTAGACTCCTGCAGGCTGTGTTTCAGGCAAAGCCTCTGTACTGGACAGGTTCAAGTCTAAAAATGGCTTATTGATTTGAGGTAGGCATTTGACAAGCTGTGGTCAGCCATGGCTTCTCCAGCAGATGTCACTTTGGGAATAGAGGAAAAATAGTTAATTTATATTTATTGTCTAAAACAAAAAAGCTACAAGTATGCTCTTTTATTCCCGAATCAAAATGCTTTAACGACTGGAGCATTTATCACATTGGGGTTGTCATTGTTTTCAATGATGTGCCTGTCTGAAAGGAGATCACTGATGCTTGGGCTGAATGGAGATTGGTGCTGCTAGTATTTGTGCTTTTTAAGACATTTTCTATACTACTTTAAGAGAAAACTGTAAAATGGCAATAATGACATATTATTACAAGTAAATTACACTGGGGAATAGCTTGAATACTGTAGTTGAAACCTAGAATTTGAAATAAGATGGAAATATTCATTTGCACATGGCTTTTGTTCTTATCAAAAATAATTTAGATTAAGAATGAGATTTACTTATGCCTGCACATATAGTCGAGCTAATGTTCAGTCACCTGGTTCTAATGCAGTCTGTCAAGCTCATCTGTCATGTGTTGCCACAATACCCCTCAGGCGAACCACAGCACACTGCAAGAGTGGCATAAAACATTATATGTTCTGCAGAGAATGGAGATATTAAAACAAAACAAAAAAGCCCATTGCTAATAAAGAGCTTGTGTTTAAAGGCTGGTTGTGACTGGTATACACATGGGGAAGGGTAATAGCTCTTTCTTTTCAATTTGACCTTGATGATGAAAACCAGCATATTAAGTATACTCTGTTCTCCTATCTAATGAAGAAAAATTAATATATAGGAATTAGATATTAATAAGGCCAAACCAGATGCAGGCTAACTAGTCAGGGTTCTTATACATTGCTAGAGTAGGACCAGGACTTCCACTTTCCCTACAAAAATTGTCCCTGAATGTTTGGCAGGCCTGTTCTTGATCTGCTCTTCTATGTTTGCTAAAAACCTCCCTTTCATCTTTATGGCAAAAATCAAAGAAACCCTAGAAAGGCCACTGCTTTAGGGTTAATTTTTGCATTTTTAAAGTCCACATGGGAAATCTCTCAGGACTGGCTACCTATAACTTCATTTGGGTCTCCCTTCTTGATGGCCTAACTGTCACGATCAAAGTGTAGCAGGAGATGCAGATTTTCAGCCTGGGGAATGTTCTTGTCTAATATTTTCCCCATGAATAAAATACTTCTGATGCCACTTGTGATGTGTCATTCCATGTTCTTTATGAAAATATGCTTATGATATGAATATGACATAACAGATGTACTTTATGCAAGATGGCTCATGTGAGATCTTTGGAAAGGTTATGATTTACTGTGATTATTAAATTTGTATGACTGTATCATATCTGTATCTGAAGTTAGGAATATTGGCTGTGTAGCTATATTTCAGCTGTTGCTTTGGGTGACGCCCCCTGCTAACACTTCAGGTACAACAATGAAAAAACCTGACAGTGCTGATGGCCCATCAGCAAGAGCCAAATGGACTGTAAAAGAGCTTAGTCTTCCTGTGGTCTTGTCACACGATAATAAAACATTTCCTGGGACTTCTTGTAACTTTCCACTGGAAGGGAAGATGGGGGTCAAACTAAGAAACAAAGGACTCTCGCCTTATGCAAATCCTATTTCAGGGTAGGGAGCGAGGCAGTCCTGATAGTCTGTTCTTCCCTGGTACCTCTCCAAGATGATTGCTGGAAACAGCTAAGACTGAACTGTGGGAAAGAAGTGAACCTACGCTGGAAGAGCGTCTGGCCTGTGAAGAAGATTATTAGAACCATATTTAGGGTGAGAACTTGCATGTTACCTGTTTCTTTAGTGTATTAAGCTAAATGTGTTCTGTTTTATTTTCTTAGTAATCTGCCTTGTTCTGTCTGCTACCTCCTTAACTACTTAAAATACACCTGTTAGTTAATACATTTATTTCTGGTTTACAATATAAACCAGGTTATGTGATTTCTAACTGGGGGACAAGACGTTGTGTACACCCTCCTCCATATTGTATAATGTTGGGTTTGTACTTTAAAGGAAGGTGGATATCTGGGTGCTGTGGCAAGCCCCTTAAGCTGAGCCTTCCCAGAGCAGATCTCTGTCTCTCTCTGCAGCTGGGTGTGGCCCTGCCTGTGTGCTTGGCTGGGAAAGGCTGGAGAGCCTAACCCACAAGACAAGGTAAAGGGAACCCAGGCTGGCAGAATTGTCTGTTTCACTGAGATGGACTATAACACCTACTTCACGGGAATGGTGACACTCATTTCTGTTTTGTGCCTTAGAAGAATAGCTATCTTTAAATCTATTTCTGCATGCCATGAGAGGTATTTGTGACTGATGATATGCTATCATGTGCTTCTCCTGTCTTCACTACCGAATACGTTTGAGTATCACACCAGCCATCAAAAATGCCCACAAGAAATGGGAAGATGAAAGAGAAGACCAGACTGTTAAAGAATTGTTGCAATAGTTTTCTGATCCAAGCTTAGTTGTTCCAGAAGTAGGTCCCTAAGAAAGAAAGAAATATAAAAATTTCACTCCTCGGGCATGTGTTCAGCATTACCAGCTTGTAAGAAAATATGTCTAGCAAAAGGCTGTTTACCAGAAACTAAGTCTGCAGTCAGTTAGGGTTTTTATTCAGGCCAGCAAATCTGGGCATCTAACAAAGCAGCCAGCAACCCTGGTGATTCTCTCTGTTAATTTCCTCCATGATCCTACACCACTGAGGGTGGGATATGAAATGAGCACTCACATGAAAAATCAGGTCTCTAGCTGTTAACAGCTAAAATGGGTATTAGCTACAGAAGCAGAGTGAATATAAGTTGGGTGGGTATGTTTGTTTAGTTAACAACATTTGGATAGAGTATTGTATACACAAAAACAGTTTGTTCCTAGAAGGGGAATGTGGTAAATTAGGAGTAAGTTCTATAATTTTATCTGCAGCTGTTAGGAGGCAGCATACGGGTATCTTGACGAGGGGTGTCTAGATGAGGGGTGTCTAACTTTTGGGCAATGAGTCACTAAAGTAACAGTAAGTAGCAATGCCACATACAGTATCAGTCTGTATCTAGCAGAGCTGAAGGTATCCTGTAGGACCTGACGGGCACCTGTCTGTAATACGGCAATAAATCCTGAACAAGCTAACTGATACTGCCTCGCAGTTACTCCAGGTCCCAGACTATGTTACTGCAGGATCATGTATATTTCCTATAGGAAAATGACACTCCTTGGGGATGCTTACTGTCGTTCTGTAAAGTGCTTTAAGGGCCTCCTGCATGAATGATGCTTCAGTGTACTGTGTAGGGCATTCTTATTAAGCAAATGATTTTTATTGATATAGAAAACCACTTTACAAGGTTGGATGTGTATTAAGCAATTTAAGCTTGAAACACTTGCCCCAAAATTGTTCGGTCTATTTTTAAAAAGTAGAACGATCTCTTTGTAAAACTGTCACAGGTTAACTGTGTGGCTAGCTACATGTTGAAAGCATGTATACTTACATTTTAGCTATCATCCAGATCAGATCTTTAATTTAAAATAGGTACCTAATTCTTCTATAGTCCCTCTTAATCTGAGAACTCACTTTTTACAGATATTCTGAATTCATCCTCACAGCAGCCTTGTGGGGCAGGGGAGCCATTACAGCCAGTATCCTCAAAACTGGATACCTGGAGTTACACACCTTCATCTAAATTCAGGCACCTCAAGAAGTGGTCTGATTTTTCAGATGCACTAAGTAACCATGGTTTTCAGGGAAATCAACGAGAGCTACAACTGTTGAGCAATTGCTTCTTAGGTGCCTAACTTTAAGCACCCAGATTTGGAAAATGTCCTTCATTTCCATTTGTTGTAATATATTAATATAATAGAGATGACATACTAATAGCAAAGCATTTTCTCGCACCATTAACTACCCTGCGAATATAAACAGTGGCATCTGAAAAGCTATTCCAAGTCATGAGGTGTAAGTGTCCATATCCATTCATCATTAGTATGAAAAAAAAATTATCAAGCAAGTTTGTTTTGAAATTTCTCTCATGAGACAAAGAAATATAATGATAGTTTGACAAAGTTGCATCATTATAATAATGAGCAAGTCTGCAAAGATGAGCACCAAGGAGACTGAAATACAATGACAGAGTGGCAGAAGTCTGTCATGACAAAAGAAGGGCATTAAATCTTCAGGTCTAACAAAACTAACTCAGGCCTTGATCCTGCAAAAACTTGCTATGTACTTACCTTCTAATCATCTGATTAATCCCAGGGAATTTAATGAAACTACTCATGTGCTTAAAGTTAAGCATGTGCCTACATCTTTGCCTAAATGAGAATACATCATTATAAGCACTGACTTGTAAATGAAGTCTGGGTCAAGTTAGAATATGATTATCACTGTCAAATAAGCAACTGCAAAGTTTTTCATGGTGAGAAAGCAGAGGAGATGTAGGTATCTTGGTTACCTAGTAGTTTCTCAACATACCCCCAAATTATATAAAATGTGTAATCAGCACTCACTGTCTACAAGTAAAATCTGTGAGGATGCCACAATGTAGTGAAAAACTAAAACGGTGTCATTAAATTCATAATTGATTTTGGATATTGCCAGCAAGACATGCTTAGGTTTCTGGATATTGTTCATAGGCCAAGCTTAGAACACTTGAGCTCATCATGTCTCTCTTCGCTTCTACATCTTGATAAATTCAGGGACACACTTCTGAAAAGGTCTGTCAGAAATGGTCTCTTCCATACATGCCCTCTTTTCCAGGCGTCTATGGTTCCAGTCTATGAATTGGAAGCTCTTGCCCACACACACTGGTTTGTGCTTTTGGTCATGCTATGCACAGAGCTGGGGGGGGTTGGGTCTGTTTCATACAGAGGAAAACAGATACATTTGATGGCTTTGTAAATGCATGTTTGCTCTTATTTCTCAGGCAGAAAAAGTTATGGTTTAGCATCCCTATACTACTCTCTAGGGGTATGTCTACACTACGGGATTATTCTGATTTTACAGAAACCAGTTTTTTAAAACAGATTGTATAAAGTCAAGTGCACGCAGCCACGCTAAGCACATTAATTTGGCAGTGTGCGTCCGTATACCGAGGCTAGCATCGATTTCCTGAGCATTGCACTGTGGGTAGCTATCCCATAGTTCCCGCAGTCTCCCAAGTCCATTGGAATGCTGGGTTGAGATCCCAGTGCCTGATGGGGCAAAAAACATTGCCGCTGATGCTTCTGGGTACAGCCTCACCCCTCCCTCCGTGAAAGCAGCAGCAGCCAACCGTTTTGAGCCTTTTTTCCTGGGTGAACTGTGCAGACCATTCCACGGAAAGCATGGACCCTACTGAGCTCAAGACAGCAATCATGGACTTTTTAAACACCTCGCGCATTCTCGTGCAGTCAATGCTGAACTGGGACCTGCAAAGCCAGGCGAGGAGGCGGCGGCTACAGCAGAGCGGCGACAAGAGTGATGAGGACATGGACACAGAATTCTGTCAAACTGCAGACCCCTGCACTTTGGAGATCCTGCTGGTAATGGGGCAGGTTCTAGTCATTGAATGCCGATTTTTGGGCCCGGGAAACAAGCACAGACTGGTGGGACTGCACAGTGTTGCAGCTGTGGGACGATTCCCAGTGGCTGCGAAACTTTCACATGCATAAGGGCACTTTCATGGAACTTTGTGGCTTGCTTTCCCCTGCCCTGAAGCGCCAGAATACCAAGATGAGAGCAGCCCTCACAGTTGAGAAGCGAGTGGCAATAGCCCTTTGGAAGCTTGCAATGCCAGACAGTTACCGGTCAGTCGGGAATCAATTTGGAGTGGGAAAATCTACTGTGGGGGCTGCTATGATGCAAGTAGCCAAAACAATCACGAAGCTGGTGCTATGAAAGGTTGTGACACTGGGAAACGTGCAGGTCATAGTGGATGGCTTTGCCGCAATGGGATTCTCTAACTGTGGGGGGGCGACAGATGGAACCCATATCCCTATCTTGGCACCGGAGCACCAGGGAACCCAGTATATAAACCGCAAGGGGTACTTTTCAATGGTGCTGCAAGCACTGGTGGATCACAAGGGACGTTTCACCAACATCCACGTGGGATCGCCAGGAAGGGTTCATGACGCTCGTGTCTTCAGAAGCACTGTTCTGTTTAAATGGCGGCAGCAAGGGAATTACTTCCCAGACCAGAAAACAACAGTTGGAGATGTTGAAATGCCTGTAGTTATTCTGGGGGACCCAGCCTACCCCTTGATGCCATGGCTCATGAAGCCAGGCAACCTGGACAATAGTCAGAAGTTGTTCAACTACAGGCTGAGCAAGTGCAGAATGGTGGTAGAATGTGCATTTGGCTGTTTACAGGCGTGCTGGTGCACATTACTGACTCACTCAGACCTCAGCCAAACCAATGTCCCCATTGTTATGGCTGCTTGCTGTGTGCTCCACAATCTCTGTGAGAGTAACGGGGAGACCTTTTATGGTGGGGTGGGAGGTTGAGACAAATCACCTGGCCGCTGATTACGCGCAGCCAGACACCAGGGCGATTAGAAGAGCTCACCAGGAAGCACTGCGCATTAGAGAAGCTTTGAAAACGAGTTTCATCACGGGCCAGGGTACTGTGTGACTGTTGTGTTTGTTACTCCTTGATGAAACCGTCCCCCCCTTGATTGACTCATTCCCTGTAAGCCACCACCCCACCTCCCCACCCCACCCCCTTCGATCACAGCTTGCTTTCTAAGGAAATAAAGTCACTCTCATTTAAAAATCATGTATTCTTTATTACTTAATTATAAAAAGAGGGAGAGAACTGACAAGGTAACCCGGGTGGGGTTTGGGAGGAGGATAGTAGGGAAGGAAAAGGCCACTAAAAAATTTTCATCATAATGAGAGCCTTTTGGTTGGGCTGTTCACTGGGGTGGAGTGGGCGGGTGCACAGAGCCTACCCCCACAAGTTCTTACTTGTCTGGCGGGTGAGGAGGCTCAGGAACATGGTGAGGGGGGAGGTGGTTATACAGGGGCTGCAGCGGCACTCTGTGATCCTGCTGCCATTCCTGAAGCTTCACCATACACCGGAACATGTCAGTTTGATCACGCAGCAGCCCCAGAGTTGCATCCCACCACCGCTGATCTTCCTGCCGCCTCCTCTCATCTCGAGCATCTCTCCTGTCCTCATGTTCGTCCCTCCTGTCCTCACGTTGGTCCTTCCTGTCCTCACGATCACTGGCATCTTTCCTGTACTTTGCTACCACGTCCTTCCACTCATTCAGATGAGCTCTTTCATTGCGGGTCACTTCCATGATTTCCGAAAACATTTCTTCTCGCGTCTTTTTTTTTCCGCCGCCTTATCTGAGATAGCCTTCGGGACGGAGTAGGGAGGCTTGAAAAATTTGCAGCTGCATGAGGGAGGGGAAAAAAGGGAGAGAAGTATTTAAAAAGATACATTTTAGAGAACAACGGTCATACTCTTTCACGGTGAACCACACTATTCACCTTACATAGCACATGTGTTTTCACTACAAAGTCACATTTTGCATCTTAATATTGAGTGTCTGCGGCTTTGGTGTTACAGATCACAGACGCAGGTCCAGGCAGCAGAATTCGTATTGCATGCAGGTATGGTAAGCCATTGTCTTTCGTCTTCTGCAGCCTTCATCTATCCAGCGCCCTCCTTTCCCAAACAGCAAGCAAAGCCCGTTGAGTGCTGCTTCTTTCCTGTTAACATGCAGCAGCAGAAACTACCCCGTGGCTGGTCTCATGGAAGATCACTGCTAAACACTCCCCTCCCCCACCCCCCAACCGTGTGGCTGGTAGCAGGGAAGATCCCTGCTAGCCAAATGCGGAAAAGTTCAGTGCCAATCGCTCCCACCTCCCTCTGCTTGGCTACCTGCAGGGAAGGATTTCTTTTAAGCCACAGGCAAACAGCCCAGTAGGAATGGCCATCTCTGTCTCCTTACTTAAATTCCTGAATTTCAACCAGGTTACCATGAACGATATCACTCTCCTGAGGATAACACAGCGAGATAAAGAATGGATGTTGCTTGAATGCCAGCAATCACCAGGACCATACGCAGCTAGGCTTTGTCATGCAATGATGCCAGATTACTTGATAGGATAACGAGCCTTGTGGATAAGGGAGAAGCGGTGGATGTGATATACCTAGACTTTAGTAAGGCATTTGATACGGTCTCGCATGATATTCTTATAGATAAACTAGGAAAGTACAATTTAGATGGGGCTACTATAAGGTGGGTGCATAACTGGCTGGATAACCGTACTCAGAGAGTAGTTGTTAATGGCTCCCAATCCTGCTGGAAAGGTATAACAAGTGGGGTTCCGCAGGGGTCTGTTTTGGGACCGGTTCTGTTCAATATCTTCATCAACGATTTAGATGTTGGCATAGAAAGTACGCTTATTAAGTTTGCGGACGATACCAAACTGGGAGGGATTGCAACTGCTTTGGAGGACAGGGTCAAAATTCAAAATGATCTGGACAAATTGGAGAAATGGTCTGAGGTAAACAGGATGAAGTTCAATAAAGATAAATGCAAAGTGCTCCACTTAGGAAGGAACAATCAGTTTCCCACATACAGAATGGGAAGAGACTGTCTAGGAAGGAGTATGGCAGAAAGAGATCTAGGGGTCATAGTAGACCACAAGCTTAATATGAGTCAACAGTGTGATACTGTTGCAAAAAAAGCAAATGTGATTCTGGGATGCATTAACAGGTGTGTTGTAAACAAGACACGAGAAGTCATTCTTCCACTTTACTCTGTGGAAGTATTGTGTCCAGTTCTGGGCACCGCATTTCAAGAAAGATGTGGCGAAATTGGAGAGGGTCCAGAGAAGAGCAACAAGAATGATTAAAGGTCTTGAGAACATGACCTATAAAGGAAGGCTGAAGGAATTGGGTTTGTTTAGTTTGGAGAAGAGAAGACTGAGAGGGGACATGATAGCAGTTTTCAGGTATCTAAAAGGGTGTCATCAGGAGGAGGGAGAAAACTTGTTCACCTTAGCCTCCAATGATAGAACAAGAAGCAATGGGCTTAAACTGCAGCAAGGGAGATTTAGGTTGGACATTAGGAAAAAGTTTCTAACTGTCAGGGTAGTTAAACACTGGAATAGATTGCCTAGGGAAGTTGTGGAATCTCCATCTCTGGAGATATTTAAGAGTAGGTTAGATAAATGTCTATTAGGGATGGTCTAGACAATATTTGGTCCTGCCATGAGGGCAGGGGACTGGACTCGATGACCTCTCGAGGTCCCTTCCAGTCCTAGAGTCTATGAATCTATGAATCTATGCATGGCATGGTCAAGTGTCCTACCATGGAGGACAGAATAAAGCAGCACTGCCCAGAAACCTTCTGCAAATGCTTTTGGAGTACCTCCAGGAGATCTTCATGGAGATATCCCTGGAGGATTTCCGCTCCATCCCCAGACATTTTAACAGACTTTTCCAGTAACTGTACTGGCCGCGAATGCATCCCAAGTCCTCAGGGCAAATTAATCATTAAAAAACGCTTGCTTTTAAACCATGTCTTATATTTAAAAGGTACACTCGCCAGAGGTCCCTTCCATGGCTTCATTGTCTGGGATAGTTGCTTGGGAGGGCTGGGAGGGTAATTCCATCAGGGTGAGAAAAAGCTCCTGGCTGTTGGGGAGAACGAAGTGCTGTGTGCTCTCTGCAAGCTCGTCCTCCTCTTCCTCCTCATCTTCCCCATCCACAGAATCCTCAGCCATGGCTGAGATTACCACCCCCACCTCCGAATCCACGGACAGGTGTTGGGGTAGTGGTGGTGGACCCCCCCCCAGAATTGCATGCAGCTCAGCGTAGAAGCGGCATGTTTTCGGCCCTGCCCCAGACCTTCCATTTGCTTCTTTGGTTTTCTGGTAGGCTTATCTGAGCTTCTTAACTTTCACACGGCACTGTACTGAGTCCCTGGTGTGGCCTCTCTGCATCATGGCCTTGGAAATTTTTTCAAATGTTTTTTCATTTAGTCTTTTGGAACGGAGTTCTGTTAGCACGGAATCCTCTCCCTATACAGCGATCAGATCCAGCACCTTCCATGCTGGAGCTCTTTTTCGATTCTCAGGAGACTGCATTGTTACCTGTGCTGATGAGCTCTGCGTGGTCACCTGTGCTGGTGAGCTCTCCACACTGGCCAAACAGGAAATGAAATTCAAAAGTTCGCGGGGCTTTTCTTGTCTCCCTGGCCAGTGCATCCGAGTTCAGATGGCTTTCCAGAGCGGTCACAATGGTGCACTGTGGGATAGCTCCTGGAGGCCAATACCGTCGAATTGCAGCCACACAAACCCTAATCCGACATGGCAATACTGATTTCAGCGCTACTCCCCTCGTCAGGGAGCAGTACAGAAATTGGTTTTAAGAGCCCTTTATATCGATATAAAGGGCTTCATTGTGTGGATGGGTGTAGTGTAAAATTGGTTTAACGCTGCTAAATTCGGTATAAACGTGTAGTGTAGACCAGGCCTAGGTCTCTGTGCAATCTCCGTTTCTATAGAGGACTTAATGGGGAATAGAAATCGTTTGGTTGTGGTGGTGAGGTACTTGAGACTCTTTTTTAAAAGTCTGTATGTTGATAAAAATAGTAAGTAACCCAGACTACTTCATAATGGTTTCATCTTTAAGTTCATGCAAGTTTAGGGAGCTGTAAGTGACTAAAAAGATGAGTGGCTTAAGATTCACTGAGTGATACTGCAAATACAACTACTGAAATACCAAAGAAGTGAAGGATACGCAGACCTTTGCCCATTACATCAAGAAAATGATAAAGTTAGAAAGGGGAGGATTCCTGTGTTATATTTTTCAAGTCCTACTCCAAAAGGGGTAACCAGCCTATTAGTATAGGTGCCAGGAAACTTGCTTTTGTGACATCTTACCAAGCATACCTACATTCACTGGACCATAGAAAGATCAATCCTGTCTGAAAACCACCCATTACCTAAGACACCTAATTTATATTAAGCTCAGTAAAAGGCACTGTCTGGCCCCCAACCGTCACTTCCAATGATAAAGAGGATGTTTTACACTATATGTGACACTTAATCAAAACCGATATTCTTTAACAAACCCTTAACCTTTAGCACGCAGAAGTCACATGAGGCCAAGGGACAAGACACAGATCCAGCTCAGGGTGGCATATCCTTTGATTAAGATGATACAGATTTCCCATTTTTACAAGGGTTACGGATTCTGGATATATCCTTTTTTGATTTGTCAGCATTAAATTTCTGTAGCAGTTCAAGCCAAAGAGAGACCACAACTAGTTCTATCTTCAACTGTGTATTAGGAGATAATTTCTCAAAATCCTATACAGTAATGATTCTCAGATCTTCTGATCTTTCTGTAAGCAAGTTTTTCTGGGAACCTGGATTTAAACTATGGCACAAACCTTGCTTGTATCTGGGTCCTTTCTGAAGGAGGAGTATCTAAATACACTTATTCTACAAGCCCTGGAACAAACCTTTTTTCTTTCCTCAGGTCTTTTTCAAAGAGACAAATCTTCAAGTGAGTTCTTTCACCCTCCCTTGGATTTCTGGGGCAGGAGGTTTTACTTATCAAGTATACAGTACTTTAGACAAGCATAGCAAACTTCAGGGGGTTAGACAATTTTTACTATCTGCAGTATATTGGAATTCTCCTCCGTACAGTCCACTTTACTCCAGTGTGGTATTTTGTACATTTTTAGATAACCCATTTGTTCTAGGTTTTGTAGCTATCCAATCTGGGGAGGTGAAAGACTCAGATCTTCACTGATGTAGTGAAAAGTGTTTTCTGTTTTATCCATCAAAGATATTAACTCAGATTATCTTTACCCATCTTTGTAAAGCGCTTTAAAATCTACAGATTAGAAGTGCTACATAAGTACTAATTATCCTCACAAGTGTTGGAAGAAAAATGAAATGTATGCCCTATTTTTTTTTGGGTGGGTGGGGAGGTGCTTCTCTGATGTATAAAGAAAGGTGTGGGGGGGGAGTGTTTTTTTTTTTACATTCTGCATATTTTATTCAATAGAAATGTAAGCCTTGTCTTCTCTGTCAGACTCTGTGGATAACAGGAGAATTGGTAAAAATCATAGATGCCAAGAAAATGAACCTCATTAATTGTGATTTTTATTCAGACTGTTCAAAAAAATGTGTGTTTGCAAACACCTGTGTCACCAATACACTTAGGTCAAAAGCTCTTTCTGTTAAGGATTCATTCCGTTTCCCTTGTCATTTCCATTAGGAGCTCATCCAAGAAGTCCTGTATTAAAACAGGAGAGAGAAGACTTAACATGCCAAGATATACCAAGAAAAAAAAAAAAGACAAGCAAGTAACAATGTATTTAAAATCTTTTGGGCTTCCTTTATACATAATAAAGAACAAACAGGAAGAAAAGCCATTTTTTTCTTCATGCAAGTTACTTTTGAGTGAGAGGTGAGAGAACTTCAGTTGTAAATGAAGGCCTGTAATCATGTTAAATTATCTTCTGTTTAGTGAATGTAAAGCTGACAAGCAAAAATCTGGAGGGCTGGTTCTAGTTTATGACATATAACATACGTTAAAAAAATCCGTCTTTTCTTCTCCGTCTCCTTCTAGTTTTTAAAACTTCAGTACTAAGCAGAAGCATTCACAAGGGGACAAAGATTCCTGCTGTTTACCATCAAATACCCGCCTATCTAGAATTCTTAATCAGAGAATTAAATGAACACGAAAATCTTTAAATTTAGCAAAATCTCAAGTTTTTATCAGGGCACTCTTCTGGAAACAGTCTTTCACTTAACATTTTGCAGAATTGAAGCTTAAGGAACCATGTTATTTCCTGAATCAAAAACATCAAAGTTCGTTTTAACTAAATATGTCCTTTGGTTTTTTCTTTTTTCTTCCAGATTGAATCTATAATGTATTTTCTCTGGGACTTGAATTTGCTGCAGTGCAAAATACTTCAACACTCAGACATTAATAGTCAATAAATCAAAGTAATCAGCCCCTTTGGAATACATGGAGGGGGAGCAGTACTGGGCAGGTTTTCACTGGTCCTGAAGCCACCTTTGATAACAAGTATGTTTTGGTGTTTTACGTGACAGGAAGAAGAGACAGCCTCCTGTATCATTGTCTAATTAATACATTGAGTATTATTTTCTTGCCATGCAGTAAGAACTGAAAAGGGCTCTAATCTCAAAGTCTTCCATTTGTGAAGTGTTTAACAGCATATTTTAAATGCAAATGCGTTTATGCACACTTTTTTCCCTTAGGATTTTGTGGGAAAGAAAAATGTACATAATGAAGAGGTTAGTAGAGGAAGTAGAACTTGGTGCAATGTAGTCCAGATTTCATCTGAAACACAGCTTAGTGTAAGTGGGAAGCTGGTGGCAAAGTACCAGGCAAACCCAAGTGCATCCAAGAACGGCTGCAGTCCACAGCATTAGAAGGCAGCCTAGTACCGTATTATGGTTACGGAATGTTAACAAGGAGACTTTTGTAGCACAGAAGGATTTATTCCCAATATGTTGTAGAGAGGTAATCAAGATCAGTGCTTTTTCCTACTGGACTCATCTGAACTATCTTTACTGATAACAAATGTCTGAGATTTATTTTAAAAATGACACATCCCCCCTCAGTATCTGTCAATATTTTTTAAATTTAAATAACTTTGTGACGTATCAATACAATTCCTATTAAACCGCATCAACCCAAGAGCAAATATTTGTTTAAAAGTGGTTTCTGAATGTGAAATGTGCTGACTGTGCCTCTCCCCAGCCTCTGAAATACTAAACAGCCCTTTTCCCCAGAGCTGGGGGAGAGAGAAGCCCAAGATTCTGCTCCAAACATCCCACAAACTGTGGGGAAGCCAAGATCCAAGCAGCTCATGCCTATCCACCCTTTTAAACTAAAAACTACTTCAGAAGTTTGTATTCTCAGGCATGGAACACAAAGCCCATTTTGCCCATTGTTTATGCATTTGGTTTACTGTTCATTATGTCTTGGTGGCTAAACACATTTATTCTCAAACTACATGGGAGGGTATTTAATGCTTCAGATTTAAAGCTTTCTGTAGCAGAACTTTGGCTCCACAGTTCACAGGAAAAACATGCCTCTAGGGGGCTGAAGGGCTGGATGAAAGTATTTACAGCTCTCTCCAGGTTGACTTTACATGTGGGGTCACTTAAAAGCTGCAGAGTCCCATGGCAAGGTGCCAGTTCTGTGTTTTGTTTTAAACTGAAAGCTTTTAAGGGGACTGGTCAATGGTTTTTAAGACCAAGAATTGACCCCCTTCTTAAAATTATGTGATGAGGGGAAGTCTTTTTGCTTTCACTACATAAAAATAAACAAACTTACCCCAAACAGACCACTCCGTAGCTTTGTGCTCCCTCTACTGACTCAGCTGCTGCAGCTCAGTAAAACAATATTCCCACAATTTAACTAATCTGTAGATCAGCATAGATCTTTACAAACAGCAGACACTGGAGGAGTTGAAGTTGTTTTGTTAAATATAAAACCACCAACCCAATTTCAGCTCCATTCAAACACAAGAATAAAGAAAGATGTATTCACTTTCACCATTTTAAGACAGTGCCCCAAGCAATGGCAAATAAATACTAAAGAGTATAAAAATGTGTCTCATCCTCTTTGGTGACAAAGTCACTAGAGATTGTACCTTCTTTAGTTGTGCTGATTTAACCTTCTTTGAAAGAGGTAGGAACTCAGATTCCCCAGCTTAAGTGAGAACAAAATTAGTTCCCTCCTGTAACTTCATGCTCCTGCAAGTCTGTGGTGAGCTGTTGCCTATTGACAAATATAAAGTGCCTACCACAGTTCTGAGTGCTGTGACCGTAATAATAAGTGATGAAGACCCAGACTTATGGACTGGCAGGGACATTTCCAGATCTGCCATGCGTACTTAATATAGCGTGATACCTACTCTGTGCCCAGAGCCCGGTCAGCACTGGCAAAAACAGGAGTTCTAATTCACATCTGTGCAGCTCCCCCAGGAACTTTCAACGTGGAGGATTATTTTCAGGTTATCATTCTGTTGGTCTAAGCACTGTTTCATATCCACCGGTGCTAGCACTGGCATTTCTACCACCATATTGTTCAGACCAGCTCCAAGCAGACTAGCCTTAGATACAGCTTTTAAAATGTTTGTTTATTTTTAGGCTAAATCAATAGCTGGGTAACGAAGCAGCTGGAATGATAGCATCATTGTTTGACAATGGGGCATCTGTAGGAAAAGGCAATTGGAACTAGTGTTCCCTTTCTCTTCACTGACTTTTGACATGAGATGGAGCTTATGGCCTTTCCTCTCTACTGAAGTAACTCTCGGCCTACAGGGATACATAAAAATGTAACTGTTTGCTGTTTTGCAGACACAAAAACAGAAAAATCATGTTATCAGACACTAAGGAATTGAAAGTGTCTTTTAATCATTCTGGCCATTGGAATAGAATACAGAGAAAAGGCATCACTTTAGGCAACATTATGGTACAGTATTGGCATCTCCTGTGCTGAACTGCTGACAAATATTAATAGCTAAAACTCAATTAAATATTAGCCTGGGCAGCGAACATGAGCTTATAATAACTGCAGGCTTTCTGGAAACTTTTTAAATGGCTAGAATGGCATGCTTATTAAAAACTACAACAATGTACAGTTAGATCTCAGCTGCCTATTTTCTGAAAAATAAATTGAATAAATGACCAGTTATTGCCACTGCAATTAGGCTCCAGTGTACGCTGCTGACAACTTTGAGAAATTTCAGCGATGAAGATATCAAATGTCATAAGTTGTTAGAGACTAACAGAAAAATAAAACAGGAAATTCTGTCTGACCTTTAAAGGTTTGTCACAGGCCCATTTTAATTTTACAAATGAAACCCAAAGTCAATTTATGGACTGTTGTTAATTCTTTACACCAGTACAACAAAACTTTATTCCCCTTCCCGTCAGGTGGAGTGAAAAAAATGGTTACAATGAAGTGTAATAATAAATCCCAATGGATGGTGTTGAAAGGAGGTATATGGTGGGTTACCTGAGGGATCAGATTTCAGATGAGTTTTATTTAACACTGTCATTAATGATCTGCGAGACGGAGCACATTAACAAGATAATACTAAACTGAGATAAGTTATGAACACTAGTGAGAGTAGAGAAATAATGCAAATAGACTGAAAGATGTTAGAAAGATGAGCAGACAATATCAATGAGATTTAACTTGGAAAAATACAAGCAATGCCTGGCAAAAATAATCCAGAATGCAGATTGAGATTGAGACCGGGGAAACATCAGTGCTGAAGAAGACCTAGAGGTGATAGTGGACAACAAATTGGACATAACTTTGTAAGTGTGCTAGGGCTTTAATACATAACATCATGAAACAGGAGGCTTTGGTGCAACTGTACCTGGAACATTCCCTTCAGTTCAATATACTAAATTACCAGTGAGATACAGTATTGACAAACTGAGGAGTACAGAGAAGGTCAAGCAAAATGATTAGGAGCAGGAATGAGTTATTTACAATGAAAGATTAACACAGGTAAATATGCATAGCTTGGATAAACAAGCATGACCCAGACTTGTAAAGGTACTTGCATGTTGCTCCACTCAGCGTTGCAAGCCGTAAGTGACTTACCCAGCTAAGTCACATTTTTCAAAAGTGACTGAGGTACTTAGGCACCTAAGTCACTTGGGACTTGGCTGTTTAAGGGTGCCGCTACACTTTGAGCTAGAGAGGGAATTGCCAGTTTTAGGAGACTTACCCATGCTAGCTCTGACTGTGCCAGCATGCCAAAAATAGAAATGTAGCCTAGCATCTTGGATGGGTACTCAGGGCTGCTAACCCCTCCCACCACCCCAGCTACACTCTATTTTTATGTCTTCTAGAGCTGCAATTTACACTTCCTCCTCAAAATGTAAACATACTCTAAGTAACTTAGGCCTTGCAATGTTGAGCAGCACAACACCTAAATACCTTTAAAAATGGGCAATGAGCCTACAGCTATTTGAAGGGTGTAAATAGAAGGAGAGAGGGGATTCCTTTAGTATGTGATATGGATGCACCAACAGGGTAGCAAAATGAGATTGCAAATTATAGCTAAGAGTAAATATATTTAAATATTGTGAGTTCTTTCCGTTTGATCTCTGCCCTTGACCTTTTCTCTTTACATTTTGTCAGTATTGATACCACTGAAGGGAGCAATGGTGAGAGCACTAGTATACACAAGGCTCTAGTGGGTGCTAGTGTCATCTAACTTTGCACTATATAATAAAACTCTAACATCACCAATGCCTTGGCTATGCTAGCGCTCCCTTCAGCCTCTTGGCTAGGCTGGAGCTACTGCTGGTGTTGGTTATGGTGAGCCATATAAGTTTAGGCCTCTTGTAGACACTGCCCAAGAGTAATTCTAGTTATTAGTTTAATTGGCCCAGATCATCCACACCCCACCCATAGGAGGTAGTTCTGAGGGAGGAAAGCTCGGCAAGTCTCCCCCGGTGGACATCTCTCATTGTCCCCTTTGTGGGGTGGGAGTTGGTTACCCCCACCATGGAAAAAGCTGCAGGGCCTGTTCCCAAATCTGAAGGCTCTACAGGAAGCCAAGGCCTCTGCACTAGTGTTTCCTGTTGCAAGGGTGGTTCAGGTGATGGGGGAAACCTACGTGATTAAAAGAAGATTGCCTGGGGCTATATTATCTTCTCCAAGAGGTATCTGTGGGGTTGGATGATGTGTATTTCCTCCGACCTGCTCTCTCCCCACTAGCAGGGATGCTGGATCAGCAGGGCGGTCTCTGAGGGCTCTTGAAGTAGAGTGACCAGATGTCCTGATTTTATAGGGACAGTCCCAATTTTGGGGGCTTTTTCTTATAAAGGCACCTATTACCCACCACCCCCATCCCAATTTTTCACACTTGCCCTCTGGTCACCCTATCTGGAAGAGATAGGAGATAGTGGCCAGGAGGTGGGTCTGAGGAAAGCCTCTCCCTATACAGATCTCGAGGGGATGATCCAGGGCATTGTATTCAAAGGAAGGAGGAAAGTGGTGTCTGTTACATGCATATGGGTGGAGATACTTAAGCACACGTTATTGAAAGTGATGAATTTTGTGCAGTACATTGCAAATCCCTGTGTTAGGGTTGGCTAATGGCCCTTAGCCAGCATACAGAAATTTATGTAACTGTATACCAATACAAAAACAAAACCATGAGCCAATCAGCATTCAGAGACTTGCAAAACTGAGAAATAAGTGTATTATTATGGGTCAGTTATTGTATAACATCCTTGTGTGCTGATTGGCTGAGACAATGCAATTTCAGTATAATTTAGAGTTATTAAATGGATTTCGAAAATCCTAAATAGTGGTTATTAAGCCATTGACTTATTTTGACATGTTTTGTATATTAATCCATGTTGTCATTTGTAGCTGCGATGCAGTTACTGTGTATAAAAAGGTGTTCCAAACTCAGTGGTAAGTAACGTTAATTACCAAGTCATGTGAGCTTTATGACCACTCACACCAAGAATGCTTGACCATTTTGTAATATTTATTTTAAACCAAGACTAGAACATTAATAAAATGAGTTAGAATTAATCAGGGTCAGGAACTGATTTTTCTTTTTCATAGTCACAAAACCATTCTGTGCAATGCCATCGGTGTCTATTGCGTATGGTTGAGCTACAGACAATCCTCCCTCACCAGCCAGAAATAAATGAAAGACAGCAATAATTAAAATAACAGGTCGCTCCTTCCTATCTTCTATCAAGCTATCGGCTTAGCTTTGCAATATAGCTTAGCTACTCAACACTCTAACCTAATCTGTACCAACTTGGGAAGCCTGAACCATTGAATTCATTGGGTATGGCAGAGACAAGACTGGTCCTCTGTCTCCCACTACCAGGTCTTCAGGGAAGGGTATGAGTATGCTAATTTAAGTAGACTTTTAGAATAGGAATGTTACCACCAGGGGCCATAGAACTGTATTACTTCTTTGTGACTCTGTGTTTTATATCTTTGATTATTCTTTCCTTCATTTTAATAAGGATCTTAACAATTTTGTATTGTTCTCAGTATAAGTGTCCTTGACACACAACCTGAGAGTCCTCTCATGGCATTGAACTCTCTCTGTTCTCTAACCCTGTAGCCAGTGATGAGCTGCCAAAATCTTAACAACCAGTTCCCTACTAGGTCTTTGGCAGCACTTTGGTGGTGGATCCTTCACTCGCTCCAGGTCTTCAGCAGCACTTCAGCGGTCGATCCTTCAGTGCTGCCGAAGACCCGAAGCGAGTGAAGGACCCGCCGCCGAAGACTTGGAGCTCCACTCGGTGAGTGCAAGCCCCACATGTTTTTTACCTGTTTTTTTTTTAATGTCATCCCGTTGAAATGGGACCCCGCACTTCCTAAAGCTGGCCCTGCACAACGGGGTTGCAAAATTGTATCGGGGGCTCTTTCCTTTCCTTTGTTCTGTTCCACCCCTTTATATATCTTTTGCATAAGATGGGAATCTTTTGTCCCTCTGGGTTTCCACTGCCCCTCACTGGAAAAGCAGCAGGTTAAAGATGGATTCCAGTTCATGTGACATGATCACATGTCACTGTAAGACCCCAAGCCTTCATTCCTCCCAGCCTGACTCACAGGAAAGCCTGCCTGAAAACAGAGCCCCAGGCAATTGTCCTGGTTGATGGGAGCCATTAAGATTCCAAACCACCATTAATGGCCCACACTTCGCATAATTACAACAGGCCCTCAGAGTTATATTTCATATTTCTAGTCCCAGATACAAGAGTGATACCTTTATACAAATAGGATGATCACACTCAGTAGATTATAAGCTTTGTAATGATACCTTACAAGAGACCTTTTGCATGAAGCACATTCCAGTTGCATTATATTCACTCATTAGCATATCTTTATAAAACCATATAGACTGCACAACGTCACATCACTCTGTTATTAATGGCATGTTTTTATGCCCCATCCTCTGTGAAGATCACTGCTTTTGAAAGAGATCTTTCACTGGGAATGACTTGTTCCACTGATACTGCTTGGTTGCACTGCAAGCTAAATACAAACTAATAATATAGAAACAACTATAGAACTGCCATGAAGCTCAGTGTCTTAAGTAATAGCATGACATGTTTGCTGGGGTTAACAATATACCCTTGGATGCATCCTGGCCTGGGTAAACCTGCACTAGTATAAAAGCCTCCTGTTCATGGTTCTCCTGGAGACAGGAATCCTGAACAAGGTGGTTTGCATGGTGTGCTCATTTGCATGTCAGTAATAACCAGGATGCTTTTCCAGGTATTTCACAGCTCCAAGACTTTCAATTCAAAGACTCTCCTGTTTGTGTGTTCTAAAGCTCTTTTTCGGTGCTTTAGCAAATAACATAAAATTAAATAGCAGCAGAGGCAGCACTAGCCACTTAGAAATGTGAGTTAGATGTAATCAATCACATCATAATACATCCTAATTACTCAGGTGAATGCCTTGCCCCATTGATTGCACTGTCCCAAAAATAGCAATATTGTTTCAGCATTCCAGCACTGACTAGGCATTTGCATGGATCAAACATTTCTGGAGTCTGTTATTTATCTCATTTTCTACCACTGGCAGGTTCCTGCGAAGCTTCAAGTAATCTCACATGGTCTTAAAGTGTCTTCCTGCTTGCTCTAGGAGCTTGGTTCTAGGTGGGATCGGTCTCTGTCACAGCACGAGTTGCTTGCACTATCCTGATCCCTTCTCAGGAGGGCTCATACTCAGTAGGCACACTCACTTCTCTCCTCACAAATGGATTCTTTAAGCTTTTATAAGCACAGTCTGTGAAAGTCTCTTTCTGTGTAGCAATTACTCACACAGTTGAGATGATCCTACCAATGGACTGAGTGGAACAGTGTCTCCTTCCTTTTTGGCGTGGCTTTGACTCTGGTAATTTGTGCAGTTTCAAGGTTTTATGCAAACTCTTCATGAGGTTTCTACACAGGCATTTTTATCATGAAAACCATTACGTCTATATACATTCTTTGTGGAAATCTGCCAGATGCATGTATTTCAATAGCCTGTCTCACCGAAAACCAAGGTTTATTTGAAAATCAGGAAGAAGGTCTGTTGATTTTATGTTGTGCAATGACAGCATGCACTTCCTCAAGCTGGACCCTCTGACTTTCTATGCTGACTTAGTACATGGGTAAGAAGTTGGAGGAAGGAGGTGATATATTGAGACATTTTATTTCTTCTTAGTATTTTCTTATTTATCCAGAAAGCTTCTCCCTCCCTCACATTTTTATTAATGGTCATCAGTGTTTCAACAGGAAGAGGGTAGTGTTTCTTTTCATGTCAAATTGCTCTCTAGCTTGCTTATCAGCTTCATAGCAAAAAGACATGTTTTCCCATTAGGATCCCCTGTAAAATGGTCCCAATGTGTGACCGTGGATTTTGCACATATGGAGCTAGTAAACAGTAGAAAGGGCAATAGGCTAATTTTCTATAATGAAACCAAAAGCACAAGTACATCTTTCAATGCTTAGGAATGAATTATATTTCAGAACAATGCCGTTTTATTTATATTCCCATCCAGACATCCTGTGCTGTCATTAGGGTGACCAGATGACAAAGATGAAATATCGGGATGTGGGGGGGGGTGGAGGGGAAAAAAAAAAGCCGGAGCATCCGTCGCCACACCCCCCAACCCCCGCCGACAGAAGCTGGACTGGAGCAGTTCACAGGGTGAGTGCTGGGGGCCACCTCCTCCCTCCAGGCTTGCGCTGCCATACAGCTGATCAGCGCAAGCCTGGGAGGGAGGAGGAATGTGGCGTGCTTGAGGAGGAGGCGGGGCCAGGGCGGGGATTTGGGGAGGGATCCAATGGGGGAAGGAGGGGACGCAGCTGGGGGAGGCAGGGGCGAGACATTGGTCGGGATGCGGGACAAACAAGCAAATATCGGGGCAGTCTGGTCACCCTAGCTGTCATTGCCACGGCACAGAAAGAGAGCTAGAGAAATCTGCAGCTGTGTCTAGACAGGGTGGATGGGTCCTGAGTAGAGAAATGGGGCCCAGGCAGGGGATGAAGGGAGAAGAAGTTTAAAGCTCTACAGGAACGGGCAAGTGAGGAAGGAAGCAATGTTGGGAAATGGAGGCTCACAGACAGGCAGGTAGCCTGTCATAAAATGAATCATAGTGTACATAATGCCACCACCCATAGTGGCCAATGTTAAACAAAATCAGCACTTGGGAGCAATTACTACAGGGTGATCTCTAAGTGTATATCTACATAGCAGAAAGTCTCCTCGCTCCCAAGCCTGTGACGACAAATCTCAGAGCCTGGGTCAACTGATTTGGGCTTGTGGGGCAGCAAATAGACGTGTGGATGTTTGGGCTCAGGCTTGGCAAGGGCCTTGGAGCTTGGGTTCCAGCCAGAGCATCTACATTGCTATTTTTAGCCTGCAAGCCCAACTGAGTTGACCCAGGCTCTGAGACTCACTGTTGCAGAGCATTTTTTATTGCTGTGTAGACGTACACTGAGATACTACAGCATTCTCCTGTATATGTAAGGTTCTTTTACAGCCCCCATTACCACAGTATCTGTGCACCCGGCAGTCTTTACTATAGTCAGCCTCACAGGTAGGGTAGGAAAGTGCTATTATGCTGATTTGACAGGTAGAGAAGTGAGACGTTGAAAGACTAAGTGTCTTGCCCAAGGTCTCACAGGACGGTTATAGCCAAGTACAGAATTGAACTCAGGTCTCCTGGATCTCAGGCTACCATGCTAACCGCTGGGCCTCACTTCCTCTATACTTAAAACAGGAAATAACATCACTAATGCATAGGCCAATGTGTGAAAACCACTGGGATTTTTTTTAATGGTGACCATGATGTTGGCTATATAATTTCCAAACAATTTCTACCTTTATTGTGGTTCTGAGGACTCTAATCCCACAGTTAGATCTGTGAAAGCCTCATGGATCCAATTGCAGAATCAAAGACCAAACATCAAATATCCTGATACAGTTGTTGATGCTCAGTCCCATTAATATTGACCAGTACAGCAATATGCCTGCTCAGAGTGGACACTATGAATCTGAAACAGATGTGAATGAATTGGAGATTTTATTAGTGACAGAAAAGGAGACAAATATATACAGCAATCATTATATCAATACGAATGTACAATCATTTATGTTCCTATTTCTCAGATTAAATTATGAGAACTATAAATACAATATCACACGAGAAGCAAAACACATGTGAACAGTATGAGATCCTATTATTTCTCCAGGAAAGAGAATTTTCATAACTCATTCATAATCCATTGAATAAATGCTAAGACTCACTGCTGGCTGTTAATTATCCTCTACAAAGATCTGGTTATTGTGTTCAGTCTGAGTAAAGGAACAGTTGTTATTGTAGTGTACATAGAAAGAATGGTACCTGAGAGAGAAGAGAGGAAACATGCCTGTGCAGAATTTTAACAAGGAGAGCTTTGTTGCACAGAAGGGACTCGTAGGTTAGGATTTTGACATCCCATGCTTCAGAAAATTAAGGTTTTTTAAAATTTGTCTGTCTAGCTATATATTTATGGATGGCAAATCTCTGATTGTGGGTGGAATCTCTCTATATTATAGGGACATTTTTGACAAAAAATCACTCGTTATTGTTAAAAGGCACAACTAAGATTACTATGACTAAAAGAGATTAGAGAAAAGAAACCCATTCCTCTCTCTCTTCAGTTTGTCTATGAACATTTGACAGCTCTTTTGTTTTCCCAGTACAGTTAGGTAGGGCCTTGTCCTACAACTGGATTAGGGCAGGTGTACACTCAAATCCATATGACCCTATTATCTGATTGGGGCTCTGCATATGGTGTGTAGATTTGACTGCAAGACTGGGAACCTAGTCCTCAATTAAGCTCTGATCCAATCTGACTGAGCAAATAAAATTGCAGGATTGGGGTTTTAGTTAAGACCTTCTCCTGCACTATTCCAACCCATGGACTTCGGTGGGTCAGTCCCCAGTTTGCAAAGTTAAACATATACATACATCTTTGTAGGACTGGAGCTTTAATCAATGGGAATTTTAACAATAATTTAATTTGATGTAAGAGCCAAACCTTTTACCTCCATTTATGAAAACATTCCTACCCTGCACAACACCCTGCTTAACTTTAAGCAAGTGCTTAATTTTGTAAGTAGGGGCTTAAGTTCCACTGAAGTCAAAGGGAATTAAGTTTATGCACATGCTTAAAGTTAAGCATGTATTACATGTTTTCTTGAATCAGGGTCTTAGTTTTCCAAACAGCAACAATGTAAAGAAAATATTCTGAAAAAAGGAACATGCAATTGTAGCAATAAACCAGCAGGGAATTTATTATATCTACTATATGCAAAGAGATCACATGTTACTCTTCCATTTGATTAGCATTAAAATCATTTTTATATTAAGAATCTTTAAAAGAACTTGAGTCAACTAATGCAAATGTTACATGTTCCACTTTAGTGATATATTTGTACAGGGAAATCAGGGAATTTTCTGTAGTAGCTTTTCCCATCTGTAAGCTAAAGCTGAGCAAAATATTCAGAGCAAAATATTTTAAAATTGAAATTAGCTTTATTATTTTTGAGATTGCAAAATTGGAGCAGTTTTATTACATCTTTCAACAACATTTTTTGCATTAACATTTTTTGCTGCAAAAATGGACACCATTCACATTAATTTTTCTAATTTTAAACTGCGTTGCTTGGTTATCTCTGGTCTCAGGTCAGATTATATTGGTTTTGGTTTCCTGACTGGCTGAGTTCACCCTCTGGGTCAGGATTAGTAGAAGCCATTTTGAGTCATATTATCTGAGGGAGTGGATGCATTTTGAGAGTTCTCGCTTAACCAGTAATTTAAAAAAACTGGTGGTGACAATAGAATGATTCTGTGTATTGCTCCTAGATACAGTACATGTGTGTAGGGAGGAGTCTGGTCCTCCCCATCACTACAGGGAACCAAAGGCCTGGCTGATGTCCCACTAAAGGGCAGAGCAGACCACCACCACTAGTCTTTTTCCACAAGAAGGCAACTGTAGGTATGTGTGACGGAGAAGGTCAGAGAATGTCCTGTTGCAGGTCCTCTTGGGTCAAAGGAAATATATGGGGAAGCTGGGATCTGAATCTTCTAGTTTGGGTCTATCTCCACTTGTCTCTGTGTATTTATTTGTAAAGACATAACTAAAAGCAGTGCTTTCCAATTATTTTTAAAGCAGAATTCCATTTTAGGAGGGAGAAAGGAGGGTGCCCTCCAACGGTGATCCTACAAAACCAAACCGAAAACTTACTAGGAAAGCTTATATAACCATTCCGTCTATTGACCCTAACCAGGCAGCCTGTACATGAAACGTCCTTCACCATCCTCTCTGCCTGTATCATTATCTGCATTTTACATTTCCTTTGCATTGTTGAAAATAGCTACACACTACAACAGTGGAAAGTGTGCCAGGTGCTTACCTTTCTCAGACTCCTGGGACTTGTGCACAAGGTTTAGCCACTTGACAAAGTAATAGCTGGGGTCATTTTTAAGGATCATTTATTCTTGTCTAGGAGAAAAACTACATTTCTTCTGATAGCAGCACCCATAGAGTTCAGTTGGATTAGGACCCCATTGTGCTGGGTGCTCTACTGACCAGGTTTAAGTGACAGTCTGTGCCCTGAAGAGCTTGAAGTGAATGGTTTTCCCTGCCACCTGAGTAAGAGAGGCGGGGTGTGACTTAGTTCAGGGAAAGGTGTTATTTCGGGGTCAGATTTTCTTACGTGGTGCAACTACTTTCCATTTCAACAGGCCCGTAGGGGATCAGGACAACGTAAGGGTGACATTCTCTTGGTCTAGAGGCCTTTAAGCCACTCCCCCTCACTGCTGTCTGTATATCGGGGGGGTGTGAGGGGACATGTGACTAGAGGAAAGAGGGCATGAGGCCACACAATCCTTGGCTGTGATTTTGACCCATTGACTCTGTTTGTAGCAAAGTTAGAACAGTGCTCAGGTGTCTAGCTCCAAGTAGGGGGCCAAACCCGGCAGAGAGACAGCACCATGAATGTGAGGGAGTGCAAAGGTGAGGTTTAAGTGTGCACATTCACACCCCTCCCCCCATGTGTTCTATATGAATAAACCGCACTCCAGAGTCTGCCGTGGTAAACCTTGATCTTGCCCTGCTTTGTGCTGTGCAATATTCCACTCATTCTCCCATAACTTCATATAAAAAAGCAATGATCAGAAATATTAATGTTAACAAAATCAGCCCCCTAAATCAATTAAAAATCAAGCCCCTCCCCCATTTCCCTTTGTCTTTCTGTCTTCTGTCCTGCAGCTTCCTTCTCCTTTGTCCTGTGTTAGTCTGCAGGGACATCTTCCCTACCAGCCCACACAAGCATTCTGTCCTTTCCTGCCTATCTCACTAATATATCAAAATGAAAGAAAAGATTTTTCAGTGGGAGTGACAGCAACAAAATACAGAATAAAGAAAGTGAGACAAAGGAGAAGTAAAACTTCTGTAAATACCAGCCAGAGCTGGGGAGGAGGAAAAAACACAGAATGGGAAAACAATGAAAGAACTTTGGGAAAGAATTTGGTAAATAGGAAGACATAAAAAAAAAATCAAATATTGTTCTGGCAGCTTTGTGACGTACTGAGATGGCTGTCTGATAAATTTCTGTGATCGGTCATCCCACACAGGTCCAATTAAACCTAATTCTTTTATTTATGGAAGCGTGTTATCTCATTTTAGTTAAACACAATTTACTTTCTCTTGTAGACTTGAATTAGTAACCTAGTATAGCAGTAATTCACCATTGAGTGAAGAGGAGGGCATTTGACACCCTAAGGATATGTCTACATTTGAGCTGGGAGGTATGATTCCCAGCTTGAATAGACAGACCGCATTAGCTCTGCTGGAGCTCGTGTGTTCGGAATAGCAGGGTAGGTGGGTAGCATGGGTGGTGGCTTGGGCTAGCTGCTTGAGTGTGTAGCAGGGGGCCTGGGCAGATCCCTACCCTAAAAGAGGGTTTTGTTGGAATTGGTGTAGACTCTGGAAGACAGTAGTGCATTAGTTCAAATTCAGAATCTTCATCATAACTGTAGGGCTAGAAACATGTTCATTAATGAAAGCCTAAGTGTTCTGATGGAGCAGAGACGTGCCAGCAGGGCACACCACCAAGGACAGACTAAGTGCACCCCCTGTTTTTGCTCTCACATTATGGTTGTAACTGTGCTAGCAACCACACAGTTTAAGATGGGTATTGCTGTGTGCCCCTGGCAGGTGTGCGGGGGGTTCGTTATTAACCCTGTTCTAACAGCATTGTAGAAACATGTTCTAGACTAGTAGAGCTAGGGGAATGCATAGCAGTTTGGTAAGCCTGTTTCCCAGGGAGGGAAAAAATCTCTACGTTCTCTGGCCAGGGAAACACAGTTTGTGTTCAGAGAGAGACCAACTGGGATTATTAATTACTTCTATTCTGGCTGTGCCCCAGACTGTGCTAAGTACTTTCCAAGTATAGAGGAAGATACAGTCTTTGTCCTTTGAACACACAATCTGTGGAACTGGACTCTTAAGTATGTTTCAGCTGGGCATAGTGTAGCTCCTGCCCACTTAGTGTAGGCTAAGCCAGGCATGTGATCTGGGCTTAGCCGATACCGCGGTGGTTAGGGGTAGGTGGGCAGGAGCTAGATTATTGAGTGTGGGGGAGTAGGCTTGATCTTTCCCCTGTACAGAGAGCTGGTTGGCAGATCTCATCTGGGTCAGGTACTGCAGTTCTTCACTTGTTTCTTCCAGGCTCCCTGATAATTAGCTGGAACTATAATTTGCCAGCTCCACCCATCCCAATGAACACCTGTTTAGAGGAAGTAGGAATGAAGCTGATGAGTGGCTGCAGTAGCTGTGAGACACAGATCAAGACTAGAAAGATTCTGGTGAACCCTTTTCCGTGATGAGATTGGAGATAGAACTGAGAGGTCACAATGACTGTGAAGGAGGGGAAGCATTAGACATTTGCAGACTATGGGTATGTTACAGCAGAAGCAGCACAATTCTTCATACAGATGAGCATAGTCCCCACTGAGCTGAAACAGGCTCCCACCCCAGTCAGCCTCCCCCTGGAGGAAGAGACCTGAGAAATTAAGATGATTCACCCATTTCTAATCACATAAGGGGGGAAATAGGTTCCTTTCACCTCCTCTGGGATAGCAAAGAGAGACTAGTAAGGGAGTGGGGAAACTTAGGAAATAATTGTGTGTGTGTGGTGGGGGGATTTGACATGGGAGAGGAGAGAACTTGAGCTGAGTGGAAGGAGAAAATGAAGGTGCTTGTGAGAGGAAGGATTTGAATAACTTATTTTTTTACATGAGACTGAAGAAAAGAGCCAGCCAAGCATATAACCATGGAACAACATGGAGTGAAGGAAGGGAATAAAAAACAAGGGAGACTAGCCCTTAGTCCTCAGCTGTGCCTGGTATGGTATGTGCTGCATGCATCTGAAGGGGAGGAGCCTCAGAGCTCATCTGGCTAGCTCTGAGCCCAAGGGGCCAGGGTGCCTGGAAGGGCAGAGTGAGAGCTGGCCAATCTCTCTCCTGCCCCTAACACTATCTCTGTGCTGGGGAAGGCGTGAATTCTCCTGCCATGGGAGGGTAGCATCTTTGACCAACACCCTCCTTTTCTTTATGGCGTGATAGGGGTCTTGAAACTGTTTTCGGTTGTACAGGGTCATGGCATGGAAATATTAACCACTGCTCTATGCAAAGAGAATTCCTAGCTGGGAAGATCTGCCAGCTTTCCATCCTCCTTGTACAATGTGAGTGGGGCCTAGGATTGACCCATAGTGTTTAAAATAGGTCCATTTGCTGCTAAACTACTATATATTACAGAAGCAGATATACCTGCACAGTATTCAAATACATTTTTATGATTGTTTGTAAACCTGTTTGAAGGGGTGGGGTGGGGGTAAAGACTATTCTTCAAAGGGTAGAAGAGACTTTGGCTTGCTAGCTGCGTAAAAGGGAAGATTCTAAAGATCTTGTGATTTTATTGTCAGTGCAAACGATGTACTCTTTCTAACAGATGTTTTATTTTTGGAGTGATTTACAAATTGAGTAAAATATAACATCTTTATAACTGTTAGTGGCTAAAATTAAGCCATTTTAAATATTTTTTTTTATTTTGACTTTCATGGGTCAAAATATTTTTGATTCTTCTTTATCTCTGTGATATTTTGACCTACTATTGTTCTCTGGTTGTAACAAATGTATGTTGTTCCTCTAGGCATCTTAATCAGAGAACTAGGGGAAGAAATGGTTCATAGCAAAGCTTTGTGAGAGGCATGCTGTGTTGAATGTGTAATATTAGTGGGCCAAAGATGTAAAATGAAGATATGTTGGATTTTTGGTTCATACAGGGGTGTGATAGTCACCTTAACTAGATCCAGCATCTTTACTTATAGGATTATAGTGTCAGTGTTTTTCTTTTTAATTCATCAGCCTTCAAGTTACATAACCAGAGTGTCAGCAGAGGAATAATAAAATGAATGTGTGCAAAATGCTGTTACAGAGAAGATAGCTTGGTGTGTGAATGCATTTTGGATCTGTGTCTGAAAAGTGTTAGCATAGTAATGCTTCAAATGCTGTTTCTCATACAAGTATGGCCAGACCTTCAGTGCTCAAGCTGTAAAGAGCGTGATGGTTTGCTTGTCTTCCTCTCCTTTGCTTTTTCCTCTATTCAGCTGAGCGGCATAACCACCTCTTCCTGCAGATTTTAAGTGTTGGCTTGAAAAAACACACCTGGCCCAAAACACCAGCACCTATTGGACTACATATATATTGCTATGCGATTGTTATGATTCCTTTTCTTTATCTTTACCTTTCTATTTCTAAGGAGCCTGCCTGCCTCTAGGAACAGTGGCCATTTTGTTAGCACAGATCATACAGAATTCATATGTTACATTGGAGACGCACACTGTGATGGTTCTTGGGGCATCTGTGGACTGGGAGTCCCTTTGTTACCTCTGCCTCTGGTGAGAGGGAGTCTTGCTTGTGATAGCTGGCTGTCAGCTCCCTGTCACTGCCAGCCCTTCAGCCACTCAAGCACTTTCCTCTGGGCTATGCCAGCCCTAACTTTCCCTTGTATATTAATAATAGTTCCCTTGACTTGTTCCTCTGTGATATTTAGTCCATGATATTGGCTTCTCACAGAAATTGCAGATCCTCCGCGCCCTAAGGTGCAGCGTATTCCAGGTTACCAGGTTTCTGGTAAGAGACTGCTCCTGTAAAGCTCACTGCACTTGCGCGCACTTTGATAAAACAAAAGTAAGTTTGTTTAAGAAAGAATAAAGATTTAACTAGAAGTGAGAGAAAGCGATAGAACCAAATGGTTACAACTCGAAACAAAATCATAAAATGCAAACTTACAATAGTTCTCTTTCCACTCTAATATAGCAGGTTTTCCTCCCAAAGTTCAATCTGTTGCAGAGCTGGTTGGTTTCATAAGAACCAGGATCCAAAAGTACTTGAAAGCTCCCTGCTCCTCAAGGGGTTTCCTCAGTGAATGGATCCAGAGTGCCTCTCCCTATGCTGTTATATTGAAACTGTCTTTATTCCAAACCATCTCCTGCCTGCTGTACTGTTCCTTTTCACCTCCATGTTCTTTCAATAGTTTGTGATTGTGTCTCATGGTTTCCCATTGACTGTTCTGGGATGTGGCAAGCGTAGACAATAGAACCTGCATTACCACACTGACTAGGGAGGGATAAACGGGTCATCAAGCAGACATATTACTCCTGGGGACCAAGTCCTTAAAGCAGTGATACTCAGACTGAGGTTTGTGAGCCAGAAGTGGTTCTTTAATGTGTCCCCTGGTGCTCTCTGCAGAACATGATATTAAAATAGTGTGATTTAATCATTAACCGATCAGAATGCTTTCACTATGTTATTAACCAACTGTAATTGATAAAATAACACTTGGTCAGTCATTTTGCTGTGAGAATAATATATATATAAAAAATAAAGGAAACAAATTCACACTACTATGTCTCTTTTAGATAATGCTGATCACTAATTTGGCTCCTGAGCCATTAAGGTCTGAGTATTGCTGCTTTAAAGCATATTTTCAATATAAACATGTAATTTTTAAAAAATTACCCATACATATATCTCACAATGACTCTGAATCTTGATAAGTTATGAGCTTTCTGTAGATATGTTGCACTTTATGGATAAGTAGCCTGTAAGACGCGTTTGGTGTAGTGAATTTGTCAGGGCTGAGGTGAAAGTTGTTTGCAAACAGGGGGCCCTTTGGCAATGGATCTCTGTGTCCCAGTGCTCACTTATGTAGCCTTTGCTCTTATACATTCTTGTTTTGTTGTTTACTTTTAGGTTTACTTTCAGCCTGAATGACTCATAAATTGCTACTCTTTCTGTACAGTGAAAACCACAATGGTCAATATTATTCTCTATATATCTGAGAAATTTTGAGATGGGCTAATTGAATCTCTTAGTAACTGTTTTTTTAATATTCAAGGGAACAAGGATAAAATATGGACTTTAGTGTGCGTAGGTGTATGCAAGCATGCATTTTGTACATCATGGCCACCAGTGTATTTTTTTCAAAGATCTTTGTTTCTTATGGAATGGAGAGTCTTAACATGAATGCATCATATCCTGGAAGCAGCAAGGTGAAACTGACTGGAATTGTGGATTTTGAAGCACTGTCAGGCCTGAGCACCAACAGCAAAATTCTAAGAAGTTTCGCTTTGCTGCTCTCTGGCCTGCACAATGAAACACATGAAAAGAAAAATAACAGGTGGAGACTGCATGAGAATAGGAGGAAGAGCTGGGAGAAAGGGAAACTGCACAGAACGGAAGGGGAGAGTAGAGAATATAAGGGGAGAAAAATCCTATGTCGGGAGGGTGGAGAACACAGCTGATTGTGGTTTTGGGTGCCAGTTGCCTAAAGCCACTACTTTATTGAGCCTTTTTGATGGTGTCATAGCTCTGCTCCCGGTTCCTAATGGTGCACATCTGGGACATCATCACTGAAATGGACATGAATTCATATGATTCATTACGTCAAATGGTTGGGGAGGGGAGCAGAGAGAGTGTTTACAGTTTGTTCCTATTTTAAAGGGAGTCCGTGGGAAAGATGTGAAGAGAAGCGGTGAGACTGACAGGGAAGGGCCAAAAGAGAAAATGACAATTTTAAGCTCTCTGCTCCCTTTCAGTGTCAGTTCGTGGGCCTCCAGCACTCTAAACTGAGTGCCTAGGGTAAGGACTAAACTGGGAACTGTTGATTTCTTTTTATAATAAGAAATGATATTGATATGGCTTTTGGGGCACAAAGTGCTGCTAAAAAGGCAGTCTGGTTTCCTGGGCATAGAAGGAGGGTAAAGGGATCTTAACAATTCAGGAAATCTTATAAGAGTGAGTGAGAATTTCACTTTTTCCCTACTCTTCTGATCCTTTTCCTAGGAAATATTTTTCATGGTGGAAGGATACATTGCATGAACACTCCCAAAATTGTTTGTATACAATAGTTTCATCTTAAATTTAAAAGCTAACATGCCATCCTCTGAAAGCACTAGGCTATGCCACAATGTACAGCACCAGGCTATTTGTGCACTTCTTGGAGTGGTGAACTTCTCCAAGGCATGTACCGATAACCTGCTAACACTCCTAAAGTGGCTTGGTGCTGTAACAGGAACTAGAGACAGACAACACAGAAAGGAAATAGAAAGAGAGGCTGCTTTGTGACAGTGCAGAGTGTTTGGTGCTCACGTGGGAGAAGAGACTGTGATTCTGTTTTCCTACAGCAGTGGTTCCCAATCAAGGGTACGTGTATCCCTGGGAGTGCGCAGGGGTCTTCCAGGGGGTACATCCACTCATCTAGATATTTGCTTAGTTTTACAACAGGTTACATAAAAAGCACTAGCAAAGTCAGTACAAACTAAAATTTCGTACAATGACTTGTTTATACTGTTCTATATACTATGCACTGAAATGTAAGTACAATATTTATATTCCAATAGATTTGTTTTATAATTATGTGGTAAAAATGAGAAAGCAATTTTTCCGTAATAGTGTGCTGTGTTACTTTTGTATTTTTATATCTGATTTTGTAAGCAAGTGGTTTTTAAGTGAGGTGAAAGTTGGGGGTACACAAATCAGACTCCTGAAAGGGTACAGCAGTCTGGAAAGGTTGAGAGCTACTGCCCTCAACAAGGATGTTGCATGACAGCTACTGGCATTTGCGTGAGTTTACGGGAGGACCAAATGCACTGTAGGTGATGGGGATTTTTAAATCTTTGTTACTAATTATACTTTGTTGTTATAAATAATTCCATCTAATGTAGTTTCACTAATTTTATATGTAAATGCTTGTACATCTTTAAATGTCTGCTGTGCTTGGTGCTGCTACACAGAATGCGCAAAAAGAATCCTTGCCAGGAAAAGGGCCCTTTATGCTAAGGGCCCAATCCTGTAACCATGTAATATGTGAGTAATTCTATTCATATGAGGAATGCCATTGAAGTCAGTGGGACTACTCAGATGAGTAAAGTTACTGTTGTTCATGTGGTTGCGGGATCAGGCTCTAGCGGAGCTTATGAGCTGCTCGTGTACCATATTTGACAGCGTTTCTTAGATATTTTTTCAGCATTACCTTTTCCCACCGTTCGATACCTCATGTGGGGAAAGCAGTATCTGTTGAAAGAATAGGTTCTATATTTGGTAATGAAGGCAAGAACATGTCTGAAAGAAAAAGACTTTTGAAGCAGCATGCTGCTGGCTCAAAGATTCCTCAACAAATTCTGTCGTGCTCCATCTCTGAGGCGTGTTGCCCTCTTGCCAGCCTAAGCCATGATGGATCAATTCGGGAACTGCTTGAGACTGCACGATATGCTTCAATGTCCTCTTTCTTCTCTTGAAGAAAGATGCAGGAAAATGTCAGAGAGAATTAACAACGTAGATGGGCGGGTGGCTAGAATTGAAAACTGTAAGGAGAGGATTGAGAGCAAAGCACTATCCCACAAGGAAAGAGTTACTAATACTGTGACGGTGCGGTTAGACACGATTTTTAAAGTACTGTGCAGTCTCCCCTAAAAAGAGGAAAAAGAACATCAAAATAATCTGCAGCTACTTCCAGAGCACCACCATTAATGATCAAAATAGCCCCACAAGACTACTATTTAATACTCCATGTTATAGAGTATCATAGCATCTAGCCACTAAAACGATAAGCACTCTATAAATACAGTGTGTAATGATATTAGGCTGAAAAAGGAAAAAAAAATGGGATAGTGGAGTGGTTTATGGTGGATTCTGCAAATTTCATTAGCCCTCAACCACTGATGTTCAGTCCCCAGTAGCATCTCAAAACCACTCTGACAAGTGGTAGGTGTGGGCTTCTCAATCAACTTTTCCTTATAGCTCTTTTTCTGAGTAATCCAGAATGCAAATACATGAAATTGCTCTTAAATCTGTTTGAGTTCTGCCAATGCTAACATAGGGAATTCCATCATTGACCTGGCCCTCTGCAGAGAATGCAAAATGAATTTTATATTGCCCTCACAGTTGCATTACATTTCAAATGGTGAAAGTGTGTAAATGTAAAAAATCTCCAACAAGAAGGGAAAATGTTTCCCTAAAACTGTAAAGGGACGGAGGCAGATTGAAATAGGCCTCATATTTAGGCTGTATTAAAAACAAGAATTTACCCACAAAAAGACAATATCTGGGTGAAAGACCTTTAGGTAAAACCCATCACTAATGATACAACTAGTTTATTAATGTGTATTTTTAGTATTTGCATGTTTGTTCTGAATGAATTTGCAGGGAGTCAATTCTGAGTTAATTCCATGCCTTGCCATTTTTTATTTCTTTATTTGGTATAGGCCCTTGAGCCAGGGATGTAGCAGAAACTTTCACTGAAAGGTGAAACAGAGTATTAAGTTTATTTTGAAATGTATTTTGTTAAACATAAATAACTAAATAATGATGGAAGTACAACTCCTCTATTAACTTGTGTTAACTAAGGTGTTTCTATGTGGGTCAGGAAGGATGATCTTGTGAGTGCTGAACTGGGACTCGGGAGACCTGAGTTCAATTGCCACAAATCTTCCTTTGTGACCTGGGACTAGCCCCTTCATTTTCGCCTGTGCCTCAGTTCCCCATCTGTGAAATAGGGATAATATCCTCCCAATCTCACATGAGTGTTTTGAGGATAAAATCCATTATGGGTGTGAGATGCTCAGAAACTATGGTAGTTTGAAATCTTAGGTCATTGCTTTGATGATAAACACTTCTGGAGGTCTTGTTCAATAGTAATATGTCCTGAGAGATGACAACACTTCATCTTGCAAACTATACACACGAAAATAATTGTCTTCAGGAAGGGTTAGTTGCAACAGTGAAGATGCCTGTGTTTTCAGCAGTTGGAAGTGCTCAGATTTGTATCTCCATACAATACATGTGAAACAATTTTATATAGAATTACAACAGGAGATGTGAGATACTCTACAAGTTTCATCATCTTTCCCTAAGAAACAGTGGCCTAGACTCAGTTTTGGGTGTCTATTGAAATGTCTTCTGTTTCTTGATTGAGTATTTATACTGATAACCAAACTGAATTTGGACAAATGATGGTTGATTCAATGAGAATATGGAGAAAATGTATAGGACTTAGCTCATTATCATCCTAGCTTCCATTTTTTTGATCCGTACTACAGTCAGCTCCATCAGCCTGCCTGTGGGAAATACTCGATTAACATTTTTAATGCTTATTGATTTCTATTAGAACAGAGCAATATCTGGCTGAGTTGTTTTTTCAGAAGTCAGCTAGTACAGTACCATTAATTCTTTTTAATGAGAATTTACTTTTCCTCTAATTCAACAAAAAAGGCAGCTGACAAGGTTCTGTTGGACATTTAGAAACCCAAGAAATGGTTTTATATATGACTTTTTGAAAGCCACTTCTGAGTGGTGCTTTTTCATTTCTTGCAAAGAAGTGATTAATCTTTTGACTTGTATGAAGTGATCTAGCATTGCCTGGTTCACTATTGATGACATTATAGCAGACTAGAGAATCATAAGGATTTAGACTTCAGTTCAGGAGAGCACTTAAGCATGTGTTTAACTTTTAAGTCTATGCTGAGGTCCCACTGACCTGGGGCCTTAGTTCTTTGGAAGAAAGCAGCACTTCAGAAAATGCATTGTCCCCTCCTGAATAAAATTAACTTTCAAATTTAATTGACTAATTTTATTATGCGTGTTTGTCTTTCTAGTAATAATACTAGAGTGATTTATCATTTATCCGAGAATATAATGGCTCCAGTGACTAACCTTAGTGTCACTAAAAAAATTTAATACTGCTAAATATCTATGATTTTATGGTAGTATTTAACCTAAAATGGGTTAAAATGAAACTTCATTTGTTAAATGAAAGTTCATTTGTTAAATTACATATCTACTATTCAACATGAACATTGACTATAATTTCTTATATCCTTAACTGTTGAATGACGGAGTGGAAAAAGAGACCTACACTTCTAATTTATTTTAGACCTGTTTTAAAAACCAGGGAATGATAGCTGCAATAGGTGGAAAAGGATGGATATTTATTTTTCCATAACATTATAAAATGTAACTGGTGTAGAAGATTGTAACTTAATTTCATTGCTTAAAGACCTGGAGATTCCCATTCGTGCCAGATCCTTAATATTCTCTCAGCAACAAAAGAATACAGAAAAACAATCAAAAATTCATAACTGCATCATCATACACGTATATCAGCAAGAGGGGTAATAATGCCACACAGTATCTAACTTCTGTTGCACTGTCAAAAATGGACAATGCTCTTTTTCTTATAATTAATCTTTTCAGAAGGGGGGAGAAATAGTGGGATTTGGCTGCCAAATTCTTTCATTATTTCTTTCTGGACTGTCACACCTAGGGCATCACGCACAACTTTAAGTATTATTAGTATTTGTGAGGAGAAATGAGGTAATCCAATGATTCTACAAGAGACATCAGTTTGAGAGTGTCCAGTCATTTTGGGTTGTTTTTTTTAAGTTTATGAAAACAAAGTAGTACTTCCATAATCTAGGTTAATCTGGCCCTCAAGAAAGAGAGGCAATACATTGAAAAATATTTTTAGAAAATAATACAGAATTGTTCTAACTCCTATTAATTTTTAGGAGTAGAAGGACACGTGCAGAAAGTACAAACATTTGAGAGTGCAATTATACTGGGAAGGCTGGCAAATAATGCTGGAATAGGACCAGTTTAAAATGACTGGGAGTAAACTGGTGAATGGTCTGAGTAGTAGTCACCTAGTCAATGGTGATCTACAGAAGTGGTAGGGGAGAGGTGGTTTTACTGTATTATTTTAACAAATGATTCACACAGAAGGCCTGAGGTTGGCTAGGTTTTTTTCATCCCGTTAGTGTTTTACTTTACCAAGATCGGTGTGAAGTTTTTTTGTTGTTTTAAATCTCTCAGATGTGATATTTTCAGTCCTTAAGTGAGGGAGTAGAAGGATGTTGCATTTGCCTCCTAGGTGTTTCTAAGTAAGAGAGCTGTTTTTATTACCACCTATTTAACTTTGATGGATCCCAGTATTTTACACGTCAAACTGAAATTGCCAACCTCTGTATTTCTTGGGATTTTGTGGTGATTGTAATCTGGTTGTCACTATTTTGCAGGAAAAACAGGGTAGACAAATGAATTACTAATGTGTCTTCCATTGTGGTTTTTTTTTTTTTAATCCTTAACTTCTCCCCCAACCCAACCCCTTCAGCCTACTTTATAAATCATAAAGAAGCAAAAAAAAAGAGCACAAACCCTATCCCTTTTCCTGGTCACTTAAAAAAAAATTATGAAGAAAGTAGTAGTGAAAATAGCAAAAGGTTTATATATTAAGGGGGATTCTCTGCACCTGTACAGAGCAATTTTCAAGATCAGGGCCTAAAGGATCACAAGCTACAAGGAACTGTTTAAGAAAAGGAACTGTAATTGATACTGGATAGAAATTAAGGACCCTCAGTTCACTGTTCCGTACAGATAGGACAAATTCATAGAACAATGGAATTTATAAATGGCAGCTGTAAAAATATCTACTAAGTTCACACTAGGGCATCACGCACAACTTTAAGTATTATTAGTATTGTGAGGAGAAATGAGGTAATCCAATGATTCTACAAGAGACATCAGTTTGAGAGTTAACTAGTTTATTCATATGACCAAAGAAAAGTCTCCAGTTGATTGGTAGCCTCAGGTTTTTACCTTTGTCTCCACGACCCAGTCTCTTCCAGCACCATGTTGTGGATTTGGAAAGCTGGACTTTTGAAATAGAGGCCATGTCATGTGAGCATACTCCAGTGTTACAATATACATGTGTATAACAAAAAAACCTATTTTTTTCTTACAGTGCCTATTGTGTACCAAGTTCCATTGCAAAGTATTTAAAACTCCTAGAAACTTACTGTTTAATCTTTTCCCTGTAGAAATGTTAGGCTTGTTTACTTTCAGATTGCACCTCTTCCTGGCACCTACTGGTTGAATTCTCCTTTTAATGTGTTTTCCTTATCACGTGGGACCATTCACTGGTATTTTCTAGTAGAGGAAGGGCTCGTCTGCTTTCATGATTGAGAAGGTTTAAATTTTTTAATGGAATCAATATTACTTAACATAAAATACCTCTTCTAATTAGAAGGTGAAGAAATGGAGAGGAAACGAGGTTTGCCAGACTCTATGTAAAATAACAAAAGATGAATTTTTCCAGCAGGTAAGTTTCCACTATTTCTTTATTCCTATGCTGTGGAGGGTAGAAGGATTGTCTGATGAACATTTTGACAATGGGAGCCACAATTATGGACCTTTCCAGAAAACACTTTACCTGGTGTATATTCATTTGCAATAGTATATGTTGTGCCTGGTAGTTTGTAGGATTAAGAATACAGTCCATTGTGATAACATTGGAGGAGACAAATTGAAAAAGTACAGAGAAAACAATGTGGATAATAAGGGGCCCAGAGGTTAAGTTAGAAAAATTAGATTTGTTAGTGTAATAAAGTGGAGATTACAAGGTGAAATGAATGTGTAATATCCTGACTTCTGTGATCTCACCTGTCAAAGTACAGGTTTTTTCCCCCTGCCACCAATAAAAATATTCTTGCTTTGTGAAAGGAGTATAAGACCGCTTTCTCTTTGTAGAAAACAAATTGCTGCTTTGCATTATCTGATGATGTTACTTTGGTAACTTATTCTGTCTACTAATTAAATAATAAAGCTACTCAAATTTTAGAGGAAAATAACTAATGTACTTTTTATTTACATGTATTCATACAGAATCAAAAGCCAGGCAACAGGATGAATAAAAAATTAAATGTAAATAGCAACCTAAACTTTGAACAGTTACTTCTCCTTAGTAAAATAGAAACTACTAAGTAAAAGGGAACAAAACTTGTCCTGACTCAACTGTTTTAAAACACTAAGGAATGTTTCAGCCCCTGGCAGTTCACTAATGTCCCAGATGATAGTCAGTCCCTTTATTTACAATATATAAAGTCTGAATCACAGAGTCTCTGATGGTCCTACTCTTTGGAGATCTGTCACCTATGCTGGCTAAGGATCAAAATCTCGTTTGTGAAAAAAATGTAGTACTCTGTGCACTAGTGTCTGGATACATGCCTTGGATAGCTATTCTCCTGATGACTTTCATGTTATGTCCATATGGGATACCTCACATTGACCTCCAGCCAAATGCAGATAGTATCCCGGGAACTGGTGCAAACCTATCTTCTCATTCTGGTTTGCTAATTTCCTGGGGCCTAGTGGACTTTGATTTTTCCTGCCTCCTGGCCAGCCCCTCGTTGAGTCTGACTAGATCAAATGGAAAAAATGGTATTCTTAATCCTTAATCTTAATCGCTGTAGGGCTACCCACTTGAAACGTGGGCCAACCTTGCCTGTGGTTTGCTCCAAATGCTAGCGTTTTCCTTGACCTACTTGCTAATAGTTAGTCATGGCCCTTGTTGGCTAGCAAGAGATAGATGTTAGAAATTTCACAACTGCCTTATCCATGCAGAACAGCAATCTACCCTTCTAAAAGGCAATTGTCCTTTAAAGCAAAAGAGCCTTTAAAGTTCCATTACTTTTGACTGAGATTTTCCTTGCAGACAGAGCTCCCGCATGAGCTTTATTTACCAGGCCACTTCCCTGGGCTGCCTTCTGACACTCGGATAATTCTAGGATGGGGAGTGTCTAAGTACCTAGAGACCCATGGCAGCCTGAATACTGAGGTGGTGCTTTTCTGACTTTTCAATATTAAGATTATTATCTGAATTACTGTAGCACCTAGGGACCTCAGTGTGCAGAAACACAACAAAAAGATATTCTCTGACCTGAAGTACTGCCTCAAACTCAACTCTGGTTGCAAACTTCCTGCTCAAACAGCAACTTATCACTGGACACATGGTTGTCTTTTGGGCACCAATGTTGTGTTCCTGACCAACAGCCCTCCCTGTTGACTCTCACCAGCAGAGGGATCCTTTTTGTGACTTCCTCAGCTAGAACCAGATCTCAAGGTTATTGAAGTCGACTGAAGGATTCCTATCCATTTTTAATGGACTTTGGATCAGGTCGCTAAACTGTTGGTCATGCAGCTGGCTCAAACTACTACTTGCTGGCTTCAAGAGGCCTTTACAGTCAGCCTGTTTTTGGCCTCACCAACAACTCTCTTTGAAAACTGGTCCTCCTCCAACTTTGTTATGCAAATAAACTCCCATCTAGTAGAAGGAAAGGAGAGAATATTTAGAAAATAGCAGGTAAAGGCTCTTTCTCATTTACTACAACCAAAAGAAAATTGCTGGTAGGAGTGAGGGCTGAAAATCAGGATGGAGTTGGGCTCTAACAAGTTTAATAAGTTTGCCTCTGACCTATGTTACTGCTTTGTTTTTAGTTGCGCTGACAATGTGCTTGGCACTTAAACACAAAAGAATGCATAGTCCTCTAACTTTTATTACATTAAACAAATAACTGAAATACAGGAGGGAAAGTGAGAGGATTTTAAAAACACAGTCTCTGTGTGGTATCTGGACCTTCCTCTCTGAGTAACTTCTTCAAGCACAAGACTTGTTTCTGCCTTTTCACCCTTTAGTCAAAGCTGTATGATTTAAGATGACTTATTTAATTGAGTCCCAACTGATTCTTCAACTTCATCTTAACTCCCAGCCTTCAAAAGTAAGAGACCCTGGATGTGAGCTTCCCTAGTGACAAAGAGCACATGCCACCTTCAAATTTTTTTCTCTTTCTCATCTTACCTAGTTCTATTCTAGGATACTGCATAACATGCACACAACTTCACTGAGGTATAACGTAACATGAATGTCCCAAAACAATGAATTGAACAAGCATTTTTTAAACAAAGGTTCTGTAACTTCTTATGGACCACTAAAGATAATTGGTTGCAACTTCTGTTGCTATCTTTAGAAAAGAGTTACACCTCCACCTGATATAACGCAACCCAATCTAACATGAATTTGGATATAATGTGGTAAAGCAGCGCTCTGGGGGGGGTGGGACTGAGCACTCTGGTGGATCAAAGCAAGTTTGATATAACGCGGTTTCACCTATAATGCAGTAAGATTTTTTGGCTCCTGAGGACAGCATTATATCGAGGTAGAGGTGTATGTGCAAGCAGAAGGAAAAGACATTTTCTAAGTATTAAAGATGATAGAGTTGTCTGGCTTCCTACTGGAGCTCTTCCATCTGACATAGTACTGAGCTGATATTCTAGCATACTCACTGTGCTATTGTAGGAGCTGTAAATTTGATGAAGCTTAAATTACAAGCGGCCAGGTCATTGCTTTGAAGTGTCACTTCTGCAAAAGTTGGTGTTTTAATGTTATGCCCATATTCCATCTTATGTAATTACATATGACCTTTCTAAACTTCCTCTTTAGTTCAACAATGTATATTCTGCACTTCCTGTCCTGAACTCTTACTGCAAGAGTTGCTACATTCACCCTAGAAATGCATGTATTTCAGAGGTTAATGGAGACTATATAGATATAGGACTTCATTCAGCCCTGAATCACATCTGCTTTGTCCCGTCTTGGTGTCACCTGTTAGCAGAAAGTCTACCCAGCCTATTGTAGGGCACCTGCATTTGGCCATAAACAGCCCAAAAACAGAGGCACTGGTTATGGCCAAGTTGTCCTGGAGTATATGGTGACTCACCGCATCTGCTGGGTAACCACTGCTGGCTTGATTCCTGTGGAGTCCAGATTACAATTCATAGGTGCCTTCAGGAAGCTGGAGGTGGAAACACTACCTACCCTTCTCTGACAGTGAATCCCTCTATTAGACCACAGCAGCCCCTTCAGTCCTGGGGGTGCAATTTGCATTCCCTGTGTCTTCAATGAATCAGGCTCATAGTATGTAATGCATTTGACACTTTGGGGGAAAATCACTCTATAAATTGTTGCATATCTCATTGCCACTTCCTGGACTGTTCTGGCTATGTAAATTTGTTTGATATTAGAATTAGCTAGAGAACTTGTTCTTTTGTGATCCTGATTTCCTTGTTTCTTTTTTTTTGCCTTGAAATTTGTCTCCTCCTGATCTGACCATTATAGAAAATACTTAGAATTTTACTAATAGTTGTTTATTACTGATAGATTTTTTTTCCCCTTTCAGGCCTTTTTTTAAAGACACTTCACACTTCTTTGCAATTTTTCTTTCATTTCTCAACTTACCCTCTTTTTAACACTTATATTTATCCTTTAATATTACAGTCCTCCTTTTTACCTGGTTTTTTTTTTTTTTTTTTTTTTGGGTATTCCTCTGCAGTGCCCCAGGAGTTTTACTTGCTCTAATGGAAAAAGCTATTTCCACTTTTTAAATGGTCAGAAGAGAAGCTGAGGGAACTCCACCCTGGGACTGAACATGATTGATAAGGGAATATTCCAATTAGAGTTTGGATAGTTGATGATTGTTTCGCATTTGGGCAGAAGTCATGAGAGGATGCGAAGACTGATACAGAGAAAACAAAATAATTTGAAGAACAAAGGGAAACAAGTCTACTGTAAAAGAAGCAGGAAATAAGCACTGTAGTAGTGGGAAAAGAAAAAGTCTAGAAAATAGGTTTAAGTTAGGTAAAGTAGCTACAAATATTTGGCTAGTACTAAATCAAGCAGTTAAATAGAAAAACTGCTTGAACAATATATACTTTCATAATGATAGGACAAGTAACTTGCCTGGATCAATAGTCCCATCAGCAAAATGGCAGCAAAGAGACTCCCATTAATACACTTTTATCTGACCAGATTTAGTTTGCAGACTTTTGTTTGTTGTTTGTTTGTTGTCAAAAAACTGGACCTAATACTGTTTCCTGTGGCAAGTCCCTAGCCACCTCTGTCCTGATCTTTCATTTGTACAGCATCTCGCACAATGAGCACTCAATCAGGATTGGGGTCTCTGGGAACTATGATATGGATATTATATTACAGTCTGTAGCCACTTTCTCACCAGTGTTATGAAGCCAGTTTTTATCTAATGGACTCCAATCCTTACTCTAATAATAAACTTAGTAAATAATGTATACTGCATCTCTCACTGGTTGTAATCCCTGCCTCAAAGGAAGTTGACTTCTGGGTTTGGAAGATACTAGAAATGTTAATTGAAATAGACTATGAGGAATAACTTGGTTACCTAAAGAAAGCTGATGTGATTCACAAGAGGGTGATCATTCCTATCTTCAAGTGCAAAGAATTCCTTGACCAAGTGACACAGTTGATCCCCAGAACATTGGTCATAATTTATTTTGGATTTAAACAAATATTTTGATACAAACCACTCATTTACAATGCGTTACCAAATACTAAGTTTGGCCCCCTGATCCTGCAATTGGATCTACTATTGTGGGTGGACTCTACTTCAGAGGTTCACCTGCATGGATCTGATTGCAGGCCAGACCCTTAGATATCAGAACTAAAATGGAACACACGTGGGAGGAAAGATTGAAGACATCAGCATTGGGATCAGATGAAAGAAACATACATACTCTCAAAACGGAGGACGGAGTCACATCATATAAGGTGAAATTAAATGACTTGAGTAACCAGCAACATATTCAGAGTTGGTTTCGCCGCTCGTGTAAATAATTATTCACTACGTAAATATAAGCTAAGGACAGGTAAAACAAAACAAGAATATTTTAAACAGCAGAAATTATTCAAGGACTATGTAACAAGTCATAACTGGAACATTATGTAAATGAGGTGACCTGTAAAGGGACAAAAATTGGACTTGTTCTCTTTTTTTGCTGCCTTATGATATATAGTAGTGGTTCTCAACCTTTCCAGACTACTGTACCCCTTTCAGGAGTCTGATTTGTCTTGCATGCCCCCAAGTTATATCTCACTTAAAAACTACTTGCATACAAAATCAGACATAAAAATACAAAAGTGTCACAGCATACTATTTTTGAAAAGTTGCTTATTTTACCATATAAATAAAATCAATTGGAATATAAATATTGTACGTACATTTCAGTGTGTAGCATATAGAGCAGTAAAAACCAGTCATTGTGTGAAATTTTAGTTTGTACTGACTTTGCTAATGCTTTTTATGTAGCCTGTTATAAAACTAGGCAAATATCTAGATGAATTGATGTACCGCCTGGAAGACCTCTGAGTACTCCCAGGAGTACGTGTATCTCTGGTTGAGAAACACTGATATACAGAAAACCTAAATAGGTATGGCACTTTTCTTCCCTTGGCTTGTGTCTTAAATTAGAAAATCAGGTCCTGTTCTAGGCTAGAAGAGTGTACACTGTCTACACTACAAAAATATAGTTTGACAGAGGGTGTCAGTAACATGTGCTGACAAACTGTATCTGAACACTGTCTGTAAGTATAGACATACAAACTGCGCAACTCCATGTCTCATTTGTCAGCATTAGTGTGAATTTTCCTCCCAATTTCAACTCTCATTTCCAAGAATCTTGTGTTAATAAACTATAAAAATTATATACTCCAAATCATATTAACCAGCTAACTATATATTGGATGTATTGTTTAGCTTTCCAGCAACAGATTCAAGGATGAAATTCCAACAGAAAAAGCAAAACAAAAATAGAAATTCCAAAATGGAAAAGGTTTTTTTCTGCACTTAAGAAAAATGAATTGTGAAAAATGGCTTTGGGAGTTTAACTGCTTGTTGGTAAAACACTTAAGATAAAACTACAGAAGGAATTCTCAGCACGGTAACTGAGGACAGCTAAGACTGGACCTATTTCTGGAAATGTACATTGACAGGGAACGTGGAGATGGGGAAAGATCAGGCTATTTATTCTGATTTAAGTTTCTCTCAATAAGTTTCCTGAGTAGAAACTGCTATAGAGGCTAAGCCTCCCAATAGGAAAGATGGCTAAGATCTGCAAGAAAATGATGTTGGAGCCCATTTTAAAAAAAAAGACACAGCGTATGTCTACACTGCTGGAGACCAAACATCTATGCTACAATTGTCTAGCCCTGCAGCCCGAGCCAGTTGACACTGGCCAGCCATGGGTGTTTTACTGCAGCATAGACATACTCCATGTCTCAAAATTCTGACCAGATTTCTGGACTTGCTATTAGCCTCCATTTTTCAGGTATTCTCTTGGTATGACCCAGGACCTTTAGAAACTAAATGCAGAGATTCTAGGTCACCGCAGTGTACACAGTGTATCCTCAGGGTAATTCTCTGTGGTTTACATTACATCAAAGCCTAGAACCAGAGAAGAGTTTTGGGCCTCCTTGGTGCCTTCTAGTCTGGTGTGTTCTCTCTAGGAAGAATTTAGATGGGGTAGGGAGATGATGCATTGAGGTGTCCACCTTCCATGTCAAATACCTATGACTTCTAATATGGAATCAAGAACTAAGCATTATTAACAACACACATGCCAGTATATCCTTATACAGTGCTTTACAGAGTAAAATACATTCCCTGAGTTCATAATCTATGGTTTCTTTAAAAAAAAAATGCCTGTTATGTTGCATTGCAGTTGACATATCAGGAATGATACATGAACAGTCTCAGGAGTTCCTCTTAGGTAAGCAATGTTGACAAGAGTTAGGCTTGAAAAGGCAGAACATAACCCAGTACTTCTATATGCACTTGCTTGATTTAGTGGCTTCAGAGAGAACAGTAAACATTTAACATTTTAATCATGTGTAACATAACTTTCCATACAGATATTAAATCTTATTCAGAAGACATTGTTTTTAATGGGCAGAAGCAACAGATCAGCAAGCCTCAAGTATTGCAGATGGATCTTTTTGGACTTAGATCTGAGGTGCAGGGTGGATTGTCAGAAGATTCACAATTTGCAGTAGCAAACTCAAGATTTAAGGTATGCCTAGTGTGACTAACTGTGCTGTGAAATCTATCTTAAATATGAAATTCTGTTGTTTTAGAGAATCAGTAATCATCTGGAGTATCTCTTTACGTTTTAAGGGAAGCATGAGCAAGTGAAGCATTTATAACACAAGCGAGTTTCCCACCATCATGGAGTTTGAATGCTACAACAAAGAGGAACTGTACACACAGGGCTTGTCTGCTTGGGCCCAGCCATTTTAAAGCGTGTGCTACTGCTACGTTAGGAAGCTGTACCCTATTACATGAATCCGCTCCCGTCGTAACAAAGCCCCTGCCTGCTGCATTTCAACTGCACTGACTACTTCGTGGGTTTTTCGTAAGGCGCTGCCTGCCGCCGCCCCCTGGGAGCGGCTGTCACAAGCTGAGTGACAACGCGAACGAGGGAGATTTCAAACCCTGCTGCGGGAGAGCGGAAACGTCTCCCACGAACCACTCACGCGCCCCAGGCCAGCGGGGAAGGCAGCCGGCTGGAACCAGGCCCTGCCAACGGCCCCGCACCGAGCGCGCAGCCCTAGTGCAGGCGGCAGCAGCTGGAGCTGCCTTGCCCGGAGCGCTGGCCTCCGAATGACGCAAGGCCCTCAAGCGCCCCCCGCCCCGAGGGAACCCGGGGCAGCCTCGGGGATCGCTGCCCGCAGGCTGCCCCAGAAAAATCCCCCTGAGCGGCCTTGGGCGCCGAGCGCTGCCGGGGCCCGTGCGGGCTGAGGGCCCAGCCGCCGACAGCTCTCCGAGGAGCCCGCTCATTGTTTCTCACACAAACCCAGGCAAACAGGAAGATACCTCGGCATGCCCCCCCGCCCTAGCAGAAGAGCGACAGGAGGGGCGGCCAGTGAGAGTGTCGGTACTGGCGCAGCGCAGCCAATGGGAGCCTGCGAGAGGGGGTAGGCGGGAGTTCCGGACTGGCAGGCGGGCGGGCGGTGGTGGTGTCGGCCGGGCCCCCTCTCCCGCTGCAAGCCCCACCTTTCGGCTTTCCCGCACCGTCAATCAAAATAGGAAAAAAAAACCGGAGTGGGCTCGGGCCGCCGCCGCCGCTTCAGCCCGTGAGCACAATAAGCATGTCCCCGGCGGCAGCCGCCTAGCCCCAGCCGGCGGGGCCTGTGTGCGAGCCAGCCAGCCAGCCTGCCTCCCGCCCAGCCAGCCGCTCGCACTCACACCATGACCGGTACGTACGTACAGAGCGAGCCGCCAGCGGGGCTCCCTGCCGCTCCTGGTCCGGCCCTGCGCTCCCCTCCGGCCCTGGCGCGTCTGCGTGTGAGCGAGGCGAGAGCGACACTGAGAGCAGCAGCAGGAGGAGCAGGGGGAGGAGGGAGAAGAGGGGCAGGGGCAGCAGCGCGGGGAGGAGGAGGAGGAGGAGGGCTCCGTGCGGGAGGGCGGGGGGAGCGCTGGGGTTTGGGGGGAAGGGAGGGGGTGATCTCTCCCGTCAGTGACTCTCCCCTCCCCCTCCCCGCTCGCCCGCAGCTCCCGAGAAGCCCGTGAAACAAGAGGAAATGGCTGCCTTAGACGTGGACAGCAGCAGCCACAGCGACTATCTCCAGCACGGCAACGGCGCTGCCTCGGCCTCCGCCGGGGCGGCCGCCCCCCAGGTAAGCGCAGGCCCGGCCGGGCCCCCTCCCTTCCCCCCGGGTGACACGTTGGGAGCGAGCGCGGGAGCCGGTGCCGCCGCTTCCTGTGTGCGAGTCTGAGGACGGGAGCCCGAGCCGCTGCCCCGCACTAACCGCCACCCACTTTCTCTCTTTGAACCCGCCCACTGTGGGTAGGACGCTCAGCCGTCACCGCTCGCTCTCTTGGCGGCCACCTGCAGCAAGATCGGCCCGCCGTCGCCGGAGGAGGATGAGGCCGCCGCCGCCGCTCACTCTGCCGGAGCGGTGAGTGCCCGCCCCGCCGCGCTCGCACGGCCTGCCGGGGGGAGAGACCGCGCAGCCAGCCCGCCCGCCTGGGGGGAGGGACGGGACACACGGCACTGCCCGCCCGGGGGAGGGACGATGGCAGGGCCGACCTGCCAAGCGAGGGGTCCCCAGGCTCCGCTGCCTCTCTCGGAGGAGCTGGACTCCCTGGGGGAGGCGGGAGGGTAACTAGCCCGCCTCGCCTCTGACAGCGGCACGTTCTCCTACTTTAAACGGGGGGAGGCGGGAAATCCAACCCCCACCCCTGAGACCAGCACAATCCCGCCCTCTCCTCCCCACAAAACAGAGAGGAATCTCCCCTACACCTGATCACAGCCAATTTCTTCTGGAGCTGTCAGCTTGGAACCCTTCAGCGAACAATACGACAAAATGAAGGCTGGCTGAAAGGGAGGATGCAGTTTCAGACTAAAATGGCTGTGTAGAAATGATCAGAGCACTGGAAACTAGCTGCCTATAGGAGCACATCTCCTAGGTGCAGTTATTATGCACTCTGAATTATAGACCAAGTTTCTACCCTTATCTCTGTGGTGCTGCTTGTTCTGAAAAGAGTCTTGATGACCTTGGAACCCCAAATGTTGAGCTGGATCTAGTTGTAGACTAGAAAGGTATCCCCATAACACCTTCTGCTGTTTAACCATCTAAATAGCAGGATGCTGGTGGAGACTTTATAGGGTTTTTTTGTTGTTTTGTTTTTTAAATTGGTCAAATCAAATTAGTGAATTGAGTGTCTTTTGATTAAGTTTCTGATTTTTTGTGTATAGTAAGAAATATCTGCTTCAGAAGTTGTACATTCTAAATTGACATGACATCTATTACCATAGGTAAGGAGAGTTACTCAGGACTGGCATTGATGTAACAAATATTAGTGTGTTAAAGTACATCATTCTAGTCAGTAGGGAATAATACACACTAGATGAGTAAATGGGTTTGCTTGGCTTTTAAAAGGCTTGGTTCCAATACATTAATGCTATCAAGATTTTATTAAATTATCTAAACATTAATGAGTTATTTTCTGATAGTTTGGTGTTTTCATGTATACATTTCAAAAGCCCACAAACATTATTTCCATTTTAAACAAGGAGAAACTGAGTCAGAGCAGGTCCCCAAGGTCACACGTAGGTCTCCTGCAGGTTCCCAAGTAGGTCAATGGCTGAACTAGGAATAGATCAAAATTCTCCTAGTCCTTTGGCCTGTTCACTCCTAAATGCTTTTCTCCATCTTAATAGCCTCTTTTAACTATAAATTAGTTTGCAGCATGATCTATTATACAGGACTTGATTTTTAAAGGTTTTTAGGTTGCTAGGTATCCTTAAAAATCTAATTGGTAGTTTCAGATGTATACAGTGCTTTGCAACAGAACTGCCATAAAGGTACATGTAGGAAATACGATGGTGCTAATACAGCTCTTCTCCATGTGTATATTTTAACAAGTCTGTCACTACTTTGCCTCTTTGGAGAGGGGACATTTTGGGAGATAGGGTGGTATTTGTACAGTGCTTGCTCATTGGGACCTTTGGTGTACTTTCACAGTAGTCTTAGCTATTTCCTTTTATGTGCATTTTTTAATTTTTGTTTTTCTAGCTTTCCTGGGCAAGATCCACCAATTTACGAGAGACTTTAAAGCCTTGATCTGAAACACAAAATGTGCACAGTTGAAGTATTTTCCAAGTTTGCAGACAGATCATCCCATCATTTGGCACCAAAGTTTTCAATTTAGGAGAGATGGGGAAAGGAGCTGAGTTTGATTTCTACTTCCTTTTGGATGACCAAATAGTAGCAGAGGTCATAGTTATTGCTTTTTCTTAATGTGCATCTGGCCAGGAGTTTGTGATCATTACCTAAGTTTTGTACTGGCATTTATGCTGCCTTCATTTCTAGATTGAACTTCTGCAATGGGTTCTGTATGAGACTACACCATAAATCCATTCAAAAGCTGAATCAAATGTAGAATGAGGCAGCTCACTTGTTAAGTGGAGTATTTCACCATGTGCATATCACACCAGCGCTTTGTGATCTACCTGTTGGTTTCTGGATTGGGTTTATGTTGTTGGGTTTTTGACATAGAAAGTCCCTGAATAGTCTGTGACTTGGTTACCCAAAAATCTTTCATCCTATGCCATACAGCTGCAACTGTGGTTAGCTGAGACACTTGAGTGGAACCCCTTCCATCTGAGAGCTGCCGGCAAGGTCTACGAGGGCCTCTTTTTTTTTTTTTGAGTTAAATGATTCTCTATCTGGTACAAAACAGCCCAGATTTTTTGGCCTTCCTGGCATACTGCAAAGGCTGTCTTCCCTTTCGTGGGAATGTTAGGTGTGGGAAACCTTGATGTAGTTCCTGACATCACTTTACACACTTGTTTAACTTTAAGCATCTAAGTAGTCCCAATGAAGTCACTGTACTACATGGAGCTTGAAGTTGAGCATGTGCTTGAGTGTTAGCAGGGGTATTGCCTTGGTTTAACAATCATTTTTTGTTGAACTATAGTTTTATAGTATAATGGTTTGTTTTTGTTCTGCAATGGTTTTGATATTTTTTATTTGATGGCAAGAGTGCATAGAGCCCTGAATAGTTTCTTTAGCTTTGCTTGTTGGGATTTAAATAAGCATCCGGTAGAGAATTAGGGGGTTAGGGAAGGTGAGAAGAAAGGAAAAACAAAGTTGGGGAGGAGAGAGAAGGAAAAGAAGAAACTGATGCTTGGACTCTGAAAGAGATACAATAAGTCCTTGTGTCAACTAGAAGAGTTGCACACGTAACAAAATTGGTTTTAAATCTTATTGAGTTAAACCAATGCAAACCCCTCATGTAGACACACTTTAACTATTAACCTTCAGGCAAAGTTTAAACTGGTTTAAGTGTGTATACATTAGGAGTTTGCACTGATTTAACTAGATAAGTCAATTTTAAGTCTGGTTGCACTGGTGCAACTCTTGTAGCATAAACAGTGAACATAAGAATGGGCATACTGGGTCAGACCAATGGTCTATCTAGCCCAGCATCCTGTCTTGACTCTGGCCAATGTCATGCTTCAGAGGGAGTGAACAGAACAGGCAATCATTGAGTGATCCATACCCTGTCATTCACTTTCAGCTTCTGGCAATCAGAAGGGACACATCCCTGCCCATCCTGGCTAGTAGCCATTGATGGACCTATCCTTCATGAATGTACCTACTTCTCTTTTGAACCCTGTTACAATTTTGGCCTTCACAACATCCCCGGCAAAGAGTCCCACAGGTTGACACTGCGTTAGATCAGGGGTTTCAACCTTTTTTTTTTTCTGAGCCTCCCCAATATGCTATAAAAACTTGATGGCCCAGCTGTGCCACAAAAACTGTTTTTATGCATATAAAAGCCAGGGCTGGCATTACGCGGTAGCAAGGAGGGCAACTGCCCAGGGCCCCATGCCAAGGAAGCATTGCGAACCTAATTTGCCCAGGCTTTGGCATCAGCACTGGGTGGTGAGCTCAAGGTCCTGGGCTGCAGTCCCATGCAGTGGGGCTTCAGCTTTCTGCCCTGAGCCCTAGTGAGCCTACTGCTTGGCGGACCCACTGAAACTTACTTGCATCCCCTGCCAGGGGTCCACAGGCCCCTGGTTGAGAATCATTGCGTTAGATAGTAGTGGAGGGAAAGGAAGCCAGCAAGGTATGGAGGACTGGGCAAATGGCATTTGACCAGTAAATTGAATCTCTGTAGTTGGACCAATATTAGTTGATAAAGAGTCTAAACTTGGCAAATATTGGTCAGTTGTTTGTATGTTCATTCGATCCTAAGGTACGCTTCAAAAAAGTATCAGTAGAAAGTTGACAGTGGTAAACAATATGAATCATATTGAATGTATTCTGTCAAATTGCAGGGAAACATACCTTTTAGTGGGGTCTAGCGGCATGGGCTAGTATTCTGAGTTCTTGAGCTGGTTGCTGTTGGGTAAACTTTTCAATTCCTGGTTATTTTTAGGCATTTTTGTTCATCATCATTTAAGTGCATCTTAAATTAACTCTCCTTGTGCCAGTGAGATAGAAGAGCATTAACATTCCCATTTTACAGATGGGGAATCTGAGGCATTGAGATTTTCTCTCTTTGGCCTTGTCTACACTAGGAAAATCAATTAGTGGTATGCTTTCCCCCATGAAATGAGTTTGTCTGCGCTACCCACTGTAATTGTCATAAGGTTTGTCCCTGTGTCTGCATTAGAGCTGCCTTACACTAATTTCCAGTGAGGAGGCTGTCATTTTTGTGCACCTCAAATGACGAACAGGTTTGCCAACTTAAAATCCCCCTATGCCTCCTTGCCATACCCCATCTTCCCAGCTGCTACCTCCTGTAAAATGTGCAGTTGGCCTCCTGCCCAACAAATGCCTCCTGGGCATGTCTGGAGGAGGATTTTTAGAAAGGCGTGGGTAATATGGGAATTAAGGCAATATGCTAGGAGGCAGAGTGGGTACTCAGCTGGGGGAAATAAAATGCTGGCTGGCTGAGAGATTTGTCAGTTCTGACAATGGTCAAATGGTGGGAGCTCTGACAGTTGACTGCCCCATTTGTGGTTGTGAATTGCATTTGCTGCACTGATTCAAGTTCTACTAGTTCTTCCTTCTACAAACTTTCGAGGTAAGTTACCCTGATGCTTCCCAGCAATGCTTTTCCATGTATTAAAAGGTAAAAAGTTGGTATAACTTCTGTGATGTAAACAAGGCCTCTATTTTACATTCTTTCGACAAAGTAGGGTGACAGTGTCTTCCTGAAAAACAGTATACTGACTAGGTTAAGGTTACTATGGCATAGGTTGATCCATAGAACTAGCCATCAATGCTTTATGCCATCTGAAAACCTAGATGCATTAAATTCTAACTGAAATGACATGTTTAAAATCATGTTAGAATGAATTCGGGAAGGAGGACTGGGAGAGAAAATCAAAATAGTGATTGAAATGAGAGGATTTTAAGGTTCTGTATTTTGCAACCTAACAAGAAATGTGTGCTTTATACCACTGGAAAGGTGAAAGTTGCTCTTTTACAATTCTATAAATAATTCACTTCTCTCCCAGATGGTGTGCAAGAAATCATATATTAAAATGCTCATTGGTTCCTTGTTCTGGTAGTGTTTTCTTGGTACTTGCTCAGAACTAAGTATAGCAGTCCTGGAGCTTCAGCTAGTGTAACTTTCATTCCCTTTCTTTTAAAGGTGACCTGCCAAAGAGTAAGTCTTGTTGCTTCTTTTGATTTTTAAGATGTTTACAGAAGGTTTGAAAGATTTTCTGTTTTTTATTAAATATATAAACATCAAGAGCATTAAGACAGGTCTTCTCTCGCAGTATTGAAACACTAGTGGGGAGGTACGAGCTGTGTATGTGAGTTCTTCATAGCTGAAATGAAGAGTTAATGCTTTTGAATCTTTTTAACGAAAGATTAATTCAAAAGGATTGTGCTGTCAACCTTACACCGTCTATTGTAGGGGTTAGGTTGACGTAACTATGTCACACTAGAGGTGAAATTTTTCACAGCCCTGAGTTAACATAGCTAGGTAAGTTTTAAGTGGAGACCAGGCCTTAGCTTAAATGGACTTCAGTGTCTAGTGTTTGAATAAATAAATAAACATTAATAAGCCTCCTAGCCTGCCCTATATCTCAAAGAAACAAACAACTCTGCCTTTTTTTATCTCTACAGATGACCTTTAAAGGAGATTGTCCACTAGAATTACGTCGTCTTAAACATAGTATATAAAATTGGAATTTCCTTCTTAAAAATAAATAAATTTCAAACATCAGAGGGGTAACCGTGTTAGTTTGGATCTGCATGCATCTGACGAAGTGGGTATTTATCCACGAAAGCTCATGCTTCAAAACGTCTGTTAGTCTATAAGGTGCCACAGGATTCTTTGCTGCATTTATAAATTTCAAACAATTCAAGATGGAATTTGTCCTTTTAAAATCTTAAACTGGATACACCGCTCACTGTTTCAGTGCACTTTATGGGGAAAAATGAGCATTAGGATGAGTTAAGTGACCCTTCTTGGTCATTTATATATGATTTTAAACATTTAGGGTATTATCTTGATTGATTTTCCTCATTCTCATTTTCCTGCCCAGCACTTACAACACTGCAGGGAGCAGGGCCAGTGGGGGCAAAAGTGGCTGTGTGAAGAAGCTGCAGCAGAAGACTGGCCTGGCTGGGGTGGGGGCTGCAGCAGAGAAAGGATCTCCCATCCAAGGAGAGACTCCATAGCTTTAATGAGGAATGCTTCTCTGGGCAGCCCACATAAGTGGAGATGTATAGGGTAGGGAGAGGAGATTACCACCAAGGATCTCAGAGCAGTTAAGGGGATAAGGGTGAAACATATCAACCTCTCCACCACACAGAACTGCCCAAGACAGTTGGGAGAGTCTATAATCAGCATATGATGCTTGTTTACCCTCCTCCACTGGAAGCTGGAGCAACCTTGGAATTAGGAGGGAAAACAGTGTTGGTTACTGGCCCTAAGTGCTCTGCTTCTGCTGCCACCGCTTTGCTGAGATCTGCTACTGTCCCCACTGTGCTACACCTCGCACCCTGTCAAAGGGCCACTGATAGTGTAGTGCAGTGGTTCTCAAACTTCATTGAATTGTGACTACCTTCTGACAACAAAAATTACTACATGACCCCAGGAGGGGGGAACGAAGGCGGAGCCCTATCACCCCAGATGAGTGGGGAGGGCAAAGCTGAAGCCCAAGGGCTTCTGCCCTGGGCAGGAGACATGTAACCTTAGCCCTGGGTGGTGGGATTTGGGTTTGAGCTTCAGCACTGGGCGGGGGGGCTTGGGCTTCAGACTTGCTGGGGCCCAGGACCAACACCAGCCTTGGTGATGCCATTAAAATGTGGTTGTGATCAACTTTGGGGTCCCAAACCACAGTTTGAGAACCCTTGGTTTAGTGGGACGGCTTCTGGACAGAGCTACCAGCAGAGTGGTCAGAGCCATGCTTGCTATCTAGCCCCACTATGTTTGCTGAAGTTCATGCATGTGTGCACCCCTGTTGTTGTAGCTTTCATATAGGAGGGAAGGTGTTATTCCATCAGCCCTTCTCCCACAATTGTGCTAGGTTAGCTCTTGGGGATAGAGGGTCCTCCTCTAAACTTGTGCACCTCCCCCCATTTGACTTAGAGTTGCTGCAGCCTCTCTTAAAAAAAAAAAAAAAAAAAAAATTAGTCATCCTGACCATGATTCTTATAAGAAGGGACTTCATTAATGAGAGCCTCATCTTGGTGGAGAGCACCTTTCTGTAACAAGTAGATAAAATAAATAATCAAAAGACCGAGCAGGCAGCAGACATAACACGTCTCCCTCCTGCAGCATATGAAACATTGATAGCTCCCAAAGGACACTGACCTTTTCAGGCAGGTTTACCATTTGGTTCTTCCTCCTCTGTCACTTTCTCCCTGGCTTCTGCTTTTGCTCCCTCTCATTTCTGTTCTTCATTTCACTTCCTGGTGCTCAACTTAAAGACTTGCCAGCTTCCTCTTAACTTCCCTCATGTCCTGTTCCCTTCTTGGGTGAAGTGGGTTCTGCTGCAGACACTGCACTTTCCGCAGACCCTTGTCCCTCCCTCTCTCTCAACTGACATGGAATCTTTGGGTGCCAACATTCTGCACCTTCCCTTCAGAAAGGGCAACCCCCAGTGCATTCTGCTTGCTGCGTAGCTGTTGATAGAGAGGACCACCATTGCCTGAACCCTGTTTAATATAGCTCAGATATTGTTAAGAGCTTGAAGGCAAACAATGCGTTATTTAGATTTGAACCTTTGAGCTCAATAGTAGTCTTAGTCTAAATTAGACATTGCTTCTTTTAGGTCAGTGGTAGGATTTGTAATTATTAATATAGCTTAGCCCCTGCCCAGCTTGGGAGCACAATAGGAGCTGTTACCTCTAGAAGAGATGACAAGGTACAGTTCCAAGAACTGCGGTACCAACTCTTTGGTTTGTAAGAAAAGGTCAGAACAGGAAAGTTTATTGTGATAGGAATAGGAGAGGGCCAGTCAAGGCTGGGAAAAACTTTCAAACATCCAGCTCCACCATGGAAGCTCAATCTGCTGTTCTGATATTAGCAAATTGGGATAGTAGCCAGAAGCTCCTTTTTCTGCCTCTTTCTGCTCATAGTTCACATTGTAGTTGATGATAGAGCCAGCTGCAGGAGCAACACACTTGGCTAGCAGATGTTTCAAGGAAGCATCTGCTAGCCAACCACACACGATATATGGCAGGGTTGCTTCAAAGCCCCCTTTCTGGGGATCCTCATTTGCTCTAGAGTGTGAACAGTAGACCTTGTTAGTGTGTGTGTGTAGGGGGGAGGGGGTGTTGAAAGCCAAAACACTTGAAGAGAGGGAAAGGATTCCAGGGGACTTCAGAAATTTGGGGAGCTTCTTGTACAAGGCAGGTGTGTGCTCCCAGCATAAGGAGAAGGACAAAAGCCACTGGACATGGTAAGGGGAAAAGATAGGTGTTTGGGGCATGACACTTCTATATTGCATAGGAGGTGGGTCTGGTTTGAATTAGTGCTGGAGGAGAGATTTTCATGTATAGGTACACTACTGCTTACTAAACGAATCCCTCTTTGTAGCCTTGGCAAGTATAGTAGAACCTCAGAGTTATGAACACCAGAATTATGATCTGACTGATCAACCACATACCTCATTTGGAACTGGAAGTATGCAGTCAGGCAGTAGCAGAGACAACAACAACAAAAGCAAATACAGTACAATACTATGTTAAACATAAACTGCTAAAATAAAGGGAAGTTTTTATAAGATTTGACAGGGTAAAGAAACTATTTGTTTCACTTAAATTAAGATGGTTAAAGTAGCATTTTTCTTCAGCATAGTAAGGGTTCAAAGCTATATTAAGTGAGCGTTCAGTTGTAAGCTTTTGAAAGAACAACTTATTGTTTTGTTCAGAGTTAGATGTTATGAACATCCTCCATTCCCGAGCTGTTTGAAATTCTGAGGTGCTATTCCATATGCAACTTTCTCGTTGACTTATTTAGGCCGCTAAATTAGGGATTGCTGTTGTTTTTGTTGTTTGTTCTTTGCCTTGCATTTCCAACAGTTAATAAAAGTGAATAATAGAGTGATTATTTTTTAATTAATAAAGAACATTATTATTAATGCTTCTCTTGCCACAGAGATTTGCCCACAATTTTTTTTCAGTTCTTCCTATATTGTTTACTGCACCTTTGGCTGGAATAGATACTGTCTCTACATCTTGATAGTCGTCTGTTTTTAGAATAATCATCTGTATATTTTTCACAGCATTTCAGCAACCAGGGTTTCTCTTAAAATGATAATAGAAATTTATGGGGCTAACTAGATAGTGGAGGAGAGCTGTGTTCACGTAATATGACTGTTAGGGGAGGGTGGTGCATTGCATTGCTTGGCAGAAATTCTTCTAGTCTCTTAAGTAGTGATGTTGAAAGACAGGAGGAGGTTAAATCTTGTCCGTTTGGCAGAAAGGATTGTATCTAATGCAGGAAAAACTGTAAAAGGTTAAAGGTGGGTAGGGGAGTCTGAATATTGGATCTGCCTTTTTTTCCTCCCTGGTCCCTAAAGCCTTAAAATCATAGAGAGGGTTTGCTTCTGGGAATAGTAGATATGCTTTTTCATGGAAACTTCCAAGTAGTTCCTAGTGTTTCTACTAAGGACAAAAATACAAGTTTGATTTTTATGTAAAAAGTTATTCTCTAAAATTGACATTGCAAGGCAGTTTAGGTCAAAAATGTAGGTTTCATTATTGGGTAGGAGGCTTACAAAATCAAATAAAACTATTTCTACTAGAGCTGTCAATTAATAGCGATTAACTCAAAACAAATTAACTTGATTGAAAAATCTCTGTTAATCATAGTTTTAATCGCACTGTTAATAGGATACCAAATTAAATTTATTATAAATATTTTGGATGTTTTTTACATTTTTAAATATGTTGATCGCCATTACAACACAATACAAAATGTGCAGTGCTCACTTTATATTATTTTTATTACAAATATTTGCACTGTAAAAAATAAAAGAAATAGCATTTTTCAATTCACCTCATACAAGTACTGTGGTGCAATCTCTTTATTGTGAAAGTGCAACTTACAAATGTAGAAATTTTTTTGTTACATAACTGCACTAAAAAATAAAACAATGTAAAACTTCAGCGCCTACAAGTCCACTCAGTACTATTTCTTGTTCAGCCAATTGCTAAGACAAACAAGTTTTATTGATATTTACAGGAGATAATGCTACCTGCTTCTTATTAACAGTGTCACCTGAAAATGAGAACAGGTGTTTACATGGCACTTTTGTAGCCGGCGTTGCAAGGTATTTACGTGCCAGATATGCTAAACAGTCATACGCCCCTTCATGCTTCAGCCACCATTCCAGAGGAAATGCTTCCATGCTAATGATACTCATTTAAAAAAAAAATGTGTTAATTAAATTTGTGAGTGAACTCCTTGGGGAGAATTGTATGTCTCCTGCTCCATGGTTTTACCTTCATTCTGCCATATACACCTCTACCCCGATATAACACTGTCCTCGGGAGCCAAAAAATCTTACCATGTTATAGGTGAAACCGCATTATATTGAACTTGCTTTGTCCCGCCAGAGTGTGCACACACAGCCCCCCCCGGAGCGCCGCTTTACTGCGTTATATCCGAATTCGTGTTATATCGGGGTAGAGGTGTTTTTCATATTATGGCAGTCTTGGGTGATGACCCAGCATGTGATGGTCGATTTAAGAACACTTTCATTGCAGATTTGACAAAACCCAAAGAAGGTATCATATGAGATGTCTAAAAATAGCTATAGCACTCAGCCCAAGGTTTAAGAATCAGAAGTGCTGTCCAAAATCTGACAGCATGTTCTACATTTCATCCCTCTCAGAAGTTTTAAAAGAGCAACACACCAATTCAGAAACTACAGAACTTGAACCACCAAAAAAAGAAAATCAACCTTCTGTTGGTGGCATCTGACTTAGAGGATGAAAATGAACACGTGTCAGTCTACACTGCTTTGGATGTTATCGAACGGAATCCATCATCAGCATGGATGCATGTCCTCTAGAAAGGTGTTCGAAACATGAAGTGGCATACAAATGTTTGGCATATCTGGCACGTAAATACCTTGCCATGCTGGCTATAACAGTGCCATGCAATCACCTGTTCTCACTTTCAGGTGACGTAAATAAGAAGTAGGCAGCAATATTGCTGGTAAATTTAAACAAATTTATTTGTCTTGGCGATTGGCTGAACAAGAGGTAGGCTCTGAAGTTTTACATTGTTTTATTTTTCAGTGCAGTTAAGTTAAAAAAAAAATTCTACATTTGTAACTTGCACTTTTATGATAGATATTGCATTATAGTACTTGTATGAGGTGAATCGAAAAATACTATTTCCTTTGTTTTATATTTTAAAGTGCAAATATTTGTAATAAAAAATATAAGGTGAGCACTGTATACTTTGATTTCAATTGCAACACAAAATACAATGTATTTGAAAATGTAGAAATTGTCAAATATTTAAATAAGTGGTGTTCTATTGTTGTTTAACAGTGCAATTATTTTTTTTAATCATTTGACAGCCTTGTTTTCTATTAAAAAAAAAAAAAATTAAGTGAAAAGATAAGCATTGCCCTGCAGTGCTTGCATCCAAACAGTCTGTTGCTGCTGGTATGGGAATCAGAAAGTGAAACTGACTAAAAGAGATCAGAATAGTTTCATTATTCAAGATGAGCAAGCTGAAAAACATCAACAGCATAAATAATGAAAAGTAAACTAGCATTTATGTAATTACGTTAATCTACCGTACTGGTAATAGCACAGGTAAGGAGGAATTTGAGTATATGATTTTTAAACTAATAAGATATGTTTTAACTATAGGGATTCAAATGAATACACACACATGTAAGCTTTATGAATGTTAACTTGAATTCTTAATATTGCATTTTGAAAAAGCTCTATTATTTTGTTTCTAATGATAAAGTAATTTATGTAGTCTTTTCATTTGTAGGACTTGATTTTGTGGTATATTTAGGCACTTGCTGACTTACAAAGGTGTATATTTTGAAGTTCTGAATCAGCTACTTCTGTTCATGTGGGTTACATTGCATGTATGTCAGTAGCATACCAGCCTCTGGTACAATATAGTATTGAATGTAATGCATGCTTGTTTTAGCATATATGATCTGTATATCATATTTCAAATGTTTTTTCCTTTTTTTGTTTTTGCTCAGACAGGGGATTTGTCTTCTGTACAATTAGCAGGAACTCCAAATAGATGGGAGGTTTTGTCTGCAGCTCCTACCACTATAAAGGATGAAGCTGGTAATATAGTACAGATTCCAGGTGCTGCCACAGTAACTTCAAGTGGACAGTATGTCCTTCCCATTCAGAGTTTGCAAAATCAACAAATATTTTCTGTTGCACCAGGATCAGATTCATCAAATGGTACAGTGTCTAATGTACAATATCAAGTAATACCCCAGATCCAGACGGCCGATGGTCAGCAGGTTCAGCTTGGCTTTGCAACCTCTTCTGATAATGGTGGTATAAATCAAGAAACTGGTCAAATTCAGATCATTCCTGGCTCTAATCAAACCATAATTGCCTCTGGAACACCTTCAGCTAATATTCAGAATCTCTTATCACAGACTGGTCAAGTTCAGGTGCAGGGAGTTGCAATTGGTGGTTCTTCCTTTCCTGGCCAAGCACAAGTAGTTGCTAATGTCCCTCTTGGACTTCCAGGAAATATTACTTTTGTACCCATCAATAGTGTTGATCTAGATTCTCTGGGACTCAACAGTGGTTCTCAAACCATGACTGCAGGCATTAATGCAGATGGACATTTGATAAATACTGGACAGGCCATGGATAGTTCAGACACTTCTGAAAGGACTGGTGAACAAGTTTCTCCTGAAATTACAGAAACTACCACTGATAATGACTTATTTGTGCCAACATCATCTTCATCACAACTGCCTGTTACCATAGACAGTACAAGTATATTGGAACAAAATGCAAACAGCTTGACCACAAATAGTGGGCAAGTACACAGTTCTGACCTTCAGGGAAATTACATCCAGACATCAGTCTCTGATGAGACACAGGCTCAGAATATTCAGGTCTCCACAGCACAGCCTATTGTACAACACATACAACTTCAGGAGTCTCAGCAACCAACCAGTCAAGCCCAAATTGTACAAGGTATTGCGCAGCAGACAATCCATGGTGTGCAAGCAAGTCAAGGTATATCGCAACAGGCTCTACAAAATCTTCAGCTGCAGCTCAATCCTGGAACTTTTTTAATTCAGGCACAAACAGTGACCCCTTCTGGGCAGATCACTTGGCAGACATTTCAAGTGCAAGGTGTCCAAAACTTGCAAAACTTGCAGATTCAGAATGCACCTGGTCAACAAATAACTCTAACACCTGTGCAGACTCTTACTCTTGGTCAAGTTGCAGCAGGTGGGGCCTTGACTTCAACTCCAGTTAGCCTGAGTACTGCTCAGTTGCCAAATCTGCAGACAGTTACAGTAAACTCTATAGATTCTGCTGGTATTCAGCTGCACCCAGGAGAAAATGCTGACAGTCCTGCAGGTATTTATCTTACTCTAACTCTTTGTGAAAAATGGCTTTTTTTTTTTTTTTGCCTTTTTTTTTTACTGTATGTAGTTTATTGAACAGTGATAATCATAACTACATTGTTTTGCTGAGGATGCATACAAAATGCAGTTAGCTGATCAAGCTATACTAATACTTTGAACAGCTGATTCACAAGAAACTATTGTTGAAGAAAGTAGTCAAATATACTCTCTAAAATGTAAATTACTGTGATTTTTCAACTATTCAAATTAAAGTAGTCAACATTAGCACCTTCTAAAATGGTGTCTCTATGCTTCTAAGTTTTCTGAAGCAGAGGACCTCTCTTCTAAATTGCGGTATATCTGATGATCAGATTCCCAGGGCAGCAGTGCCATTACCTTATCTCCCTCTTAGCAGAGACCCTCATCATATAGTCTGTCAAGTTTTATAAGAAAAGTCCAAATGCTTCTAATGATACCACTCCTACTTCTCTGGAAATGTTCATGGACCCCAAGGTGTCATGTATCGGAGATTGAGAACCTCTGCCATTATTGATCTACCATTTTGTTGATCTTGTTTCCTAACAATTTAATTTGAACAAAACTATGGTCACAGAACTTGTACAAGTAGAAGTGAAACAAATGCACAAACATCTACATGGTAGCTAAGTTTAAGAATGAGTGACTTTACTTTCTAGTACAACTTGTTTGTACAATGTTTATTATACATACCACTTATAAGTTTATTATAACTTACCACTTGTAAGTTATAAACTGCTAACTGCTTGTAAGATAATGCTTGTAGATATCAAAAATTAGAATCATAGAATATCAGGGTTGGAAGGGACCTCAGGAGGTCATCTAGTCCAACCCCGTGCTCAAAGCATGTTTGACATTTATCTCCATAGGTAAGATAAGAATTGTAATTATTTCAGAAAAATGTCTTTCCAACAATGAATTAAAAATCCAAACTTGAAGACCATTTACTCTTAGCCTATGTGATTTAAGATAATCATGTTAATTAAGGCTGTTATTCAGCATGGTTCTTAAGCACACATGTTAACTTTTAAGAGCATGAAGAGGTCCAATTAAATCAATTGGACTTCTCATGGGCTTAAAGGTAAATGTATGCTTAAATTCTATGCTGAATCAGGGCCCAAGTGTCAAAGACCTGGTAGCTTTGGGCTTGAATGGTTATTAATATTATGTATCCAGCAATTTTGCTTTCCATTCAGAATCCAAAATTTCATTCTAAGATAATAAACCATCATGCTTTCTTCTAATTCTTTTCCTTGTGAAGATGGCCTCAGATTCATGTGCTGTTGCACCATTAAGTTAATAAGGAAAATTGTGTAGACCAACAATAGCCAAGTAAAATATAGCCTCCATCCATGATCTTATATTACACAGAAATATAAATTTATATCAGGGATCAGAACTGCTTTATTTCTGTAAAGTTTTAAATTTGGTACAGAATCATGTAGACTTTGCTGATGCTTCTGGAATAGTACTAGAAACATGATCCTGGGTGAGAGAGAAGAGATGAAAAGGGAAAGCATACAGAAACCAAAAGAGAAAAGTATGTACATAAGGAGTGAAAAATGAAGATTGTCATGTTATAGTGCCAGTGTCAGTTAGTTTGGCCCCTTGCTTTCTGGGCCATTTCTGGAGGGGAATGGCTTGCATCACAAAGTTTGAATGCCTTCTGAATGGCTGCAGGGACAACCCATCAAGCCTTCCCTGACGGAGTATTTCTGCTATGGCCAGGTAAGGGAGGTAGTAAAAGGGGCAATGTGGACAAAGTTCACAGAAATAGTGGATTATAGGAGAAGGAAATTGTATGTAAACCAGTGGATCAGCAAAATTTGATTATAAATGAGAATGAGTGAAGATTATAGTTGAGGATTTTGCTGTCTTTCTGATAATGGTAAATGGGTTAGTAGTTTTTTTGTTGTTTTTTTCCCAAGTCCCTTTCCTAAACTTTTTGGGAACTTAATCTGTCCCTCCTGCACATCACACCACTCCTTTCCCCCAAAATCACAAATTCAAAAATTTAAATCCATGTTATTTGGTGCATATCTCCACAGAAACTTCTACCATAGTTTCTTCAAACCAGTAGAATCAGATTGAATATTCACCTCCAATATTTCAGATTTACTGCACAGATCTGATATTCTGTATTAAAATGGCTAAACCCTGTCTCCATTCACCACAGCCTTCTACTGCTGTAGTATAGTGTTCCATTTCTCCCTTTTTATTTATAACTCGCTGTAGCTTTTGCAATATCATTGATTTCCTCTATTTTAGAGGATATGCATATAAAATAGGTATGGGGAATAATCACTAGGATTGGAGAAGAAATTATGCTTTTCAGGCCTGAAAAAAGGAGGAAAAAAAGCTTCTTGATTTTTTGGTTTTTTTAAATGAAAGAAGAGATGAGAGAATAATAGAACAAGAGAAGGTAAATCAATAAGATACATGTGACAGGTTATTTTATTTTGGGCTGTTGGAAGGATCCCTCTACCACATATGAGGAGGATTGCAAAATTTTAAGGTGAGGTGAGGGGAAAGGTTTTCTTTGCATTTCTTTATTTTACTAGACCTACTGAAGAACTAAAGCTCCTCCTTTCACAGAAGGCATAATTACTCTTTAAAGTTTTCCCTTTGGGGTTGATAGCCCCAGGAAAAATAAAAACTGCTTATGCTTTGTCTCAGTCCGGAAGTATGTAGGTCAGTTAGAATTTGGTACCTTTAACCTTGATCTTACCGTTAAGAGGTGCTCTTCTTTACCTTGGTTTCAAAGTAATCTGAAGAGGACATCTTTACTGCTGAGAGATTTAGTCCGCATCAGACAAAAATGCCTCATGAGTAAACAAAGCAGAGAATCAAAAGGAAAAACAGTCAGGGACTGCAAAATAAGTCTAGTGAGTAAGGGACCATTTGTCACTTTACTTGAAAAATAGGTTGTTACTGCTTTTAGTTTTAACAGTGTGTACAATACCTTACATATATGCAGAACCTTCCATTATACCGAATCAATTCTGAAGGAAAGTCTTCATCTTAAATTAGTTAACATTCACTTTTGGGATGTTTACAAGAGCTCATGTTACCTCCTGTTATGCTTGTTGTTGTCAGGAGTGGGGAAAAGCGATTAGTAGACAGTCACATCTGAAGCTATCTAGATCTGAGGAGTGCAGAACAAAGTACAGCAAATTTCCAATATGTCAAATAAGTATTTGCTAACCTAGGTTCTGGGTTCAGTTCCTGATGCTCTCACTAGAAATTAACCATAAGGAAAGATCTCTAGCAGCTTTCTCCTTTTACCTGCACTTATCAGTGACGTATTGCATGCCTGCTGTAAAAACAAGAGGCTAGGTGCACATGACTCGTATTTGAAGACTACATTACTGCTTGGCTGTCCCCCCAGAATATTCAGTTTCAGTCACATAATATAATTTCTCCTTATCCAAATGTAGACTTTAAGTTGTTACGTTGCTTTTGGAGACACTTAAACTTAAAAAAAAAAAAAAAAAAAAGGACAATGTAAGTTAGCTCCTCTGAAGACATTTCTTTAGATAATTGATGAGTTGCATAGAATCTAATTTTAAAGGCTTCTCAAATTAGTTTATTGTAAACTATTGAATCCTACTTAAGGGTGGGTTACTCCCCATAGCAAATATAACTTGATCAGTTCTGATCAAGGTTTCTTCATTAGAAGCTGAATTTAGTTTTATGATGGTACTTTTGGTTCCCAAAAGTAATGTGAAGAAAACTGATAAAGCAGTTGGAATAGTAGTGGCTCTAGCCAAGGGAATGTGCACATTTGGGTTGATATTGCACATCTGTCAGGTTCAGCTTATATTTAAAAAAACAAACAAACCAGAAGTGAAGGTCTATAAACATTTTGCTGACTCTCTCCTAATATAATTCCAGCTATAATTCTCAAGTAAATTATATAATGTAAAGCTCGTTTAATTTAAGATCTGTTGAGGAAGGAGTTCTCCTCTCAGTCCCAGTCCTTTTTCTCCCGACAGTGTCTTCCTGTAGATCTGTTAACACAGCTGCTCAGGGAATTAAGTACCTGCTGCCAGTGAAGCTCATCATCATTCATACCTGATAATCAACTCATGCTGGTTATTAGAGAGTAGGAGAGGTGGTATGTTCATGAAGGAGATTTAATCCTATCCAGGCCAGAGCCTTAGGTCCTTATCACACTGACATAAATGTAGCCGAATCGTAAATTTTAAATTTGGCCTTAAAAGGGCCAAATAGTTTTCTGGATAAATACTTGCCCAAGTGACAAACTTCAATATCTTGCTAGGTATCTTTCACCTCCAAAATAGCTACACCACAGTATTAATATAAAACTTTTCTGGCATCTTTCTTGCATACACTGGCTGAAACAAATAAAAGGTTGAGAGCTAACATATGAAATGTCGTTTTCAAAAAACCAAAAATTTTAACATCTTGGTAATGACTAAAGAACAGAATACACACATTTGTAGCCCTCAAGTTAGTTCTCAGAAAACTTTAGTAATTCTGGTGAAATACTGTGAACCATTGTTTATAAAGGAACTGTCAGTATGAATTTTTGAACTTGACTCATTTCACAACAGCAGTTTTGTGTATGGGCCTTAAATCAGCAATGCCAAACATGCTTAGGCCTTTCTGTTTATGCTCCTGCTTGCTGCCTATTAAGTTTTACTTTCAGCTTTGCTGCTGTTGCTATTACTAAGAGCCACCTTGACAAGTTAGAGCTTGTTCCAGGGGCCTCTGGTTTTCTTGGGTTAGTTCCCCACATCAGTGATACTTAGAACAGCGATGGGGAGCTTGATCCTCACCTTTACCACTCACTTATTCCTTGGTGCAAGCCTCCAGGTTGGGTGTTCGTTTTTTTAGGGCAGTTGTATAATACTTTTTAAGCAGGCCTCCATTCACTCACATCCTAGCACTGGTAGCACTGTTTGATGGTCACCAAGACAATCACTTAAGGATGAGAGAGTGGCGGTGTACCTTACAGTAACTGGTTCTTTGAGGTGTGTTTTCCATATAGATTCTATGACCTGTCCTCTATCCCTGCTGATCAGAGCCCTTCCCCTATGGAATTTGTAAGGGGAACAAACTGAGTGTGAGTTGTGGCCATCCCACTTTTTTTGCCTTCAGTTTTGGGGCAGAGTGTGCGTACATGGCATAGGTAGGGCTCAGTGGACACCGCTATTCAAAAAAATCTGATCTCGCCTGCGCACCAAGAGTGGAATCTGCATTGATAACCGATCTCGAAGAACCATAATTACTGTATGGTAAGTATTCTTTGCCACATGATATGTATTGTGATATTGACTTAAGCTTTATTAAGACTATTTTTAAATGACTGACTGATGAAGCAATACATGTGATCCTTTAAAACAGGTATTGTGTGGCATGCTTTGCAAGAATGGTTTTAACTGCATTTTTGCTGATCTTGATGATTGATATAGTACTTTAATACTCATTACTTTAATTGTGAAATGAAAGACTGCCTACCAAGACCTGAGTTTAGCGTTTTGGGTTTCTATTCTCCATGCAGTGACTGATGGTTTTAATAAATTAAGGCCTGATTTAAAGCCAGCTAAAGAGAATGGTAGACTTTCCATTGAGTTCAGTGGGCATTGGATCAGGCCCCGAAGTATTGCAGGAGTGATATACCCTAAAATTCCTTCCATTGGTTTAGAATTTAATGTTGTAGGAGAAATACATAACCTTGAACAGAGGTCTTGGCAGGAAAATCAATGTGGAAATGACTTAAACCTGCTTTGTTTAAAAGAATCTGCGCTGTGACTCTAATAGTCCAGGAAGAGGGGTGCTAAGATCATTTTAGGCCACCTTTGCCCCCTTCTGATGATGGGCTGCTTCAGAGGCCTGAGTAACCCGTGGTGTAATTTAAGCAGCTCTAGAAGGCCTTTTGAGTTATGGCAATATGTCATCAGCTGCCAATGGGCAGCAGTGCTTCCTGGAATCTGGTTCCACCAACTCCTCTAAGACTGACTATGCTTGTATTTGCAACAGGGTCTTCAGAAGGCAGCCAGGTTCCATAGTTGGGGGGGAATTTTCCACCAGTTATGTTTGGCGCTTTTAGAGTGCCTTTATTTCACTGAGTGCTTCAGCCTCAAATTGGGTGGAGTTGAAGCAAAAGGATCGGTTTACCAAATAAGGGGTTTTGCCTAACTTATTATAGGCAAAAATTCTGCTTGAACCTGATTATAGGCTTTCCTGATCATCAGCAAGTTGATGTAGTTTTCAGCAGGGATTCCTGAAAGATGACCCCTGTTAAGCACTGACCTCATAACTGCCACATGCATAGGGAGTTCCTGTTCTGAAGAGTTTAGTCTGAGACACAGAAGACTACTGCTATTGGGAGACTTGGAGGAGAAAGTTAGTTTAGATTAGCACAAAGAAAAATCTCACCCAAGAAATCTGACTCTTGCCTAATATGATTCAGCAGTTTCTTCCCATCCAGAAGTATAAGTAAGGAAAGCTATGACATTGAGAGGAGCTGTATTACACACAGAGATGTGGATGACATTTCTGCATTGCAGAAAGAGAGAGAGACTGAATCACAGAGGCCTGACATCCTGTAAGAGGACAAGGTGGTGCCTTTTGTCATGCTTATTTAAGAAGTTCTCAGACTTTCAGAGGGACCCAGCTATATAGAATGAGTTAATGGGAAATTCAAGTTGAATGTCTGCACTCTTAAGACCTCTCTATGACTTAACTGTGATATCCATGAGGAAGTTGACTTAGGTATACCAGAGGGCCATTGCAGAATCTATATGGTGTCTGAGAACCATAATTCTACCTCTCTGGTGGGAGACTTGTAAAGCTTAACTGAGTAGGTAGACTGGATGATTTGGTGTCTGGGGAAGAGGCTGTATTTGTGTTAATATTTGCAATTATACAGCTCATCAAATCCAGTGATGCTTACTGAAAGCATTTGTGGATGGATGGATTGCATCAATGGTGTGGGGGTATCCCCTCCCCTACAGTAATGGGGAGCTCACCTGAAGTAAGGACTGAAGTTACCAGATTAATTCTTAAATAGTTTAATAATAATGCTGTATAAATAGATGTACTCAAGCTGAAACCGTAAAGTAGACAGGTTCTTCCTCTCAGTACTTGGTGGGGTTTAAGATCGTGTCTGTGACAGTACTGGGGAAAAGCATCAGATCCAGCACTCTAATCACAGTAATTTCAGGTAAATGCCTCTGGCACACTTACATATGGGAACTGTGCCAATTTTGATAGCCTTTAACTCTCTCCCGCCTATCACTTCATTAACTCAGAAGGTACAAAGGCATAGGAAGAAAACGGAGGAGAGAGAAAGTGAGAAGTGTGGGCCAGTAGAGCTAAGGCCACAAGAAGGCTCTCCCTTGCTGGGCTCGGGAGCCTTAGAGCCCCAGGATACTGTTAATCGTGCTGCACAATCTCTAAAAGTCGTAGGAACAAACTTTTAAAATAAATCACTGGATGCTTTACCTAAAGAAAGTCTCTGCATAGTTTGTCTGGAAAGAGGCAGGAATGGAGCACGCCCTTGCCATGGTGTCCCAGATATTGGCAGGATCAGAAGCAGCAAGTGTCTCCTTAGTGGACTGGAAGATAAAGAGTTTGATTAGAATTCAGATGTTTAACAACCCTTTATAGACAGATTATCATTGATAACCTTTCACCTGTGCTAAAAGACCCAATCTTGATGGTTGTATTAAAAGGTCTAATGTAGCTGCATTGTGGAAAGTAGATTGCTGATTTGCTCATCTTAACAGTGAGGAGGCTGGTTTGAGGAGCTAGCTTGTACCCATGCTTTTATAAAAGCCTTGGTTCTGAGACACACTACTTTTAGGCAGAATTACCAAGAAATTAGTAAGTGAGCAGAATTTCATTTCTATATTTTTTCTGTACTGCTGGACAGGTTCAACAGACTTTGAAAACCACAGATATCTTTGCAGTAGTATCAGTTGACAGTCCTGCAGGCAGGAAAGGCAGATAAACCAAAAATTAGTGACATGAAACTCTTAATTTCTCATTTTTTAAAAAATAATGCAAGAGTATACTAATTTAAATCCAGTTGAGGCAGAACAGAAATGGGAATTCAAGAGAGACGGGCCAGAGCCTTTTGTCTTAATTCTAGTCCAGTCTGACTGACCCTTTTGCAGGGGTGAAAATAACTTAAAAGGACTTATGGGTACGCCAGAGTCCTGAGCGGGGGCGTGGCCTCAGCTGGAAGAGGCGGGGCCTGTCAAGCTTTAAAAGCCTTTAAATCATGCCAGAGCTACCAGCTGCAGAGGCAGCAAACAATACTGAAATACTTGTTTTGACTTCAGTTTCTAGGGGTTTTGTTTTGTTTTAGCTACTTTTGTAAGTTTAAATGCCAAGATGATACAGTAAATTATTGCAGGTTCATGAGAACTGTTTTGTTTTTTCCCTGTGTCCTTAGCGCTTTCCGAAATTCCCTTTGGGGGGAGTTCTGCAAGACAGTGCTTAAATATAGCTGTTAATTTAAAGAAACTAGAACTTTGTGTTAGTTTTATTTTTAATAAAACCTAACTGAAAAGGTCTTCAAATGCAGAAAATTGTTACCCTGAAAAAGTTTTCCCCTGTTCCTCACTCACCTGCCGCTACTCAGGTTCAGGTTTGTGCAGTTTCTTTCTTGTACATATTGAAATTACAAACACAGTGCTAATACTGCTTTAAACTCCATTTTCTGATGTACATGTTCAGGGTGGTGTTTTCTCTTGTAGAAGCTCTGAACTTGGGCCTCATGGTTTATAAAACAAACACTGAATCTTTCAGTTTACCTTTAAAATATGTCATCTTAAAATTACAAATACATGCATTCAGATAATGTAACATCCTTAGTAGTTTTGTATTTATTTTTCAAGTATTTTAATTTACCTTTTACCATTCACAAAGTTTCTGAATAAGTATAGTATTAACATTTTTTAACTTTAGGCTTTGTCTGCATGGGAAAGCTTTTTTTAAACTGATATAGTTAAAGGCTGTGCAAACCTCCGTAAGGACTCCACTCTCTGAGCCCCAACCAAAGGAAATGGTCCTGGTGGCCTTCTCTAGTAAGAACAGTTCAAACTTTAAGTTTTAGACGTATTTTAGTTTTGGCTTTCTTTTTGAAATTTAAAGTTAAATACACTTTTTAAATAAGGAAAAGGCTACAAGGGCACAGCAGTAATGTCAGTATGCACTAAAAACTGTTGACTTCAGAATGACACGCAGTGCTCTTTGCAGTAGAGATTTCATTGTTATGGTTTGCTTCTCTGTTTAATGGGCTACTTACGGATCTATGTTTTGTTCTTTTCCTTAGATATTAGGATTAAAGAAGAGGAGCCTGATCCAGAAGAGTGGCAGCTCAGTGGCGATTCTACACTGAATACCAATGATCTATCACATTTGAGAGTACAGGTGGTAGACGAGGAAGGGGACCAAACACATCAAGAAGGAAAAAGATTGCGACGAGTTGCTTGCACCTGTCCCAACTGTAAAGAAGGTGGTGGGAGGTATGCTAATAATTAGAGTCCGTATCATACTTGGTATGCGGAAAACAAATAATGAGAAAAAATAAGAAACTCAATTATGAACTTCTTGACTGTAGCTTTTGGAGATCTTCGGGCACTGAGCTTATGCAGTAAAACATCTCCAGCTCTTGTTTTGTGTTTTATGGGGAAGGGTCAGAATCTACACTGTAGTGAGTCAAGTTTTTCTCTATTGAATTGTCCTACTGAAATGAATGGGACTATTTAACATGGGTATAGGTTGGCAGAACAAGGCCCTAAATAATACAAAAGTCTGAGTTTTCTGTATTTGCAGATTGGCTTCCTACCATATCTCAATTTTCAAGGATTTGATTAAGTCCTTTGTTTGTGTATTTTGTGATTGATTAAATAAAGACTTTGTCTCCTATAGTGAAGGGAATGGTATGAAAACCTGAGACGGCCTGGATTTTTTTCTTTTTGTCACATTTTTACTCTTTAGAGACCTATTGTGTTTTGACATATTTTTCAGTAAAGGATTTTGTTATGAGTGTCAGAACCTGGAGGAGGAGGGAAGACATTGTTGCCTTTCTGAAATGGAAATATCTAAGATAGCATTATTGTATTTGAAACTATTGTATATTGGAAAATAGCATTTGTACTAGAATTTTCATGTCCATTTTGGAAACTTTATGTAGGTAACCATTTTAAATGGGCACCTCATTTATTTTAAAATCAAATATAAACTTTTTGGTTCTGTTTTGAGGACGTATTGACATCCTACGGTTCTACAGACCTGTTACTGTCTAAAGATTGTGAGAGGCTAGCTAAGTCTGGCTGCCCCTGTTGCTTCCACATTTTGTCTGTTGGTTTGTTGATGTGCTTGCAAGGAAAGTACCTAAAACAGACAGCTAAAGTATTTCCTGGCAAAATGATACAGTAGAACTTAATTATGAGCAGAGCTGCTAGCAGTGTTTATAGTTAAAGTAGCTTCAACACTTTGTATTATAAAATCCTATTTCAGTTGCTTATAACTTTGCTGGACTCTAACCATTTGGGCTGAAGTTTTCTATCCCTGGTGTCTGCCGCAGGCTGCCTTTTTTTTGTTATTTTTTTTTAAAGTTTCAGTAGAACTGGTTCAGTAGTTTCTGATAACTTAATTAAATTACAATATGTTGATTTGCCAACCTTAAACTTATATCTGTTTCACTGAGAAACTTTAGCACCTCCATGCTTTGGAGTTGGGACTTGAAATTCGGCAAGGGAGTTGCCTTGTTGCCAGTGATGTGCATTTTTTAGCCCCCCCCCCACCCCCATGAAAATCTGATTTGGACAGATAAGCTTCTGGAAAATCAGAATTAGCACATGCTCAGTAAAGGTTTGATATAGGCTGGCAGCTAAATTCTCTGAAGATTTCTTCTGCAACGGTCATGCTCCTGTATGCCAACTAGATATTGCATGTACCATCCTTGCAGAGTGACTGAGCTTGCTTCGTCTGAATGCTGCAGGGGCTAAAAAGGACTTTCCCTACAAATCCTCCTCCCAGTAATGGTGGGTTGCTGTGGCACCAGGCATCAAAACTCAGAGCAGGAATGCCATCTCTCCTGTGCTTTCAGTGTCCTTCTGCAATCTGTTGGTGCCCAGTCAACATGGAAAAAGTAGTCTGGTTGGACTTTAGAAGGGTGGTAGGTGGGAGAGTCTGAGACAGGCACTCAGGGAGAGGTGAGAATAAACAGTGGTGCCGGTTTTGTGGGGGAGGGAAAGGAGAAGACTGAGACAAGGGGAAAGAAATGGTAGGTAAGATGGACACTGGGACAGGAACCAGGGGTGTGAGGAGAACTGGTTTTGGGGTGGAACTGTCTAACCAGTAGAGTACACTCTCCTCCAGAGCCTGGAGTTACACGCAGGATTTTGGTGTTTCAGTAGTCATATGCTGTCTAGTGAATAACTGTATATCTACTGACAAAATGTGTCTGTTCCTCCTCTAATGACTCATGACCATTTAAAACAGCCTACTACTGATACCAGTTCCTCAGTTAGCTCCAGTGGTCGAAGTCTGTACTGATGGTCTAAAGTCCCAACCTTGCTGATAACTCATAGGAGGCCAGCATAGTTCAACATCAGGGGTGGCCAATCTGTAGCTCCAGAGCCACATGCAGCTCTTCAGAAGTTAATATGTGGCTCCTTGTATAGGCACCGACTCCAGGGCTGGAGCTACAGGGGCCAACTTTCCAGTGTGCCAGGGGGTGTTTACTGCTCAACCCCTGGCTCTGCCACAGGCCCTGACCCCACTCCACCCTTTCTCACCCCCTTCCCTGAGCCTGCCATGCCCTCGCTCCTCCCCTTCCCCCCACAAAACAGCTGATCAGGAGGTGCTGGGAGATGGAAGAGTCAATTCTGTCAAAAGATATGTACAACTGGGTATCATAAGCATAAAAGTAACAAGTAAGTTGATCTAAGAGGGACAACAAAGAAAAAAAGTACAAGGCAGAGAACCGAACTTTGTATGATGCTGTAAGGGTTAGAGGTGTCACCAGCAAGAGTGATTTGATGGATGGGAGTAGACATGTGACTGGGAACCAAATAGGCCCTTATGGCTATGGAATTGATTCAGGAACATAGTTGTGCCATTTTCTCTTTGATTGAATTGCTGCAATGCATTATATTCTGAGCCCTGTGTATTTGTAGTTTTACAGCTATTGGATTTCTTGTGGAGTCAAACCACTTTTACAGAATTGTTCTCTGGAATTGAAGCATTCATTTAAAAAAACGGGGGAGGAGAGAAGGGGGCGCAATTCTGCCTTCATTTTTGTGAGGAAATATGAAAACGCTAACAAAGTGCAAAACAATTCCATTCCCCCCACCCCCACCCCTCACCCCACCCCAAGTCACGGACAACCTGAAATGATAACTTAGATTGATCCATTCATCCCATCTGGCTTTAAGTCTGACAATTTAAATGTCAGAATCATTAACTAGTTCACTTCTGCTCATTTTAGCAGAAACATTCAGCTAATTTCTTTATTTTACAATCTGAAATAGCATTCTTTGCCTCCTTAAGATGCCAAAAGCCCTATCTGTTCCCTTCCCAGCTGCCAAAATCTCCAGCTTCCCCTTTCACAACTTCAACAGTGCAGTTGATCTTTGCGAATACACAAGTCTTTGCAATATTAAAACCCTGAAAATATGGAGATTATAAATTAAATGGGCTTTCTGCTATCTATTTTGATATTGGGCTACACGAATGATTGTATTTTTCAATTTCATATGTCTTTAAAAGCCTTCACTTTGTCATTTCAATGAAGTTACTGCTGAATTTCCAGTCTACTGCATTAAAGTGCTGCAGAATCTAGGAACTGTGCTGCAGAATTTAGGACCAGCTTCCTGTGGAGTACACAGGGCTTTTATTATATGTGTAGTTACTTTGAAAATCCACTCAGATTAACATACAGAACTATTTGATACATTTTTCTGAAACCTACAAAATATCTGTTGTTTGGGAGAAATAACTTAGATTTGCTGAATAATTTTTAGTATTTGTTTTTTTTAAACAGAGGCTCTAATTTGGGAAAAAAGAAACAACACATCTGTCACATCCCAGGGTGTGGGAAAGTTTATGGGAAGACTTCACATTTGAGAGCTCATCTCCGCTGGCATTCTGGAGAGCGCCCGTTTGTTTGTACTTGGATGTTCTGTGGTAAAAGGTTCACTCGCAGTGATGAGTTACAGCGACACAGAAGAACACATACAGGTTATCAATGTTTGATTTGGGCAGATTTGATTGGAGGAATGTGAATGATAAAAATTTCTTAAAATCGGCCAAATTTTTGCTTCTGATTACCCTTCCACTGACTTCATGTCAGTTGTAGTAGTGTATCTGAGAGCAAAGCTGGTCTGTGATCTGTTTATTTTGTACATATTAAATACCAAATATTTAATTTTGTTATTTAATATGTACAAAATAAACAGATCACGGACCAACCTCCCCATATTAAATACCAAATATTTAATTTTGAAATCTGTTGTTTCTATTAAAAAAAAAACTTTTTTTCTGCAATATCTAATACATCATGAAGTGGTAGGGGCTTCAGCACTCTTAGAGGAGTGGTTCTCAAACTTTTGTACTGGTGACCCCTTTCACATAGCCTCTGAGTTTTTTAAGTTTCTTAATTTTTATAAATTAAAATCACTTTTTATATATTTAAAATGATTGTAAATGCTGGAGGCAAAGCGGGGTTTGGGCTGGAAGCTGACAGCCCACAACCTCCATGTAATAACCTCCCCAGTTTGAGAACCCCTGTCTTAGAGCTTAAAGGGACACTGAGAATGTGAAAATCACAGTGCCATTTGAGAATTGTACACATACTATTGTTACAAGCGACCCATGGATTACGATACTGAAAGCAATTTAAAAAAAATCTATTTTTAAAATAGCTTATTTTATGTTTTTGATAGTGTTTTCTGTATAATTAATGTACTTACTAGTCATGTGCATCAGTCTCAAGCCCCACTCTGGGGGAACTCATCTGTACTCTGTTCTCCATACCTGGCAAGAGGTTACAGCAGCAATGAAACTGAAGAGGCAGCAAATAGGTCCAAGCATGTTGATTGGTGTCAAAAAACCCTTTGTACCCTCACCAAAGGAACAGAAAAATGCTTTAAAAAATCTTTTTAAAGTGTGTGGAGGAGAAGGCTGTGTTTGTGTGTGAGAGAGAGAAAACCATGTCCTTTTAACAAAAAATAAGTTGACAGTGTCCAGTTAGTGCCTTTCTCATCAACATGATCTATGGATATATAGATTATTGTTCATAAAAATAATTTCTCTTTTTGTTGTTTTGTGCGACAGGAGAGAAGAAGTTTGTCTGTCCGGAATGTTCAAAACGCTTTATGAGGAGTGATCACCTTGCCAAACACATTAAAACACATCAGAATAAAAAAGGTATTCACTCTAGCAGTACAGTGTTGGCATCAGTAGAAGCAACACCTGATGATACTTTGATTACTGCAGGAGGAACAACACTTATCCTTGCAAATATTCAACAAGGTTCTGTTTCGGGAATAGGGACTGTTAATGCATCTGGCACCAGCAATCAAGATATTCTTACCAACACTGAAATACCTTTACAGCTTGTCACAGTTTCTGGAAATGAGACAATGGAGTAAATATGACACAAGATACCTATTAATTGTGGTTATTTTTATACAGTAGTGAGAAAAAGTTCCTAAGTTCTTAGATATCTTTTTATTGATGTGCAAAAATTTTTGGATTGACAGTAACTTGGGTTATACATGACACTGAAATGCCTTACTTTGTATGATATTCCATAGTATATTAAAATGGTAAAATTGCATGGGTTTTGTAGGTACTTTTGGAATCTAGAAGAGATGAAATTTTACCAAGTTATATTAAAAAATAAATTTAATGATGGGAATGGTAGTCTAACCAAATGCATCAATCCTGTGTGGTTTAGTGTAAAAATGAGAACATGTTGGTATTTATCTATTGTAAGATAAAAAGAAGTTGATGGGTGAAAAGAAATCATGTTATGATAAAAGAAATTTTGTAATTTTCTTGATGACTGGAATTTTTATTATGCATAACTGACAAATCAAGTTTCCAAGCAAATGTTACATAGTGTAGGCTTTACTTAGCTCATCAGCTTGTCATTTTGAAGCTAATTATTTTAATTAGGTTAACTATGTACAATATTTTAAGCATTACTCTTGTAAGATTTTGAAAACTACATTTTAACATGGAACTCTAGGGATAGTCACCTTTTAAATCCTGTTGAAAAGCCATGTTTAAGATTTAATTTGCCAAAATGATGTCTTGTTAATATTCTTTCAATAACCAAGTTGGGCAATATAACCAATGTTTAAAAAAAAAAAGTTTAAAATGTTTAAAAAAATGTATAGGTTGAGGCATTTGGGTGGTAAGGCAAATGTTATAGTGAAATATATCCCTTTCCTTGAACACTGGAGGACCAAAAATTAGGTGTATTGCGTCTCAGCAGTGATTTTTATCAAATCTTGTTCCCAAAAACATCTGTCTGCCAGGGCCTTAAAAGCCATCATGTAATTTACCAGTAAAAATATAACATATGCAAATATAACAGAAAATCACTTCCATAGTGACAATACTCCCAACCATATGGATATTAGTCATAGTGAACTAGGGGTTTTACAAGGTTTTTTTTAATTTGTTTAGCTTTTGGTTAGTCAATCTGCATTTAAATATCAACCATCTTTCCTTTTTCGCTTCTTCCCTTAAATTGTATGTATCCAGTACATTTAACTGATAAACATATATGTTTTTTATTATGCTGAATTTTCTTTTTATTTTTAATTACTGTTTATATTTTCAATTATAGAAAATGTACAAAATAAAGTTACTTAGCCAGACTGTAAGTTCTATACCATTTTCCAAAAATGTACAACAATAATTACAGCAGTTCACCTATTTACAAACATTTGGAAATCTGTTCGTTATCCTTAAAACCACCTCAAATTTAAAGGCTACCTTATTGTACGTTTAAAGTGTATTATAACAGTGTGGTAGTTAATAAAACACTATTTTTTTCTTTTGACTTGGCATTTACTGCATTCCTTTGTGCTATGTAACAAGATGTGATGTGTTAACACATGTTTAATAGCTCCAGTTTTTCTTCAACAAACTTCATAATGAAAATAGTTGTATTTTTTTCTGACCTTGCTCTGATATAGTTGACCCTTTAAATTCCTGTTGCGCAAGGGAAGGGTCAGCAATGGAAAGAGGATGTGACAATGCCTTGGTGAAGGGGGAGAGGAGTTGCAGAAGAATACTGAGCTTATGAGTTCTGAGTAACAGAGAGGATGGTGTTTTCAGCTGCAGCAAGGAGGTTAGAGGGCTCATAGAAAAGAGCAATTTTTTAACTATGTTGTGAGAGTTGGTGGCAGGACATGCAGGAAGATGTCTCAATCAGCTGTGCATGACTAGACTGGGGAGAGCTTGGGGTGCCAAGATTGATTTGGGATGCTGATCCGGGGGAGAGTGTAGAAGAAGAAATGGATCGAAGAGTGAGACCAACAGAGCATGGGAGATGTTAGGTGGTAGAGATACCGAAAAACATGGCGGAGAATGTAATAGAGTATTGAGTCCTGGAACCCAACAGAGAGGATGGAGTTCAGCACAAGAATGGTGGTGTCAAATGTAGCAGAAAAATCAAAGGATTGATTTGGCCAGGAATAGGTCATTTGTGACTTTTTAAGGCCACTTTGGTGGAGTAAAGTTGGGCGAAAGTCAAAGTGCTGTGAGTGACAGGAACAGCCCAAGTGGGGTCGCCCTTAAGAGAGTTCAGGAGCCAGCCCCTGTTTTCTCAGATGAATGAATTGCAGCTCAACACTAAAAAGCATTCTTAAAAATGATGTTTTGGGATATTTTGTCTGTGACTTGCACATCAAATCTGTTTTAGTTTACAAGTAAAAATATGTTTTCTCTCTGGCCTGTAAAGTCAACCTAGAATCTACAGGTCATTCTGGATTCTTTCTACCTTGCACTTCAACAGCAATAAAGATTCTGCAGTTGGGGCGTAATTAATATTAATCTGTTGATGATGCTTGAGTCAGAACAGAATCTAGTTCTCTCCAATAGTTGTATCGGCTTTGTAACAAAAATGTATTTTAATTATTGAACAGGTATGACTTATTGCATACATGGAACAGATCTGCTGAGTAAGAAGGTGCCATATTTACATAACCATTTTTCAGAGCAGAACTGCACATTAAAATGTGACTTTCTAGTCTATAATTAGAAGAAACATCTTTGAGGAACTATTCAGGTGTCCTTTCTGTTCTCCTCAAAAAGAAGTAAATTGAACCCAAAGCAGTATGATCAGTGGTGATGCAGGTCATAGTAAATCTTTGTAGAAGGTTATTCAGTATGTTTGTATGACAGCCAGTCAAAGTGGATGATATCAGAATTTTCAAAAGCTCATTTTAAGAGTGGGGGGAGAGGGGACTTTTCCTGCCAAACAATATTGATATTAATGATTTCATATTTTGCACTGTAATTTTGCTTTTACCATTACTAATGCTTCCTGATGCCCAAACCTGAAGAGGGATTAGTTCATTTGTGCGCTCAGGATGGCGGTAGAACGTTTCTGGCAAATGAAAGGAGGATTGTGAATTAGAAGACATCTCAATGGCTGTTCAGTGACTAATTCCTGCTGTGTTTCACGTAATGTAAAATGAAAACTTCTATGAGCAGTACAGTAAAGAGCTATGCGCAGCGAAGCTCTTTTATCTGAGGCTGTAATTTATATTCTCTAAAGATGCCATCTGCGCAGGAGTCTCATTCTTGGGCCTTCTGTTTCCACTGCAAATCATGCAGGAATCTCCCCTAGCTTGTAAGATTTTTGCTTTGATACATCAGTAGCCCTGTGTGAGGGGTTCTGCCTTTTGGAGTATGCACTATTAAATCCCAAGAAAATTCTAGGTACTTTTTTTCAGACTGCAGTCAATACAGGCATTTCTCATAGCTGACTTGTGTAGCTTTGGTTCTATCTGTCTTAGCAGCTAAAGAGGTTGGGATTTTACTTTCCAGTTTCTAACCAGTGTTCTAGTTCACTGAGCCTGGTAACCTGGCTTTTTTCAGCACATACTTTTTTATGTTTTCTTCTGTTTCCTCTGCAGGTCCACTTGAGGTGTCATCACCATAGCCAAAGATTGCCTGGATATGACTTGAGCTCCCAGCAGAAACCTATTAGGAGACTGTTCATGTATCATTATTTGCAGAACTGGATTAAAATTTTCTATCACAACTGTATTTTGGTGGAAAATTGGGTTTTCAGCTAAACAAGAATTTTTATCTAAATAAATTTTCATTGAAAAACTGAAATATGTTGACCAACAATTAAAATATTTTGATTCAAAATAGCACTCCCATTCTCCTCCATGGACATCACGTTCTGGCTAAAAGCTAGGTTACCAGTCTCAGTGAACTAGAACACTGCACCATGGCCAGGGACTCCTATGGTGCACCCCCTCTACTCACCAAGAGTAGAGAAATTGGTGCATCATAGGAAATGTGGTTTGGTCAGAGAAGCAGGCCCACAGAGAAGAATTGGAGCATAAGGCACTAGAACTACAACTCCCAAGAAGCACTGCCGCATGAGTTTGAATCAAAATATTTTGGGTTTGGCCAAAACAGTTAGCCAGGAAGTGAAAATTTTCTGGAGAGAAGAAGCAACCCTGTTTTCTGACCAGGTCTAATTATTTGGGATCCTGGCAGAAAGTGCTGTTGACAGACCTGTGTCCACTGAATACTGGATCTCCAGACTCCTTCATACCATATTAGGCTTCTATCAGAAGGTACTGTGAGGATCTGTATCATAGAATCCATTTCAGCCTGGGGACATTTGTATGTTTTGGCATCTGGAAACTTGACATCTTGTAGCTGAAAACTTGGGTATCTTGATTTTGATATATCAACAACTTGAGACTGCACACACATGGCTCTGAACCCTGTCAGCCTCATCACCATAGCCAGTGTCTGAGTGACTTGGAGTATTTTTGGTGTCTTGGCACCTGACCACAGAGAGACCATAAAGTCCTATAATATACAAGTCCTTCTGGACACTTGCATTCACAACATGTCAATATTCTGCTAAAGTGGGCCTATTTGCCTATTACCACAGAATGGCGTTAAAAACCCTTTGCCCCTCAAGATGTGTTGTTGGGAACAGTGTAGGATGCAGGAACAGGGAAGCAATGATGTCATGCCTACTGAGAGATGGGAAGGCGACAGAAGGCCTTCCAGCATATTGGGCTGTATTAGTAGGAGCATTGCCAGCAGATGGAGGGGAAATGATGATTCCCCTATATTCAACACTGGTGAAACCACACCTGGAGCATTGCGTCCAGTTTTGGTCCTCCCACTACAGAAGGGATGTGGACAAATTGGAAAGAGTCCAGGGGAGGGCAACGAAAATGATTAGGGGGTGCGGCACATGACTTACGAGGAGAGGCTGAGGGAACTGGGGTTATTTACTTTGCAGAAGAGAAGGGGGGGATTTGATAGCAGCCTTCAACTACCTGAAGGAGGTTTCTGAGAGGATGGAGCTAGGCTGTTCTCAGTGGCAGATGACAGAAAAAGAAGCAGTGGTCTCAAGTTGCAGTGGGGGAGGTCTAGGTTGGCTATTAGGAAACACTATTTCACTAGGAGGGTGGTGAAGCACTGGAATGGGTTACCTAGGGAGATGGTGGAATCTCCTTCCTTAGAGATTTTTAAGGCCAAGCTTGACAAAGCCCTGGCCTGGATAATTTAGTTGGTGTGATCCTGCTTTGAGCAGGGGATTACACTAGATGACCTCTGGAGATCTCTTCCAACCCTAATATTTTATGATTCTATGAACAAGAAAAGGTGCACACAACCTTCCTTCTGCTCGACACCAGCTTTTCTTCCTCCACAGTATGACTGGGTGGTGGTGTTCCAGATATGCAAGTTTTTTTTTTTGTTTTCTCTGTCATCCCAGAATCAATCACCTTTAGATTCATATTGCCATCTCTACTTACTAGTACTCATCTGTATCCTGCTGTCCTTTAAAGTAGTTTCTGGCTCATAGGGCACTTGGCAAATATTGGACACCTCCATGGAGGGAAATGGCAAGATTATTTTTGTGTTTTGCCTCTTGAATTGGCATCACTACAGTATTCTCCCAAAGGGTGTGGCAGTAGGCCTAGCCTGCCTGCAAAAACATAGTGCATCTGTTCGTTAGTTGGACTGTTTATTGAATAAATAACATCACTTTGAGGTCTGATGGGCAGTCCTTATCAAGCTGAGGCCCTAGTTAGCCTGAGTCACAACTTGCCCCTGGTGGGCAATTGGTTTGGATACTATAGAAAGCCTGCCAGAGGCCGCCCATCTATGATCCTCTTATCTCACGTCACCACAGGTTGCTGAAAATTGTTATTGAAAAGTGAAATGGATATTTGTTTGGTCCTGCTTACCAGGACTTCCTTTTGTTGCTAATGTGTTACCATAGTATATTATCATATTATGCTTCCTCAACTGAGTTCCCAGTGGAGGATGGAGGTCACAAGATTCTTCCATTGTCACTCACAGGGGTATAAAGGTGACCTGGATTTTGTATCTGGGCTGCAGTTCAGAATAATCTCTAATTAGTAAGGTTCTCTGAGACTGCCCTTAAAACTGGCTGAGCTGGAGAGCAGGTCTATACTTAAGAGATGAAAGAGACTTATGTGACTAAGCTTCAACGTCCAGGGTGCTTATTTACAATAAGTACAAGACCTATATGTCCAAGTGCTTCGCATTCCTGAATGTACTAATGACACATGGAATCCTGTCAGATTACAGGCTTCTTGTGACTATTTAAGAGAAAAATAGGTTCTAGCTATTTCTGCTAGCTCATTGCCTAGCAGAGAGGAAATGTGATCACAAAGATAATGAAGTAATCACTGTAACACTCATATGGAGGATCTCTGATTGAGGAATTAAGGTTCAGACTTTCCTCTGGGAAAGGAGCTAGAGAGAGCTCATCTGAGCAACAGTTATCAATCTTTTGCTCAGGGCATTTAGAAGAGTCAATGTTAGCAAATTATTCTTTGAGTACTGTCCATATGGGTGCTTGCATCCCTGCGCTGCTGATCAGAGAACTTGGGTAGCAGTGAAGCCTGCACCTGAGGTTAGTCCCATCAGTTTCTTCTCAAGTGCCCCTGGCTAGAAATGGAGCTATTCATAGTCTATTACCATTGCTTTTGATTTTGCACTTCTATTATTAGTTAGCCTCTTAGTACTTACTTATAGTCATCGTTTTTCTTTTTATTTTCTCTCTCTAAATAAATTAAATAAATAAGACTTTATTTTTCCTGCTTTTTCTTCATTGGGGACCCTTTCCCTAATGGGTATGCCCAGTTCACTGGGCTTCAGAAGTGCCTCTCTTGCCAAGAGGCGATCTCTGTCTCAGACAAGCACTGCCATTGCATACGCTACCTCAGGGAAGACCACATTCAACAAATGTGTGATCTCTGCTAGCACCTCAAGCCCAGGTCTCGTAAGGATAGAAAGCTCAGATGGATCATCACTGAGGCCACTCTCCGACCCTCTCTGGACCTGCGCTTTGAGTCACCTGACAGATGTGAGTCTTCTCTGCAGCCCTCAACATCTAAAGGCTATGTGTCAAAGAAACAAGCTGCTGGTTCCTAATAAATCATTGAAAAAAGAGCAGGAAGTCCCCACAGGGAGCCCTGAGATGACTGCAAATGATCTCTGGCATGCTCGGTATCCTTAATATCATTGGCACTGAGACAACCCCACCCCAGTACCCATGGCTCACAGAAATCTACAAAGGCAGATACCATTGACAAGCCTACAGACTTGATGGGGATGGGCACTAAGTCAACAGCACTGAGGGACCAGGACAGGAGTAAGCACTCCCCTGAGAAGGCATTGCGAGTATGCAGTTCTGTATCGGTATTGCCATCAACACCTCATCCGGCACCAGAATGACCAGGAATCTCCATCCCTCCTGGTACCACCAATAGCACCATGTTGGTCGGTACTGTCTGAATTCCAGCACATGAGGGACCTCCATGTATCCAACATACCGGAGTTCCTCTTCTCGGCATGAGAACACCTGCACTGAGTCATTGCCCGGCCTGGCAGTCTTCCCTGCTGCCCTCCCATGCTCCCCCATTCTCTAGTGAGGGATCAGATAGTGAACTGGAGGAAGTGGCATCACATTACTCCTCCCTAGCTCCTTATGGTGCCCAGTATCAACAGGGCCCCTAAGCATACCCTCAGATGGCTCCACCACCACCTTCTTGGTACAGCCACCCATGGGCACCACCAACGAGCCATACTGGGACCCTTGGGCTTCATATTGCCACCATATCTCTCAAGTATCTAATGCCCCCCACCCTCCTGACACCCCTCAAGGCACACCTCTTTGTCTGTGGCATCTATGTGCCAGCCTCGGAACCTCCAGAAAAAATTGTGGAGAAACAGGAGGGCAGTGCTGAGAAAGAGGTGAACCTGAAGACCATATTCTCCTCTTCCATGCATGAGGCCATCATGCCTCCTCCACCATCTCTGGCTGGTTACTTTCACCTCTTCCAGGATCTAACATAGAGAGTGTCAAACGCTCTCCAAATACCACTAGATTAAGTCAAAGACACCCACCATCGTCTCCTTGACTTACTCCATTCATCGGCATCCTCAAAAATCTTGCTACCCATTAATAAGGCCATTCTGGTCTCTGCAAAAATCATTTGGCAGATCCCAGCATTGGTGGCACCTAACTGTATGCGGGTGGACAAAAATATTATGTCCTAGCAAGGGAGACTGAATGCCTCTTCTCCAAACCTCCATCCAACTCCACTGTGATGGATGTGGTTAATTCCCACGGCTGTCAACACCAGATGAGGTCCACTCTCTATGATAGGGACTGGAAGTGTTTGGTCCTTTTCAGAAGGAAGGTGTACTCCTCAGCCATGCTTCAGTTTTGAATCACCAATTACCATGTCCTAATGGTGAAATACAACTACGTAAACTATTAAAAACTGAATGATTTTATGAGCAGCTGCCTGAGTAGCACCATAACCAATTTAAGGCCATCATCCAAGAGGGACAGTTAGTGGCCAAAACAGTACTACAGTCTGCCAGCAATTCAGCTGACACAGTGGTCAGGACCATCTCCATGGCTGTGGTGATGCGATGTGCATCATGGCTCTTTATGTCAGGCTTCCAGAAGGAGGTACAGTCGATCATTGAAAACCTTTCCTTTGAAGGCACTAAGCTCTTTGTGGAGAAGACTGATGCCTCTCTTCACACCCTGAAGGATTCTAGGGCTGCTCTCCATTCATGAAAAAAGAATGAGGAGTACTTGTGGCACCTTTTGAGACTAACAAATTTATTTAGGCATAAGCTTTTGTGGGCTAAAACCAACTTCTTTAGATGCATGTGGTGGAAAATAAAGTAGAAAGATATAAATACACCTCTACCCCAATATAACGCTGTCCTCGGGAGCCAAAAAATCTTACTGCATTACAGGTGAAACCTTGTTATATCAAACTTGCTTTGATCCACCAGAGTACACAGCCCTGTCCCCTGGAGCACTGCTTTACCATGTTATGTCCAAATTCGTGTTATATCGGGTCACATTATATCAGGGTAGACGTGTATATACACACAAAGAGAACATGAAATAATGGGGGTTGCCATAACAACTCTAAACCTATGTGCGAGGATAAAAGAGAAAATCTAGTCCACAGCCCCTGCACAAACCATGCATACCTGGCTCAGCATTACTACAAGCCACACAGAAAGAAAAATAGATTTTTGAAGTGTAAACCTTCTCGCCTTCAATCTTCCTTGTTTCAGCCATCCATGTCCAAGTACCAATTTTTATGTGTTGGTCAAGGCATCGATAGACCACTCCCCACAATCGCTACAGCTGACCACTGTTATCCACCCATTTGGCCACTGACTGGTAGTGTTCTGCAGCAACTGGGAACACACAACAATTAGGAGCCATAGAACCAGTACCTCAACGTCTACGAGGCAAAGGGTTCTATTCTTGCTATTTCCTAATACCCAAGGGGAAGGGAGGTTGGAGACCCATACTAGACATCAAAGCTCAAAAATTCAAGATGGTCACTCTAGCAACGATCGTTCCACCATTGGAACAGGAAGACTGGTTTTTGGCCCTCGACCTTCAGGATGCCTACTTTCATATCTCAATCCTACCGACTCAGACAATTCCTCAGATTCACTCTATGACGAGACCATTACCAGGACAGGGTACTCCCCTTTGGGCAACGATCAGCCCCAAGCGTATTTTCCAAGGTGCTCTCAGTAGTGACTGTACGCTTATGCTCCCAGGGGAGCATGATTTACCCTTATCTCGACTATTGCATCTTCAGAGCCTGGTCTCTCCAAGAGGCTCGCCAAGTCACCAAAGCTGTAATGCACTTGTTCATAGAACTGGGCCTACTGATCAATGCCCAGAAATCAACCCTTATTCTGGTGCAACACCCGGAATTCATAAGTGCCAACCTCAACTCGTTACAAGCCAGAGCTCTCCTACCTCAGCACAGATTCTTCTCCCTGGCCACACTCAGAGAGATTGTTCAAGCAGTCTGCAAATATCAACCAGATGCTACTTCCAACTCTTGCAGCATATGGCAGCGGGCACAGCGATAATACTTCATGCCAGGCTTCACATGCGATGCCTCCAGATTGGTTCAGCTCAGCATACAGACCAAACAGCAACCAACTAGACAACCCCCTGTCACTACGTAGCAGGAGCAAAAACTCCTTAGACTGGTGGAAAGACCCAGCCAACGTTTACAAAGGGACCTCTTCTCACAACCACCCCCCCTGACCACCCCAATTGTTGCTTCTCACCACACACTGCTGCATAGCTAAATGACCGCATGACACAAGACAAGTGGTCACCCACAGAGAGATCCTTTCACATCAACCTCCTGATTTCTGCTTTTGTCCCCTTCTGTCCCATATAAATTCAAGGCATTTTATAAACTTTCATGATATTCTCTGTCTTTCCAAAAGGTTGATCTTTACCAAATCATTCTCCTCAGGTTTTTCTAAAGCATTATACTTCAAAATGGTTTTCACTTACACAGTGTTTCCCATGACTGTCTCCATCTTTCATTCTATTTACATGTTGTTGCCTTAATATCCCATATAGGAAGTAGCAGTTACACATGGTATAGAATGAACCTATGCTTTCCAGTTTTTAATTAAACTGGGTTGTTTTTTGGAGACAGGAAGGTGTTAAATTGCTCCTTATTTCCCTACTCAGTTGCTTTCCTAAAGGTGACTAGTTATATTCAATAAGAATGTCATTAACAGCAGCCACATGGACATGGTTCATTCTCTGACTGTGTACTATACACTCCAACCGCAGTATCACTTCTATCCCACAGGCCACAATGTGGTATCTCCATTTTTTGAACAGTTCACTTGTCTGCTTATGCTGGATGCTTTGTATTCTGATGTTCAGTCTTGCCCCTCTATATTTTAGACCTGAAATTCTCAGTCTGAGGCACTCCAATGTGCTGGAGTTAGTAGGCTGTTCTCCAGTCGGCTGGGGGATTTCCTGTCCACTTTCTATCCTCTAAAATGGCTAAGCTAGTTTGAAGTTTCATATGTCATTATCTGTGTGGATAGTTATCAGTTATGCTTTGATATTAGATACTTCCATAAGATGCAGTGAAAAAAATATGGCAAGTGATTAGTCCATAATACAGTCCAACTGCTTTTGATACTTTAAAATAACAATGAAATGCCAGAGACATTGTGGTTTAATAATTAACCACCATGTTGCATAGTACAATTTCCCCTATATTTTTATAAGAATTTTTACTGTAGGTAATGTGTCCTAAATACATAATTAACAGCTAGGATTAGCTCCAAAGGAGCAATTCAAGGCCTTTCTGTAAATAATACGCCTTCTGAAATTGTATGACTACATATTTGTGCAGAGTCATTTTGATCTTGCTGCTACATTTCTTTTTAAAAGATTACTTAACTATTTACCTGAGGGATTGAAATGGCCCAATTTTCAGTCAGGAAATTAATGCTAATTTTATTCTTTTAAAATACCAATTATATATTTACTCACCCTTGAGACCAGTAAATGAAAAAAGAACAGGAGTACTTGTGGCACCTTGGAGACTAACAAATTTATTTGAGCATAAGCTTTCATGGGCTACAGCCCACTTCATCAGATGCATAGAATGGAACATATAGTAAGAAAATATATATACATTCAGAGAACATAAAAAAATGGAAGTAGCCATACCAACTGTAAGAGGCAAATTAATTAAGATGAGCTGTTATTAGCAGGAGGAAAAAAAACTTTCGTAGTGATACTCAAGATGGCCCATTTTAGACAGTTGACAAGAAGGTGTGAGGATGCTATGTTAGGAGGAGAATATCACCAGACAGACATTAAAATTGAATTATTTAACTAAAACAACAATGTTATGTATTCTGGATTTTTTTCTTCAACAGCAAACGATATTTTAACAAAACAAGCATATGAAATTTTGAATTTAGTTAAACATTCAAGTTTTTTAAAATCAGGTTTGTTTTTGTTAAAATTGTTTTTACTAAAATAGTTAAATGAAATATTAAAAAAAACAAAACAAAACAAAAATTAAATTGACTATATCAGCCAGGTCAATTTAAAATATTGGCTTCTGCTGCTAACTCAGTCATCTTCACCGTCATTTTCCTGTTTATTCATAATCTGGAAAAGAAAAACAAGCTTTTCTGCTTTTTCAGGTCCGAAACGATTTCTCAATTTGGAATGAATTAGTCCAAAGGTAGGAACTATTCTTTCTACACCAGCAGAAGAAGATACTGCTGTTAAAAGTGAGATTATCACTTCAACAGTCTCTGAATCCAAGTGCTTGAGTGACTTCCACCAGTTCACTGGTGTGACTTTCTTTAAAACATCATCAGCAAACTTATATTTCTTGAATGGTTCACCCTTAGCTCTGAAGTTTTATTATAGTTGGCATTATGGAGGGATGATTGCTGGATGTCCATATCATAGCCAATTCCTCTTCTTTGGCAGTGAAGGTTTGACCCTGGTACCAAGTATTGAGAATATTTGCAAGAAAATGAGCTGGAGATAGTGCTTGTTTTTTTTAATGCTTGTAATTTAACTTTGTCATTGCATATTTCTCTTTTTAAGATCTCACTCAGTTCCTTCCAAATTTCAACATCTTCAGCAATACAAAAGCTATTTCCCTGCATTTTGTTCAAGCCTACAGAAATAGGCTTCAGGGTACTCAGCATGTGTTCAACATTTCTCTTAAGCCCAATGTTGAGAACTTTGGCTGTGACAGTGCCATCTATTTTTTCATGATTTTGTTCACAGTCATCAGATTAGTCCAGTTCGTGAGATAGTGCTCAAAACAGTCCACTACTGAGTTCCATCGTACGTCTTGTGGGAGAGTTAGCTTGGTTCCTCCCACTTTTTTTAGAGCAGCTGCTGCAAAGTGGTTGCTACGGAAGTATTTTGCAATTTCAGCAACATTAGCCTGTATTTCTGGAACACTGAAGTCTTTGGCTAGGAAGTGCATCAAATGAGCACTGTAACCGTACGGTATTAGCTTGGGACTCTCTTCACTCCTAAATAATTTCTTCTCATCTTGGATACATTTGCAGCATTGTCTGTAACCAAGCTGTGTACTAGACATTTGAATTTTTTTTTTCACAATTTGTTATAGCTTTTACTGCTACTTCTTGTAAGTATTCTGCTGTGTGTGCATGTCCTGATGTATCAATTGTTTCTGTAAGGAAGACATTCCCTTCTTCTGTTGTCACACAAGCACATACAACAGGATCATTGTGGACATTGCTCCACCCATCAAGACTCAGGTTAACAATTTCGCCCTCTAGACCTTTTGTACACTGCTCAATTTCTCTTTCATCCACTTTATCCAGCAATTTGCCTGCGACATCTGCTCTGTTGGGTGGACTGTATCTTGGTCTTAATGTCTGAACCATGTTAGTGAAATGTGGGTTCTCTATCATACGGAAAGGAGAGTTTTTGTTGCATAAACAAACCTGGCAATTTTTTCATCAATTACCTCTTTTTTTTATAATCTGCTGGTTCTTATCACAAACTTACCTATGGTTGTTTCTGGATTACAGAGATTTTTTTCTTTTTGCTACAGGTGATATACTGTGGCTATGTGACATACATGATGCGTCTGAAACAATATCATTGGCAGATAACTCTGAAACTATAGAAAATGAATGTGATCTTAAAAGTCGATATTCTTCAGAATCCTGTATGCTGAGGATGGATTCTCCTAAACAAAATAAGTCAATGCAGTTATTTAATTATTACCATACTGCTCATTTAGTATTACTCATTGGATTCACTGACACTCAGAACTACTTTAAAGGTGAAATTGTGAAAGGAAGATCTGCCTATTTCAGCTGTTTATTTATCACACCTGCATCTAAAGTGATAGTAACATAGGGTAACAACTATATTTTTTGCTCAAACATGAGAATTCAAGAATAGTCCTGAAGGAAGACAGGCAGTCCTTAAGAAAGAAGTATGAAATAAAAAAGTTTGCCAACCTGAAGACCCTGTATGTTCAGAAATGTTCCTTTCATCATCTTCAACGCAGCTTCTTCCTGAGAAGGAACACTTCTCATGATGTTGTTTCATTCGGGTAACCAGGCCTTGCATTTCTTTGTTGCACTGTTTGCATTTTGCATGTATGCCTGCCGTACCCACAGGTAGAGGAATATTCCCAAACTGGGTCTCTTTTATGGCCTGCTGCCATTATAGGTTTTCCCTTCTAGTGAGAATGATATGGTAGTTCTCAAATCAATGAACTACTAAACTGCTCAAGATAGTTAAGACCAAAGCAGATTGTGAAGAACTTCAAAAAGATCTAACAAAACTAAGTGATTGGGCAACACAATGGCAAATGAAATTTAATGTGGATAAATGTAAAGTGATGCACATTGGAAAAAATAACCCCAACTATACATACAATATGATGGGGCTAATTTAGCTACAATGAGTCAGGAAAAAGATCTTGGCGTCATCGTGGATAGTTCTCTGAAGATGTCCATGCAGTGTGCAGAGGCGGTCAAAAAAGCAAACAAGATGTTAGGAATCATTAAAAAGGGGATAGAGAATAAGACTGGGAATATATTATTGCCCGTATATAAATCCATGGTACGCCCACATCTCGAATACTGTGTACAGATGTGGTCTCCTCACCTTAAAAAAGATATTCTAGCACTAGAAAAGGTTCAGAAAAGGGCAACTAAAATGATTAGAGGTTTGGAGAGGGTCCCATATGAGGAAAGATTAAAGAGGCTAGGCCTCTTCAGCTTGGAAAAGAGGAGACTAAGGGGGGATATGATAGAGGTATATAAAATCATAAGTGGTGTTGAGGAAGTGGATAAGGAAAAGTTATTTACTTATTCCCATAATACAAGAACTAGGGGTCACCAAATGAAATTAATAGGTAGCAGGTTTAAAACAAATAAAAGGAAGTTCTTCACACAGCGCACAGTCAACTTGTGGAACTCCTTACCTGAGGAGGTTGTGAAGGCTGGGACTATAACAATGTTTAAAAGGGAACTGGATAAATTCATGGTGGCTAAGTCCATAAATGGCTATTAGCCAGGAAGGGGAAAGAATGGTGTCCCTAGCCTCTGTTCATCAGAGGATGGAGATGGATGGCAGGAGAGAGATCAATTGATCATTGCCTGTTAGCTTCACTCCCTCTGGGGCACCTGGCATTGGCCACTGTCAGTAGACAGATACCGGGCTAGAAGGACCTTTGGTCTGACCCAGTTTGGCTGTTCTTATGTTTTACATTCAGAAGGAACCCAAGACTTCTGGAATATGCTGCTCAAACAGTTTCACTTTTGTTTCTACTGCCTGTCCCTCCCTTCTCACATTTATCGCCAGACTTCTTCTCCTTGTCCAGATCTATTCCATCCCCAACAATCTTCTTTGAACTTTGAAGCTTTGCACTTTAGAGAGAGGTAAGGGATTGACTCTGTGTCCACACAATTTTGCAGAGGGACAATAGGGCTGAGGTCTGTTATCTCACCTCTATATAATATTTATTTAAAATATTTTTGCTGTTAACAATCATGTTATCTCTGGAGACACTAATCTCAAGTTTGAGATCTGCAAAACTAAGCATCTCTGATGGTATCTTCTAGACTGAGCACTGAGTCCCATTGGGTATCTTTGAAAGATTAACCTAAATAATCTATACTGAAGCCCTTGGAACCCTATAAGATTGAGTCCCTAATCCATGAACTATTGGAACTCAGTTATAAAACTTTTCTTAAACATTACATGAATATGTTGTCTCATACTATGGGATTATGCATTCTAAATCTTATTCCATGATAAGAAATCTTTGAGCTATAATGTATCTTAATTAAAACTATCTTTAGATAGGTCTTTTTCCTCAAAAAGCATTTTATCAAAAAAATCTGATTTAAATAAAAAATGATGTTTTTAATAATTGATTTTTATCCACCCTGTTTGTGTGACCTTAGACAAATCTCTGGGCCCCCCTGCCTCAGTTTCCTCACCTGTAATGTGGAAATGATACTTTCTTTGTAAATTGCTTTGAGATCTCTCTCTCTCTCTCTCTCTCTCTCTCTCTCTCACACACACACACACACACACACACACACACACACACACAGAGTGCTGTATAGAGCTAACTATGAGTATTTCTTGGAGAGATTATTTCTTTCACAGCTGTCTGTTGTATTCTACTTATGTTCTTATACTGTGCTCAACCCTGTGATATTGAATGGCCTTTCCAGCTAACAGTGTATCCTTATCTACTCTTTTCCCTCTTATTTCTTAACAGCAGGAGTTAAGGGAACAATGTCTGTCCCAGCTTGAGTTTCGTGGGTTTTTTTGTTGGATTTAAGATGACAGCACTGAGCTAATTAGCCAGACATTCCTTGTTGTACAAGCCTTATGATAACTGCTTCATGTATTGCCTGGGTTTTCTCCTAAGCTTCAAGACTATCACTCACTAAAGTTTGTATCAGAAAATGTAATTGAATGTGGGTTTTAGTACTTAATAGTCCTCTATAATTGATATAATTATCCTCTGATAAGACAGAATGCCTTTACTCCACATCCTGGTTTTCCTTTGGGCTGCGAAGATTTGACAACAATTACTGAGGCCTCATCTACGCTAGAAAGGGTTTGCTATACTCACATAGCTATACCAGCAAACGGTACTAACACAGTTGCAGTTTATGCTGGTAAAAGAGTTCTTTTGCTGGTATAGCTCATAGCAATTCCCTGAAAAAAAACCCTATGCCAACAAAAGCACTTTTTGCTGGTATGACGGTCTACACCACTACATTTTGTCAATGTAAAAAAAAAAATCACACTCCTAAACACCATTACTGTTCATAAGGTCTCTCCTTGACTTGCACAAACATAGGTGTCATTTGCAGTAATAATAATGAAAGAAAATGCAGTGCAACCTAAGGCAACTGCCTTTCTTTGGATGCAGTTAGAGACAGGTGTTACGTTACTCGACTGCCATTGTATGCTCAGACACAGGTAGCTCAATTTACTGCTGTCAGTTCCTAGGAGCAGGTGACACCGATGGCAGAGTTAGGGAGGTACTCAATCCTTTTTTAGAGAGCTCGAACAGCAGCATCAGAGCTGTAGTTACTGCAGCGAAGTATTGCCAGCCAGCAATCCTTCCTGTGTCTCTTTCACCTCTCAGCAAAATGCTTGCAGCCACCCTTTCTCCAAATGCCGAAGGCTAGTGTAGCCACTGTGCATTGTGTGGAAGTCAGATTTGGCTGACCCTGAAAAGCAACGAGAATGGAACTGTACTGCATCGTATGAATGTTCTCCACTCCCATTCACCGCAGGCACCAGCTACAACAGTGCAGCATAGTGGGCTCCGTAGGGCACAGTGGCCCAAACACCTTTTCAAATACTACTGAAATACAACTTTCAAAAGCCAGTGCTCCCACCGCCAATGCTAACTCAAGTGCACAGACTATTTACAGGACAGGAGCAAGCCTCGAAGGCAGAAAAAATGGAATTGCTTTATCTCCACTGAAGAAAACTAAAGGCCCCTCCTGGATTTTCTGGATAATGGCCAACAACAGCAGCTAATCATTGCCACTGGAGCTGAGGCAACCTGTATGCAGGTGATGAGCAGATAGCAATGCTGTGCAATAGGCTTCTGAAGGTAAAATCCTGACCCTCCTTCATTGACTTCAGGGGAAGGAGGATTTCACAGGTCAGATAAGGGAGGGGTTTGTGTGCTCATTTTGGCGTTTGTTAGGCACGTTATTCTTTTTGACCCATAATCAATATTTGGGGTCTTCTGGATTGTTTGCATTAAGAGAAGAGATGGATGATAAAGTCAGGTATTTCTTTGATGCAATCCTATTTATTTGCAAAGAGTGTACAAAATCCTGTGTCCTTGCATGAAGTAGGACTCAGACAGGAGGGAGTTTCTTTGCTCAAGATTCCAAGCCTCTTTTTCCAGCACGCACTCTACTGAAAAGATCCCTCTGTCAGCTTTATCTCTAAATCACACTACAAGAGTTTCTCTGGCTGTCTTTGGCTTTCTGCTGCCTCCTCTGTCTGCTTCTGCACATGTACACAATGCACCTCTGCCAAACCAATATCCCCTCTTTTGTGTTTGCATTCAGCCCAGGGCCAACCAGAGGATTCAGGGGGCCTGGGAACTTTGGCAGCGGGTCCCGGGGTGGAAGGACCCCCCCGCCGCCGAATTGCTGCTGAAGACCTGGAGCAGTAGAAGCTCCAGGGGCCAGGCCCTGTGAGAGTTTTCCAGGGCCCCCGGAGTGAGTGAAGGACCCTGCTCCAGGGGCCCTGAAAAACTCTTGTAGGGGCCCCTGTAGGGCTCGGGGCCTGGGGCAAATTGCCCCACTTGGGGCCCATCCCCCCCCAGGCAGCCCTGATTCAGCCCAGCTCCTGAATCCTGACTGGCCTTGCATGTGGCCTGTGTTTTGGGCTGTAGCTCCTACTGTTTCAGCTATCTAATTGGCCCTTAACTGCTTCTTACCTTTATCTGGAAAGAAGGGCACCTATTAAATCCACCAGCTTCAATGAGGTTTCATCCAATTCCCAACTTAACAAAATAATGCTACAGTTAAACACAAAATAGGGTCCATTTTTGTAATCCCTATTTTCTCTCACTCATCGCTTTCTGAAAAATATTCCCTTGGGCTGAATCTTATGATGCTTTCTTTGAGTCAAATGTGAATTTCTTTGTGAAAAATATGAATGAAAGTGTTTAGTTTGTTAGAGAGAATGTGTCCCCTGCTTGTTTGTAGGTTCTGGTTACCATTCTTTCCCACACAATTACATTGCAATTACAATGGTTGGCCGAGGAGAGTGTTGGGAGATGTATGAAAGGATGTCGAAAGCTAAAAAGTAAAAAAATTTTGTGCTGCATGGATTGATAGCAGGAAAACCATGCTTATTCTTCCCCACATATCCAGAAAACCTTGATGAAATTTCTAAGTAAGTATCTTTAGTACATGTATAACTGGAATATATAACCAATCCATACATGAAAGCATATATATATATATATATATATATATGCACGCACGCATACAATTAGGAAAAGTTTCCATTCTCTTATACTACATTTTCTCATAAAAATCAAGATACTTTATAAAACAAGCTTTTCATGGGTTTAGTTTGGTAAGTTGATGACACAACTGATGCACAATTTTACTACATGACAGTAGTAATGGGGCAGTGTTTTACTGAAAGAATAAAAAGGGGGAATGATCTCTATTTTGTGCAATTAAAAGTTTTCTTTAAAAAAAGACACTAGTTTTCACACAATTCTGAAAAAGCTGAACTGTGAAACAGCCTCCAATTCTGCAACGTGTGGACTGCAAATTGCAGGACTGGCACACTAGCATGGGAATAGTTCATGAGGATTTTGACAAGTTAAAAAAAGAAAAGGGTTAGAAATTAGTTATGAAAGCTTGCAAATTGCATATGGAACTTATACAATGTAAAATATTGCAAAATCAGAGAGCTTGTCTGTGCATTCATACATTTCTTTATAAATGTGCATAGGTTTCAGTGTATTAGAGGCACCTTCAACTTAAAAAGTCCTACTTCTCTTGGAAATTTTTTAAACCAGCTATCTGTATAAGATTCATTTGAGATAACTATAACTAAAAAGGCCAGAGAGAACAAACATTTCTATTATTGTTTGTTTAAATTCTGCATTTGACAACATGTGCACAGTCAGTGTAAGTGTTTCCTCTGCACAGTCTATTAATTAATGACTTCTTTTGTTTGTGTGGATTTTCACACAGTTACAGGAAAGTTACAATTTCTGTCAATTTCTGCAGTTTTGAAAACAGGGCTGGGGTGTTATTTCACTGAGGGTAAGGCTTGTGTGTTGTGAGGTTTTCGTAAGACCGGGTTCCCTTTGTACTAGGTGCTGTACTCATTCTCATCTTTTGCCCCACCAAAAATAGAAGATGCAAAATGTACTGTATTAAGCCTTTCAGTGCAAGTTTTAATACCTAAAGTGTGCAGGAATGTTCTACAGTAATACACTGATTTATTATAGACTCCTCTCAACGCAGACTGTTACAATAGTGCAAAAATTCATTGTAATCAGGGCTAATTTATTTCTTTTAAAATGGATTTTGAATGCTGGAGCATCACAAGATTAAGCTAGTTTAGGCTTCTGAGGTGACTGATACTTCTGATTTACAGTGGCATCATCAGTGGTAGATCAGAATCTGGCCGAGGGGATGCTCATGTCCCACATTATTCAACTATGTGAAATATGAATTTCTTCAAATATTGTGATCCATACTGAAAGACATCTGACTTTTAGTGGTCATTAAAATTTAGTGTTGGAAATGTGACAAAAAGAAATACTGGGTCAAGTAATCCCACCTTCTGCAGAGAAAACTACTAGTCTGGCACTTATACTAATAAGCTATTTCTAATACCTTAAAAGCATATCTACAGAGATTGCAGACATATGTTTATATTCTGATGACAAATACTAGATCAAGAACTGAGCAGAAGCAGGGGAGGAATGCCTCTCTCAATTGGACGGTGCAGTGATTACAAAGTATATTATGAAGACTGAAATAAAACACAAATTGGCTTAATGTCAACAAGACTCTTGTGTGATGGTGACTGTCTTAAAGGAAATTATTTTAGATTTGTAGTCTTCCCTGAAAGACTGAAGGAAGAAAAAGGTTTATTTTGTGGTTATTATAATAAATATGGGGCAGCTTGCTCCACTGGCAGTAGGGAGACCATGAAAGAGAAAAGCTTTTATCAAGAGTAAAAAAATTATGGAGAAAGTGGTTCAAATCCTGTACTGAACCCTACATAAGATAACTCTGAGAGATGCTTAGGTGGTTATTCAGACTGAACGGGAATATTATAAGAGGTAGGGAATTCCTGGAGAGAACTTTCATCCCTTATCTAAATTAAATAGTTTGGTCAGCCCATGAACCTGTTATGATGACTCTGTCAGTCTGGGCTTATGGCGAAGTTCAGAAAATCTTGTGACTACATGAAATGTTAAGATATTATTATATTAGCTTGTGAAAGAAGCGGTTATGCTACCTGGAAAATGGAGATTCTAAAGACGACACTGTTGGTGAGATGCTTATAAAGATATAATGAAAGACAAACTTATCAGCTTTGTCTTTGGCAGTGAAAGGGAAGGGAAAGCTGATAGACACAAATTATTAGATGAAACAAAAAAAAACTTGGCAAAGCAGCAGAGAAACAGATTCTGAAAGAACCTTCAAGCAGCATATTACCCTTAGAGGCCAATTAAATGTGAGTCCGTCAGGAAAGATAGAGCCCTCCTCAGGCCTAATGAAAATTTATATGAGGGGGAAATAAAGCCCCCTCATTGGCATATAAATTTAGAATTCTAAGAGAAACAGGCTATCTTGGTTCTTGGAGATACGATGAGTGGTAGTTACAGTTAGAAGAAAATATATTTGTAAAGTATTTTTGAAGTCTTCTATGTCCATGTGTATATCAAAACAAACAGAAAAAACCCTGTTCCAGTTGACAAAGTACATATAATGAAGCAAAAATGCCCAAACTTCCAGCTACCTAAATCACCATTTTTAGCCATTTGAATCAGAAGAAATCAGAACTCATCTAAAAGATGCCAGTGGGAAAAGCATTTAGCTCAGTTAGTGTTTTTCATGAGTACCCATAGATACCCTACCTGAAAATGTGCGTTGTTCTCTAGTATATTAGATAGCAAATGGCTCCCATATTGAGGAAACTAATGCATCAAACATTTATAAACTGGACAAAGCTGAAGTGGAACATGACACTTACAGACCCAATTTTTTCTTAATATACTGTAAGTAAAATGTCCTAGCTTGTAGGCTAGGGTACTTGTTACTACAGATGGTAAAGAGGGACCAGACTGGCTTTCTGTAGGGGTGACAGATGACTGACAACACAGAGATTCCTGGGGGTGATCCATTTATTCGAGTCACGAGGCTAGTCTAGCATGTGGTCCTCCTTAAGTGCAGAGAAGTTTTTGACTGTATCAAGTGGGATTATCTGAGAAGGCACGATAGGAGGTAGGATTAGGAGCAAAACTAAAGTGCTGGATAGATGCACACTACAGTATGTAAATTGCAAACCAATAAGGAGAGAGCAGATATGTTTATTTCCAAAGACAGAGTAGGCAAGGATTCTGCATTAGCTCTCCTCATCCCTCTTATTTCACTTAAAGAGTTAGGAGCAACATGGAAATACATAGCTCACATCAATTGACAATTATCAAAAAGCACTTAAGTGATTTAGGAGCTTATGTCTCATTTTCAAAAGGGACTTCAGGCACTTAGGACCCTAAAGAGATCAAGTGATCTTTCCATAGATCATGGCATAACAGTACTGCCTCAGATTTTTCTCAATTGGCCTTAAACCCAGTGATCTTGCAAAATGTTTTCTTTCCTGAATAAAAAAGGGATGGAGGATCAGAAACCATTAATATGACTGGTATATAGGGTAAAACTTGGTCACTTTTGAACACTTTTGGGACAAAGGGTTTGTCTACACTGGGAAGTTAGTGTGGCATAAGCTAAGGTGTGAATGTAAAGTGAAATAGCTATTCCCACTAACTCCTTATGTGGACACTCTTCTTCTGTACAGCAAGTGCCTTTTGTCAGTTTAGCTTAGGCCACTTTGGACAAGACCATAGGCTCCTAAGTCACTTTGTTGCTTTTGAAAAAAGTTACCTTATATGCCAGTCTTATTAATGGTTTGTGATTCCTTTCTTAAGCAGAAGATAAAAAAATTGGTGTGATCACCAGGTCTGAGGTCACTTGTGCAAGGTCTGAGGCAATGGATCTAGGAATGGAACTATGGCAATAGAAGAAATTATACAATCCTTCCTCCTTAAACAGCTAGACTGTCATCAACTTACCAAACTCTAGCCTATGCCTCTTACTGCGGAAAACAGAACCAGGATTGTCCAAGTCCTTCAGACACAATTCTGTAGGTTTTCAGGCATCCCCCTTGCATGTATCTGTAATAACACATTTCCACAGATGAGCTCAAGTGCTATTGTGTACAGAAGTTCCCCTTGCTCACCCTCTCTGAGGTGCCTAGTGTAACCCACATACCTTCTGGGTGTGGTGTTCCGTCCCATCTAGCGGCACTGAGACCATTTAGAGAGAGTTAAATGAGTCGGCTCTGCAGCCTTAGCTAACAGCCAGTTGACATTTAGAGGCAGTAGAGGCTCATGCACTGAGGTCCCTAGTTCAATTCTGCCCGCTGACAGCATTACACTACACTGGTGGTAACATTCTCACTCTGCCATGCCTCATAGTCTGGGAGTGCAAGCCTCTGAATTCTTCAGATGCACAAGAATAGGTGGAAAAGAGGGACCCAGTGCCTTCAGCTCACCATCCTCATTAGCTGTGTATCCAGCCTGGGCAGCAAAAGTCTGGCAATACGTTCTATTGCAGGGGTCAGCAACATGTCCAAATTATACAGACTAAGTGTCTGTGGTCAAAATTTTGAAGTCCGTGGTAATTTCTCAAAAAATTGAATGACTGAATGACATGACCCCCATATCCCCAATGTCTATCACTAAGTACAGTAATTTTGTCAAGTGTCCATCACACAACATGGTGGTTCCAACCGCTGTTCTCTTGAGTGAATGTTGTTTTACTGGTATAGAAATTTCAGTGAGAAAATAGAACCCCCAAATGAATTCTGAAAAGAAAGCGTATTCTTTTAGTATCCCTAAAGCCTGGAGAGTCTTGCAGAAAAATAAACTTGAAGCATTTCTAGTTTGTGGTTAAAACCCATCCTCTCCCATCACAAACATTTAAGTTCAGACTATTCAGCTAAAATATTCACTGAAGCAACTACTAGTCTTGAAAATTGTACAGGGTATGGGGTTGATAGGCCCTAAAGATTTCTTGGATTCACTGGGCCCTAATCTCCAGAGTGCAGGGCTTCAGATGAGCTCCACATGTGGAGAACTGAAGAAAAGGAATTTTAAAACACCATTTAAATAAAATTTTCATTGATAAAAACTAAGCTATAATTGCCTAAAAATAAACACCATCATCATACCTCAGGCCCCGTTGATTTGTTTCTGCATAGTTAGGGAAAAGCCAGGCTTATGATCTTCATTCAGTGGAGCAAGTCCCCATCCGATTTGTTTGTCTTCGTTTGCAGTACTTTTGTATCTTGTATAGGATTTTATATATTTCAATTTTAGGTTTTTATCACCAGCCTATACTGCTGCTTGTTTTACAGTAACAAAATGTCTAACTTTCTGAAGTCAAAAGCAACTTATGCATATTTTGGGCAACTTGTCTTCTATCTGTATTGAAGTACATTCTTTTTCATGTTAAATATATATAATTGATGCATATGCACTTTGTTACAAATATATGCTAATTATATTTTTCCACATTCCAAGATTATTGAGGCTGCTCTTAGAAGTAATATGTAAATAACAGAATAAGATCTTAGCAGACTTTTTAAAATAGCTATTACTTTACACAAACAGCGTAACACTCAAAATTAGAATGATAATGATTGTTATTGGGCCTGTTCTGCTCCTTAGGCATCCAATATCCCTTCTTTTTCCATTCCCTTCCCATTGACTTTAATGTGGATTCAAGGAATGCAGGGGTGGGTCCAAATATGTTAGGTCCTCCTCTTAGTGAAGTCATTGGCAAAGGGTTGGGTGCTCCATAGAGTGGAATTTCTCAAATCTCTGGGAATTGTCTTTCGTTAAATAAAAATAGGTTGTTATAAAGAATGCTGAGTCAGCAATCTATTGTAATGGGTACCTTGCCAAAATTAACTACATCTGAGCAAATGGATGTTATTTCTAAGCAAATATTTTACTGACAGTGAAAACTGATTCTTCACTTTTGACAAGAGCTTAAGATAGTTTAAAAAAAAACACTCTGTGGTAAAATACAGCAGCTAATAGATTTGTAAGATATTGAGCATATATGCTATCACAAAACAATCAGAACATAAAGAATATAAAGATTTCAACAAATTCATAATCATGTAAATACCTAAATTAGAGGTTTTAATAAATGCACTATCATTTTTTCTCTTGTTTTATATCCTGTCATTACTGACTTGATTTTTTTTTTCATACTGAAAATACTGATTTTTTTTTTCCTCCTCAGATTCTAATTTCAGCACCACATCTTTGATTTACTTAAACTTGTTGGCAGGTCCTGGTTACCATTCTTTCCAACCCACACAATTCCAATGGTTGGGTAAGAATAATGTTGGAGGATGTAAGGAAGCATGTTGAATGGCTGATAAGCAAAGTTTTTGTTCTGCGAGGACTTGTAGAAGGAAAACTTACTTCCCCCTGCACACATATACAGAAAACCTTGATGAAACTGATGTGTACCTATGCTTTGTGTGTGTGATACTTTGTATAAATTGCAGATTTACATAATAAAACAAGCATATGACAGTAGTAATAAGGGGCTAATGATTTTTTTTTTATTTTGGATAATGAATGCTAACATCTTTCCTCAAAGAAAAATTTAAAATAGATGTTAAACTGTTTATGATCTAGTTTTTTTTACAACTGGAATTAAAATACCTGATGGTTATAAACTATTAAAACTCAGATCAGCTCTCATTATTTTTATCTTGTTCATCCCATCAGACTTCCTGTGTGCAAGCTAGAGAACCAGGGCCCCAAATTAGGCCCAATTGTTGTTTGTTCTTTATAACCATCTAAATGATTCACCTTTTTCTCATGTGGCTGTATGATAGGAATATTTTACTTGTATGCATCCTAGAAGGCACAGGAGAGAATTGGGTTTAGAAAGCCCCAGGGTTCAGTTCTATATGGGGAGGCAAGGGTTAACCAGTCAGCCTGAAACAGCTGCAGTGCGTTAGCCTTAGAGGAAACCCAGCCTGGAGAGAGAGTGCAAACTAGCAACAGGGGTCTGGGAATGGCTAAGTAACTCAGTGGTGGGATTGAAGAACTGTGCTTCCTGGCTGGGTAACACTACTAACTTCAGCATAACTTTGTTTTCCTTTAAAACTGAGGGCCTTATCCAAAGCCCCCAGAAGTGAACAGGAATCTTTCCATTGACTACAAGTTCTGGATCAGCCCCTGTGGTTCTTTTGAGACTACTTTTGTTTACTAGCTTGTTTAAAAGCTTTACTTTCTCCTTGCTCTGAAGAGGAAAAGGACTGTGGGGCTATAGGCCCATCTGGAGGTTTTAGTTCTCACTCGGTCCCAAAGAGAATAAGTGAAGCAGAGGATTTGCTTTGCTGAGGAAGAGGAAACAGTCTCAGGAAGACAAGCAAGTGTAGGGAGCAAGGGTGGGATGGAGTTTTTCTCTCTCTCTAGCACTGAGGGACTGCTGAGCCCAGTACTCCAGAACCAGGATGGATAAAAACTGAGTCTAGTTTTTTAAAAAATGGTTTTTATTACATTTTATTTTTTAAATATAATTTAGGTATAGGTTTATTTTTTAAAAAATAAAACAATTTAAAATTAAATTTGAAACTGAAAAGGCATGAACTTACCTATTAAGATCATTTAAATTAAATACAAAAATAATATTAAGCAGTACAAGTTTTCTGCCAAGTTTTAAAGAAAGTCAAATCACTAAACTGGTGAAAGTCACTGGCTAAGTACCTGGAACCGGACTCGTTTGTTGAAGAGCTCAATCAGCATTTGACAGGAGTAGCCTTTTCTGTAGGAGCTGCGAGAATATTTTATTAATTTCTGTTTAACTAGTTTGGGCCAATGACTAGTTCACTCAAAGTTAAGAAACCAACTGGGAGTTGAAAAAGCAGCCAAGCTTGTTTTCCTCTTCCAATCTATGAATAAAAGCTAGGTGTGAAAAGGTGAGATTTACTGGTTCTAAAATCTTGAAGGGCATAGGGAACAGATCCAATCAGCTCAATTTACTAACCAGAGATAATACATCCTTTGTTTAATACATCAGTTAGTTTTAAATGCACGATATGTTTTGACAAGGAAAAAAGCTTATGTACCCAATACTTTTAAGGTCGTTTTATTTAATAAAAAATGCTGTCTTATGCATTTTAATTTGAATTTCCATGTAAATAGAGCTTGGGGAGGGGAAATCACAAGTAAAAAAGTTCATCATCTAGTAAATAAGAACTGTATCATTCACCATTTTCTAACAAAAATGTAAAAATTAAGAATCTGAGTAAATGTCAGTTAAACTATATTATTGATTCAGTAGGTATATACTTATAGTGTGTCCTCCTGGTTAGCAAATCAGAACAGTAAATTTAGGGCTTGTCTACACAAACTTTTAATCTGTGGCAAGTGCATTGTGAATCTACCATGCGCTAGTCTGCTGCAGACTATCCATGTGAACCCCATTGACACGCATTAACAGTTTGCAAAAAGAACAGGAGTACTTGTGGCACCTTAGAGACTAACAAATTTATTTGAGCATAAGCTTTCATGGGCTACAGCCCACTTCATCGGATGCATAGAATGGAAAATATAGTGAGGATATATATATATACACACACACACACACAGAGAACATGAAACAATGGGTGTTACCATACATACTCTAATGAGAGTGATCAGTTAAGGTGAACTATTATCAGCAGGAGAGAAAAAAACTTTTTGTAGTGGTAAACAAAATGGTCCATTTGCACAGTTGACAAGAAGGTGTAAGGAACAGTGTGTGTGTGTAGGGGGAATAAACATGGGGAAATAGTTTTACTTTGGGTAATGACCCATCCACTCCCAGTCTTTATTCAAGCCTAATTTAATGGTGTCAATTTTGCAAATTAATTCCAATTCAGCAGTCTCTCATTGGAGTCTGTTTTTTTGTTGTAATATTGCGACTTTTAGGTCTGTAATTGAGTGATCAAGGAGATTTGAAGTGTTCTCCGACTGGTTTTTGAATGTTATAATTCTTGACGTCTGATTTGTGTCCATTTATTCTTTTACGTAGAGACTGTCATTAACAGTTTGTTAATGCACTTTGGTTTAAAGGACTAGATTAACAAACTATTAATGTGTCAGCCAGTACATACAGGTAGTTAGCCCTTGGGAGGCTAGTGGTGGGATACACATCCCAGTTTTGTTCCTGTAGGCAAGCCATGAGTGTATAGGCTATGTCTAGTTGCAAATCAACATGTTTTAATAGTTATCAGCTAATGAGACTCAACCGTTCTTCAGGAAAATAACTAAAAACTACAAATGAAGATCATGATTATCTAAATCAAGGTTTCCTGCTTGCTGATTTATATTAATCCACCCTGCTTGGAACAGGCTACTGTTTATACATATCACATCTCTGTCAGAAATAGGCCATAACCAAAGCCCTGGGTCTAAACACTGAACCATTGAAAGTTTTGTTTTTTAAAATATGGATCCAAAGTTTGCTGTGTGAGTAAAATGTTCTTTTTAGGGGATGGCCTGTTGTTTTTGTAACTTGGCTTATTTAATATGTTAGATCTGTTATGTATCTATTAGAGTGAGAATTCATGGCATACTGTTAATAATACAAACACATTTTTCAGTTTTATAATAATATAATTGGAGGAATGAAATCCAAACTCTGTTTATAAAAATGTTAAATAGAAAATAAGGTTAAATTCTTATTTGTTTTCATTATGAATGGTGAAAATCTGGTATTTTTGTCCAGGACACTTTCCATTTAAACCACCCCACTACATTCTATTGGCATAATGGTAATCCAGTGGAGTCATCAGATATGTGATGTTTTAAGACAAGATTAAGCACAAATGGTTTTACTGGGAGAAACCTCTGGATCTTCTACGGAAACAGAGATTTGGCAAATCCAAAAGGAAAACTTATTAAGTTTTTATGATCAGGTAAAATATCACTTCAAAAGAACTTGCAGTCTGCTTTGGAACTTTCATAACAATAAAATAATAAACCATGACAGGGATTAATTGGCTTGATTTGAATAGGAAATGTGCCAAATTACCAATATGATGAGATTGATGTTTTTGGTTAAAACTAAAATGAATATACTATTGACTCCCAGCAGCACTAACTTTATTTTCCAGGATTACAGCATTAGTACTGTGAAGTTTCTTAATTGTTTTAGCAATGTGTGGCTAGCTCACCAGTTCTACATCACTGGGCAACTAAACAACAAAAAAGCAGCAAAGAATCCTGTGGCACCTTATAGACTAACAGATGTTTTGGAGCATGAGCTTTCTTGGGTGAATACCCACTTCGTCAGATGCATCTGTTAGTCTATAAGATGCCACAGGATTCTTTGCTGCTTTTACAGATCCAGACTAACACAGCTACCCCTCTGATACTAAACAACAAAGTCTGTGTTTCATACAGTATGGCTCTCTTTGATCTTTTTATTTTTTACCCTCAAAGCACAGATGACAATAATTGTGTAATGTAATCCCCAAATTAAAATAACTTGCACAGTTGGAATCAGGGCATCTGAGCTGAGTTAAGGCCCAATCCTGCAAACATTTGTGCACAGGCATGACTTTGCTCATGCGTGTTTGCAGGAGTAGGCCCTCGGAAAGTAGGTCTCTGAAATGTCTCTTCTCAACGGTCTCCGTTGCTCTGCACAAGATAATTGATTTCAGTAGTGGCTAACCAATACCAGCTTGCCCTGTATCAGCAGACACGTGCTGCATCTCTACCTGCCATGCAATATTTGGTTCTCTATATACCCCATTACACTGCATAGACCAATGAGAATAATAGTGTTATGTATGTTTGTATCTCAGTTACTGTGTGCAGGGCTGCATGACATACAGCAAAGTGACATACAAAGTATACCCTTGTATCTGTTGCTATACTAAATATCTTTTAACATTTTTACCATAGTTATAAAATCCAAAGGTCCATAAGATAATAGAGATCCTAGAAAGATCAAGAAGCAGCTATTATTTCAGTTTCAAACAATTTATCTTAAAGGTTGGAGAAGATATGAGGCATTGATTTTTGTACACATGCTCATTTGCAAAGCATACAAAGGAATTTAGATTACATATTAAGAGCTGATATGTTTGATGCTAAATTTCATTAATCTTTCTCGATAATACAGTTGTCTGAATCAATTTAGAAAAATGTTTTCATCCCTATTATTCCTTTCTGCATCTTTTAGCAGTTTCGGAGGCTCAGGATATTGACTTGTATTTTGGCCTTAAAATGTTACATTACCTTCTTGGAAGAATCAAACTTCCCAGATATTGAAAGTCTCACTGAACCCCTTTGCCATGCCATCTGTCTGGTCTGGACCCATTCCAAATACTACTGCTTTCCTGACAGAATGGTTGTCTTGCTGCAAGAGTTTTGCAATCTTTTAATTGACAAGGTAAGGAAAATGCACTTTGTTTCTGCTAACAAATCATGTTTCTTTCATAGAGGATTTAAATACTGACATATGCCCACATAAATTTGCAGTTTATGGATCCCAAGTTGCACACACAAAATCTCTCACTGTTCATCAACAATTCCAAATTGTACTTTATCTCACTGAAAAGCTAACATTCATTGATAAAAAATGTTTGTATTTTCTGTCAGTATGTTACATATTACTTTGTTTATGATCATAATGACTTTATTATGGTATCTGTTTGTTCTTACAATACAGATGTTTTGAAATTTGGTTGGCTGATTAAAGAAAAGTTCCAGATTATATGTTAATTAAATACAAAGGCTGATGGCCACAATTTTCAAAAACGAAGGGTAATTTTGGGAGCCCAACTTGAAACACATTAAGGATGTTTGACTCTGAGAAATGGATGAGCCTCTGGAAACTGGAGCACTTTACAGGTGTTTCAAGATGGGTACCCAAAATCACTAACTTTTAAAAAATGTAGCCAACATCTTGACTATTCAGCAAGAAGCCTTAGTCTTATTTAAATTGTATAAAGTAGGCCATATATCACCCTCAGTTGGTGTGCAGCATTTCCATAGATATCCAGGGGAGATGTATGAACAGAGGAAAGGTGGCACATAGATCTAAGAGGATGGGTTGCACCATTAAAAACCTATGTAAATAAATATTTACACCTGAAGTAAACTATTATATTTTTATATAGACAAAAACATGAATTATTCAAAAGACTAGGTCTTATTTACACTCCTGCCTCTTATGCTGAAATTGCTTCCATACTAGTAAATAAATAGTGCCTTTTACAGTGAACATAATGTAGGCCCATCAGACACACACAACTTCCTGTAAGAAAAGTGTGCTATGTTACTGTTCAAAACTACATAGATTGATTCTGGACTATGTTAGGATTTCTTGGCAAACAACAACTCCACGAATCCCAGTTTACCCTACACAAAATCTTTTTCTTCTGGTTTTCTTCTTCTTTTTTCTTATCTATCATCCATTTAAGAGAAAGTAAGTCTTTCCTCTTGGTTGCAGTCTGTAAGAGAGAAGTACTATAGTATTCTAGGCTGCTTGCTGTATTAGCAGAGGTTTCTATCCCTAGAATTTACAAAGATGGGTAAATATTATCAGGCAGGCAAGCGTTATTGTTGTACTGATGGTGAAACTAGGGCAGAGAGAGTTGGAGTGACTTGGTCAAGGTCACATGACTAGAACCCAGCTCTCTGGTTTCCCATTGTGGGGCCATGTCCATTGGATCATGCTGCCTGGCGAGGGACAATTCCAAATTTCTGTCCAGGGATTTGAAACAACTAACACAGGCATGAGACTGAACCTGTCCCAAAAGACTCAGTCCCAGGTTTTACAATGAGTACACTGTATGCTGGGGCAGAAGACTGGGAGCGTAGTCAGCTCGGTGTGAGTGTACATAGGTGGTGAAATTCACCGTGATGCATAGGGCCAGTCACAAGGCCTCTGTATCGTTGAAGTCTCACTTAAGCCCTGTTTTGAGGACGGAAGGCCTGACTTTCTTTTACATTAAGGCCCCTTGCCACTGCTCTGGCAATGAAAAGGTGCCTGAAAGTGTGTGCAAATGTAACTTTCTCCTGCTTTAGGGCAAGTAAACGTCTGTGGAAATGAGAATCAGGCCCTGCAGTATTACATAGGTGGCACTAATGCCTTGGGCTGGCTCTTTGCAGAGAGGTGAATTTCACCTCAAATGCAGATGTGTTCAATAAAACTCATGGGTTAAATACTTTGCTACTGAATCTCTTCGCCTTGATGAATTAAAGGACTCCCTGATGACATAGGACATAGTATTCATTTTCTGTTCTTCTGCTTGAATTGCAGAAAGGCACATTTCTATCATTAGTGTTGGCTTCTATTACAAGAAAAATCTGCTGTTAGTGGTGAATATGTGACGTTTTAAAAGTATTTTACAGTTTTCTGAAGTTTACGCATTTTCAGTGGCGCTGTGTTGATACAATATCTGCAAGATTCTTTTTAAATGAGTGGCATTCAGTGTAACTTGATGGAGTCCTGTCTGGATTGTATTTGATGGAGCCATGATATTGCTTTACTGTATTTTCTTAACGAAATAGACATTCAACACCTTATGGTACAGGGGATTGTATTACAGCCAGTGCTGACTACCAGATGATATTTGTTACTCTGAAAAGCTATTTGGGGAGGGAGGGGGATGTGGGGGAGAAGATTGTTTTTTATATGAACTTGAATATAGTCTCATGTAAATTCCACAAAGGGAAATTGGCAGAAGTAATAAGTATGAAAATAAGGAGGAGAGTCTGTTTTTGCTCCTTTTGCACACTCTGCCAAAGTCTGTCCCCAGGCCTCAGAGCAGATTTGTTGCAGGGTAATATTTTGTTTTTACTGTGAAACAGACGTATGTTGCCTGACCTGGTTCCCAGATACTATATGTATTATGTATGAACAAAATAGGATCAATCCTTCTCTAGCTAAACTCAGTGAGAGATTTGCCATTGGTTTCTATGAGAAGAGAATCAGGTCCTGTATTATAAGAGAATCTACTTTATTTAGCTGATATGAATATGATCTAAAAGAACAGATCCCTGAAGTCTGTGTATTGACAAATGGTTGAGATGGAGTGGAGTAGTGATTTCTGAATGTATTGTTTTAAGGGGTAGTCAGTAGTGTTGTTACACAATCCTGATCCTTATTCTTCATGGGACAAATCACGTGATTACAAAAAATTTGCTTACAGGGGAAATTTAGCTGAAAAGGGGTTTCAACCAAATAATTATTATATCTTTTATTTTGCAAAAGGGAGTGGAGAATTTTTTTTGGGGGGTGGGGGGGGGATAGTGATTTAGTTAGTTATGGACTTGTAATAAATGCAGACATTTACCAGTGTTAGATGCTTTTCTAGGGTCCTAAATGTAACGGAATTTGACAAGTGATTAATCCATAACATGGTCTTCTTGCTGTATTATTGCTATGATCGTGCTTGGAGACCCCGATCTGTACTGAGGCTCTGTTGTCTGAGGCCTTACAAAAATTCCTATTTATTTTTGGAAAAAGAATTCCAAGTGGGGAAGAAGTCCAAGTGCCGATGAGATTTTTATATGGATATTTATTGCTGAAGATGCAGCCTAAGTCAATGTGCTGGAGTAGTGAGTGTGGAACTAAATTCTCGCTCCTAGGTTGTGTAGTGGTGGTAGACCTTCTACTTAACAGCTATTATTGCAGCCTCAGGGTAATAGTCCTGCATCCATCCCCGGATGGGGAATTCAGTGTGGTTCCATTGTTCATTACCCCCACTTCCAAAACACCTCTTCACTGCAATGGTTGAAGCTCCATGGAGCACTGTTCTGCAGCAATCAGGGTGTCGCACATCCCCTGCATTCCAAGTCCCTTCTCCTCAGCAGAACTTTGTTACCTAGTCAGCTGTGTGTGCTGCTGGGGCAGGGATCTCCACTAAGAGCTCAGTCATGCCCTCTTATACTGAGAGTATACCTGTACTTTGGGCCCGATTGTGCAAACACACATGCACATACTTTAAGCCTGTGAGTAGCCCCACTGAAGTCAATGGGACTGCTCACCATGCATAAAATCCAACCCAGGTAACAGCTTGGAGGATCAGGATTTTCTTTTAAAAATCAGCTGTACTTATGCTTGGTTTGGGTTCCAAAGAATTCTTAGAGAGAAATGCCTCTCACAGCTGGAGTCACTGCTGTGTATCATCTGAAAAGCCAGGGCAGCGCAGCAAGTCAGTGCCGCTGACATCTGTGAAAATTTCACACTTATGCAAGCACATCCTTGAAAGGACAGAATTTGGCCTTAATACTCTTCCAGACTTTTGTTCTCCCTTCCCTTGCCTTTTTTGTTTCTTTAACTGTCTTTGGTAAAATAACATTTAAAACCATAAATTAAATGAAGTTTGTAAACAACAGGAGGGGGCAGGCTTAAACTAACAAAAGGTATGGAAATCAGACTTGCTTTAAGTCTGAAATTCTGTTTTTAACTCACGGTACATGCCGGAAATGCAGTACATATTGCATGTAAAATTACCTAGTGTTTGTGATCCCTGGTGCACCGTGGCACAATGGAGAAAAGGACAGAGATTCAGATTGTAACCCTCAGTTGTCTGGCATAGATTAGTTTTAAACCAGACCCCCAATGCTGGTTTATATTTTACAGTTGAAAGATATTAAAAAATAGGATTTCTATCAATTGCTATCATGCTAATACAAAAATTTAGTTTGGCTCTGGAAAGAATTACAATGATGTAAAAGATCACTGTAGCATAAAGAAGAAATATACAGTGACGTAATTGCAATATTTCCTACAATAATCAAAATCAAATATTATTATAGTGACACAAGGCTACATACGGCTCTTTGCTAAAGATGTTTCTGATCTAATGCTTTGCACTGATCACTGTAACAGGGTGGCCTGTGGGCTGGAGAGCCTGGGGCTAAGCCATCCCTGATTACAGGATGAGCCACACCTGGGTTGAATCAGGTGTTGCAGGGTAAAAAGAGCAAGCAATTGCAGTAAAGGGGGAGGGTTGCCAGGTGTCCAGTTTTCAGTCAAACACCTGGTCAAAAAGGGACTCTCCCCAACCCAGTGAAAATGGGCGAGAGCGTGAAGGTGGGGGAAAGCGAGTGACAGAGGGAGTCAGCGAGGCCTTGGAGAATGGGCTAGGCAGAAAGGCTTGGGGAGGGCGGGGGACCCAGTCCAAGCGCAGAGGGAAACTACAAGGGCTGAACTTGAAAGGCCTATTGAGAAGGACAAACTCCAGGTGGAAGTTACTGGGAAGCAGACAGGCAGACCCTCAGGAAGGAGGGGCTGAGTCCAGCTGAAACTGAGGTAAAGAGTGTGAGAGAGTTTTATTTTCAACTTTGTGTTATTTTGGACTCTTGGGGGAGGGAGGGAGAGTGAACTAGGGTTGGAGGGGGAAGTGTGTCCCCAGTGGCCTAAATAAATGGAATCCCTTAGGGAGAGTGTTTGAATGACTTTTGAACTGTGTGTTCTTAGAAGGCCTGGGGGGGGGGGAGGGAACATAGGCAAGGTGCTAATAGACCAGTGGTCTGGTTTTCAACCTTTTTTTTCATTTGTGGACCCCTAAAAATTTCAAATAGAGATGTGTACCCCTTTGGAAATCTTAGATATAGTCTGCAAACCCCCAGGGGTCCATGGGCACAGGTTGAAAACCGCTGCTGTAGCACAACCTTTGGCCACAAGTGGGGCTGGGGTAGGGGGTGGGGAGAACTTCACTGCTACAATCACCCTTTTAAGTGAGCGTCTCAGTGTGCTTTACAGATGTTAATTAAATAAGCTTCACAAAACTCTTTTAAGATAAAAGCATATTTATACATATTTTACAGTGAGGTGAATTGATGCACAAGGAAATCAAGTGATTTCCCCAATCTCTCTCACAGAGTCATGGGGGGAGGTAGAACTCAGGAATTCTTAGAGCCTTGAAAAGCCACTAGACATTACTACCTCACAACCATTAAAACTTGGACACGTTTCCAGTCAGTTTTCCTGTTATGATTTTTTTTGTATGTTGCATGGACGTCTAGGAAAAATATTAATGATCTTAGTTATTGTACATCAAGCTCTGAAGCACAAAACAATGTATTTTTGTTTCATCTTATCATAATATTATCACAAACATGACACTACACAGCCATCCGATTAAGTGATGTAGTATCTTTTAATTATGTTATGTTAAAAGTATGATTTCAAAATGTAGCCTTAGAAATAATTAAATTTGTTTTGTTAAAACAAGAATTAGAAACGTGAAAGCCTAGGGAGATTTTCAAAGGGGATCTAGGAGAAGGAATAGAGAAATCACAGCAACCAATACATATGTTCAGAAGCTTTAAGACGACTTTATTTGTGTGTCAGGGGAAAACTGTTCAAGATCAAAAAATGGAGAAGATATAAAGCTATGGGACTTCCACCCTCAGCTGTTTACTTCTATGCAAAATCCTTGAAGAGTTGTTGCACATCAAGGTAGTGGCTTAATTCTGAAGACTGATTTATAGCTAAACAATTGAATAGGACACTCAATTTAATTTTGTTCTTATTTTTAAAAAAAGTAAAATGGCAGTGATCGAGGAGCACAGTACAGCTTCAGTCACCTGCATTATGACAGGGGACAAGTATGTTCAGATAACCAAGATGTTTTGAAATAGGGGGTGTTCTTACTGTAATTAACTGAAGTTGTAGGGTCGTAATTTATTTCTGCGAATGGGTTGTTTTTAAGATAGCTGAAAATGGATAATCAGAGTTGTGCTGTAATCAGACTCGCTTCTAGCAATCTGTTTTTAAGAGCAGCTTCAGTTCATGCCAGTTGGTTTCAAAGGTGCTCTTAAGGGTTTGAAGACTAGACCCCGTTTCAGCAAAGCATTTAAGCATGTGGTCAACTGTAAGCAGGTGAGTAGTCCCAAGTCAGTCTACTGTAAGTCTATTGAATTTTGTGGGACTACTCACCTGCTTACAGCTGAGCGCATGCTTAAGTGTTTTGGATTGGAGCCTGCGTGCTGGAAATGAACAAGTAGTTGGTTCAGGATTATAAATGATGAGCATTTTATTTGCATTTAAAATGATATAAAACATTTCATTTTAAAATGCATCTATTGACTAGATATTGTTGGGAAAAGAGAACAGAGACATGCAATTGTAAATAGAAAACCTAGAGAAGAGCCAAACCTCAAGCCTCTGATCACAGTATTTCTAATTTTGGTGGGGATACTGGATTAAAATTCTTGGCTCTGAATCCATCGTTAGTCCATGATTCCATGTCAGATCCAAGACTGGATGGGCTTGTTTTCTGGTTCTGATTTGGATGTGGCTGTAATCTTCCCAGAATATCTGAGTTTATGAGATTTCCACCAGACCTTGGCACCGCCGAATGAATTGTGAATGAATGAATGACACCTGAATTCTGCCTTATTGACCACTTTCCCTGATTGGCCAAGGAAGTCAGCAAGCCTGCTCTTAAGCCTAGCAGTGACCACCGATCTCTGACTGCTTGACGCACATGCTTGCAGCTGTGAACTCTCCTCTGCTTACCTTGCTTTAGCTCTCATCCAGCCTTGCTCCTGTCCCGCTTCCCTGCTTGGTTCCTGACTCTGGCTTGGACCTTCAGTGCTATTTCTGGCATCTGACTCCAGCTGTGACCACTAGACCTGACTGCCCAATCCTGGTTTGTGACAATTCCCTATCATACTAGGGTCTCCCATTCTCTCCCCCAGCCAGGGGCTCTGTGTGCCTCCTTCCCCCATAGTCCCCATTTTCTCTCCCTATCATTCAGAGGGCTTGTCCCTATGTTGAATTAGTGCATGGCAAGCCAAGACTCTACAGCACATCAGCTTGCCGCTCACTAACTCGCCATGTAGACAAGGCTTTATTTCTTTTCTGTCCGGGAGGTAAGTCATTCATGGGCACAGCTGATGTGGTGGTGTGCATGTGCTGTGCTGGAAGGTGTAAGGGCTGCCATTAACTGGTTCTTTGATCTGTAGACAGTTACAGTGGTAGTTGAAACTGCTGGATCTGCTAGCCAGACGCGAAGGGCTCTGTGTTGGCATCCCCCCACTACCAATTTTTCCCTTCCAGTGCTCACCAAAATCAATGAGGTTCTCCTCATTACTGCCTAAAACATGCCCTGAAATTTTGGAATTGATTTGCATGCAGCATTCAAGTTGTTATATTACATACAAACCGAGTGTAGGGCCTCACTTTGCTCAGCCAATGAAAGATATTTAGTGTACAATACCTTCAAGTCCATTTTAATATAATATTTCTATAACGGACTTTGCTTCTGCATTAACATCTGAGCAACTGAACACTGACACATGTAGAGTCCATAACATACAACCGATAAAAAAGGCCATCATTTTCACTTATAAGAGACAGAGGAAAAAAACCTAGAAATTGTTTTTTTATGCCATGATTAGAACTAGTGGATTGTTTTCAGTAAAAAAGCTATTTTAGTGGAAAATGGCTATTTTGTAGAAATGGATGGATTCCTGTTTACAATGAAAATTTTTGGTCCCTTTTTTGGAGGGAGGGGACAACTGAAAATGGCAAAATTTTGGATGGTTAGGTGAAATTTTTGGTGTCTAAAAAGAATTTTTTCTTTAATTTCAGTTTTTGGTTGTCAAAAACAGAATAAACAAAAACTGCTTTTCACTGAAAACTGAAGTTTTAATGAACACAAAAAATTGTTTGTTTTCACTGAAATCTTTTTTTACAAGGAACAATAAATCATTTCTGGACCCATTATAACCATGATATTTGACATGATAGCTATTATTGATATGTAAGAATTTAGCACTTGGTGTATACGTAAGTAGGACTAAATAACTGTGTGTGTGCGTGTGTGTAAAGTTATGGAACCCTTGGGTGAAATTCTGGTTTCACTGAAGTTAGTAGGGGTTCTGCCATTAATTTCAATATGGTCAGGATTTCACCCCTTGATTCCAAGACAAAACTCTAGTCTCAGTTATGAAATTGAACAAGTTATTCATAAATAAGAAACCTGAAAACCCTGGCCTGACTCCCAGTATTTACAATAAATTGTAACTTGTATAGTAAGCTCAACTCAAGGGTAGAAGAATTGAGAACTTTGGCGGTAAATGGGTGAAATTCTATGGCCTCTGTTATATAGATAATTTAGTAGCCTTTTCTGGCCTTAAAATTTATTAATGTTGTTTTTTGTACAATCTTTTAGTACATAGAAATAGAGAACCATTGATTCAAACTCTTTTTGTTTAAAGGAGCCCACTGACTTTCTCAAGTTAGAGAAAACAGAGGTTGGGGAGCTGAGGGGAAAGATTTTTCCATGAAGAATTTCATGATGGGTGAGATTCTGTGGCCTGCACTATGCAGGAGGTCAGACTAGATGATCATAATGGTCCCTTCTGACCTTAAAGCCTATGAAAGCTTGGAGGGAAGCAGTGCAAGTAGAGCAGTCCAGTCCGGTCCACCGTACCAGTAAGATTTATAGCCGGTACGGTGTACCGGAAACGGGGCTGGCTCCAGGCACCAGCCAACCAAGCTCGTGCTTGGGGCGGCACCTTATAAGAGGCGGCCAATCTTGGTTCAGCAGGGTGGCTCTGTGGGGGGCGGGGTTGATTTTCTTTTTGGTTTGACGAGGTGATGTTTGGGGGGGTTGTTCTTGGTTCGATGGGGAGGCACTGGGCTTTTTGTTGTTGTTTTTGGTTCGGCAGGGCAGCTCTCGGGGGGGTGTTGATTTTCTTTTTGGTTTGGCAAGGCGGCACTCAGGGGGGTTGTTTTTGGTTTGGCGGGGCAGCGCTGGGGGGGTTGTTTTTTAAAGCTGACCCTGACCAGAAAGACACAAGAGGAGCAGAACAGCTCTGCTCCCTGCCCTTCCACGAAGCTATGTCTCCTCTGTCTGTACAGCAGCAGCCCCGCCGGAGGAGCTGCCAGCGTTCTTCTCCTTTTCCCACTGGGCTTCCTGGGAGAGACTCTCCTGGGAACCACAGTGGGGGAAGGAGCAGAACACCAGCAGCTCCTCTGGTGCAGGTGTACCAGCCCCACCCGCCTAGCTTGGTCCTCTGGTGGGCCTGCTGCTGTACAGATGGAGAAGATGCAGCTCCATGGAAGGTCAGGGGGCGGGGTTGGGGGCCGTAGAGCTGCTCCAGGGGAGCTGCCGGTGTGGGCTTGTCCAGTGGCCCCATGTTCTGCTTCTTTCCCCACTGCAGTTCCAAAGTCTCCGGCGCAGCAGGAGGACGACAGTGGACCCCCACCCAGGTAACATAGGATGGATCATGAGGAGGGGATGGGAAGAGCGTGGGGAGCCTGGGCTGGGGGCGAGTCACATGAAGGATCACCTGCCCCTCCTTTGGCTGTCTGCCTCCCGCCCGCCTGGTACCAGTAAGAAATGTTGGAGGCTCATGCAAGAAAGTAAAAACAACTCACTGGATTAAAGCAATTATGGTAAATACACGTGCAGTACTTCAAGATGATGCTTTTTGTATTAGCATTATACTAATCTATCATTTTTAATTATAATAATTACTTTAGATACCCCTTTGTGCTCTCAGCTTGCTTTGCAAATATTAATTAAGGTTCTTTGAGGTAGGTAAAATCATTAAGAAAGATTAAGATTAATTAAGATTTCAGAAAATCTGAAACAGATGTCCAAGACCAACAGAACAAGCCAGTCATTGCCACAAGTGGGATTAGAACTCAGAGTTTCTAGCTTCCAGCCTATGCTCAGAAGACTGGGCCCTGGCCTTCTGTATAGTAAACACTCTTTCATCTCTTAGGACTAATTATGCATTTATGATTAACATCACTTCTTTACCTCACAAGGGTGTTGAGAGTTAAGAGGGCCCAATGAATTCACATTAGCAAAACTCACATAGACTTCATTGGGAGTCCACCCAGGGCTGATTTTTGTAAAACACTTTGGGATCCTCTGATGAGAGGCCCTATATCAGAGTGAATTGCTGCTGCTGTTAGTTGCATATGGATAATCTCTGTGCATTGGGGTAAAAACATAACTAAAAGTGTTTCTTTAACCTCTTGATGCCAGGATTTGGATGTTCTCAGCTTGCAATCTGTTGCAGATAGAAAATCAGTCTGGGCACAGGGAGTTGAAATACTTTTCTCTTTGCAGGTGTCACATTTTCTGCTGCATTTGTTATACACCCATATAAAATTGTAAAAGGTTAAATACAATTTGCTACTGGCAATAAACACTGTCAACAATACAAGGAATATCGATATGAAAGAATGCTGTACCTGAGCACTTTTTAGATACTTTATTATTTCTATTCTGGCAAATTCAAGGGTTTGGGTTGGCAGAAAAACATAAAGCCAAATAATTTGATCTTATAGCTGGCAGTATTTCATATCTCTGAAGTAGAGCAATGAGAAGATGGTTACATCTTACAACCTCCCTCTTCACCATTAGAGGAGTCTTATTTAGAAGGAAGGTAAAATAGCAAAATAAAGTAAGGCTGTTCCTCTAGGAGGAGACCAATACAGATTTCTGGCATTTTCAACTTTCTCTAAAGTCCTAGCTGGCAATTTGTGAAATTGACTAGGTGCGGTTATTAAGTGTGATAGCACTACAATAATACACGTAGTAGTAATAACAGCACACAGATGCAAGTTCCAGGAGTGAGAAAAAGCATAATGCTTCTTCACTGTCTCCAATATAATACTAGCATGTCTGCTTTTTCCCCACCAATTCATTTTATGATACCAGTTTACTCCTAAAAGCAAGAACCCTTAGCCATAACCCTTTATTGTAAGAGTCCAAACTTTTCAATATTGATGCTGTGTAGGCAAATTGCCAGGACTCCAAGAGGCACACTGAATTTTCATGTGTATTTGCATATTGCTTTTATCACAGATTCATGCACAGTAGCATATCATTTGTTTGTACTTAGGTATTTACTGAACGATGAAAGGAAATTAGTTTTCACCAGCAACAAAAACTTGCAGTTGATTTCCGACTCCCTCCCCCCAATCCCTTTCATTTACAGGGAGAGGTTTGTAGGATTCTGTGGGACACAGTTAGCCCTTCAACTTTAAGCATTACTGGACAACTGTGCCAGTACTCATGCCCCTTTATACTTGTATAGTTGGTAAAATAATCCAAAATCGATTTAGAAAGATAAATGTCCATCTTTTGTACCAAGACCAGTTTGAACGTACTCTAGTTTACTAGTTATTGACATAATTGATGCTAGTCCACTTTCATTTTGTAGATTTTTATCTATGTAGCCTGTAACAACTCCTATGAAGCTGTCACACAATCTGTTGTATCAAAACTTACTTACAGGCGCTGTCATTCAGGGATCATTGAAATGATAGACTGTTATGGTCTTTCCTAGTAATGTGTGCTTAGGGAGTCCTTCATTTACATGATACACTTATGCAATTTTTGGTGAAAAGTAGTTATTAATCCTGCACAGAAGACACATTTTCAATTTAGATAAGACTTGCTATTTTAAACAAAATGGCTAAAGGTAATTTATCCATCTCAGGGTGGTAGTATGCAGTCCAGAGTTCACCCTTAAAAACTTGCCAATTGTTTTAACACCTTAGATAATTAAGTACTTTTACCTCAGTATTGAAAGTACTTCATATAGGACTAGACTGTGGAGCTACCATGAGCCCTGAGTCAGGGCAGCTGCCTCAGAAGCAGACCAGCACTGAATAGTGTCAGAGTTGCGGTTTAGTCCTTGCTCCCTCCATGTGCTAGTGTGCGGAAGTAAGCGGTGACCGCTTCAGATTACCGCCCCTTCTGTACCAGCTCAGTCTGCTCACTTGTGCGAGAGTGGGAGTCCTCTCCTATCCCAAGCCCCTGCAGGAAAGTAAGTAGTGTCTTTTAACCCCCTTAGCTTCCCTATTTGGGATGATAACAGAGCTTATTATGAGTAATAAGCATAAGACTATTTGAGGACAGTGCTACTGCTATTGGACCAGTCAATAATGTTTTCAGTTAACTCCCTCTCCTAGGGTATAGTTGGTTACAACTATGCATAGGTGCTGGAACTAAGGGTGCTGTGGGTGCTGTAGCATCCCCTGTTTTGAAGTTGTTTTCTTTATGTACAGGTTTTACAGTTTGGTTCAATGGCTCTCAGCACCTCCACTATCCAGACTGTTCCAGCACTCCTGCAACTGTGCAATGCTGGTTATAGAGCCCAGTCCTGTGGGGCATTGAGGTTCCTCTACATCCATTGCAGTCGATGACAGCTGAGAGTGCTTGGCACCTTGGACTTCGGTCCATAGTGTTTTTTCACTAAGTCATTTGTAAAAAAGAAAACTGAGGGCCTGATTTTGCAACCCTTTCTCACCTGAGTACTCCTTTCTCAAGCAGATAGTCCTCTTGGCTTTAACGAGACTACTATCTGAGTCAGCACAATTGTGATTAAGTTGTTGTAGGATGAGGGCCTTCAGGGAGAAACCTAGAGTAGTAAATTATTGGCCTGGTCCAGCAAACTGTCATCTCAATCTCATTGCCTCTAATGGGGCTACTCACAAATACAGCATATTTGCCTGAGTAATAATTGTAGGATTGGGCCATATAACTATATGTAGTTATTGCCCTAAACAAAGATCTTTACTAATTTGTTTAATAGACATAGCATCTTCCATTTACCCCCAATGTCTGAACCTTATGTTAACAATGACTAGTGCCTTAACTTTTACAGAACTATTTTGTTTTAATTTCTTACCAAAAAAATTAGGTTTTCTTTTTGTAATTTAAATATGGCCAAGGATGACATTTTCTTCTAAAATTGCAATTGAAATTCATAGACAGAGATCTTATATGCCAGTTTTTTTGCTAGACTTGGAGTGAATTTGTGTTTCAAATTTCAAATCCCATTTAAGGTAGTTGGACTGGCAAATGGCTAGGGACCAATGAGGAGTGGGACAGACATCTAGAATTTTGGCCAAGCAGCTATAACTTATTTATCTGTAACTCAGACAGGATAACTCTTGGTAGGCAGCTTATCCTGACAGCAGAAGGGGAGGAGGAAAGTGGATGCTGCCCAAACTATCCCTGTCCCTCATCAATAGAGGTTTGAATCCAGAGCCTCTCAAATTCTTAGGGCATAACCAATCCACCTTAACATTGGCTCATGCAAGCCCACTTATCCTGGAGTCTTCCAGGCTTGCAACCTGGTTAGGCTGCAAGCCAGAAAACATCACTGATCCCTGTGAAAGTGCTCTTGGATCTCAGACTCCAATCTCTTCCTCCTCTTTGGTGATCATGGTCCTTACTTTCTTGCCCTTTAACGCATGCACCACCTGTTACCTGCCATCCCTGAAGAAGGGAAAGTCTAACGCTCCATTGCCAGGATCCATCATTGAAATCCTGTGACGGGATAAATGCATAACAATGCCTGGGACCCGCACCAAATCTTTACCCAGACACAAACATGTAGACTGACCAGATCCATCCATAAAGTCAGAACCATGAAGCCAGGCAACTAAACAGACAGAGGATTCAGATAAGTTAACCCAGGACATGCTCCAAAACTCATCTTTGGGGAGGAGGGCCCTCTGGAAAGGCAGTGTAGTGAGAGATGCAGGATTTATGTGTGGGTAGCTGCTATTTTTATTAGCTTAGCTAACAGTATTATATGGAATGATGTTGTAGCTATGTTGGTCCCAGGATATTAGAGACACAAGGTGGGTGAGGTAATATCTTTTATTGGACCAACTTCTGTTGGTGAGGGAGGCAAGCTTTTGAGCTGATGCAGAGCTCTTCCTCAGGTCTGATATTACCTCATGTACCTTGTGTCTCTGATAGTATTATGACAGCCTACTGCACATTCGCATTGAGCAGTCTTTAGATTCATGTATGATTTTCTATATTTTGTTTGCATAAAAGCAGCTAGAACTACAGAGAGGAGCATCAAAGACATAAAGCAAATGGATGGTATCAGTCAATTTTAGTGAATACATTGAACCTATCTTGCAGTCTTTATTTGCATGAGTAATTCTTATTCACACAAACAGTCCTATTGATTTCAATGAGACTATTTGCATGAGGAAGCGTTATGGGAGTATAAGTTTCAGAATTGGCTCATATATTTAAAACTGGTGTATACAGCAATAGCGCATGCAATAATTTGGTTATACCTTTCAGTGTGATCTGAAATTAAAAAGTTTTTTATTTTGGGGCTGTTGCTCTGAGTAGAAAATGTTGATATTTTTAAATGAATTTTGAGATAGAACGTCCAATGTATCATCATGTAGGAATTTCTCTCTGACTGTGAGATATACTCAGCAGAGGAATTACTTTGATCACCACTCCGGAACACTATTAAATCATTCATTTCAAGAGCCAAAGGGACTGGAATCTGCTTTTTAAGGTAAAATATTCATTTTCTTTTTCAACGTTCAACTTTCTGCAGTCTGAGGTGCCTAAACTGAGAAACATTTCAAATATTTGAGTATGTGACACGATTAATTTGTAATTTAATTGACTTCAGGGGGACTACTTGAGAGGAAGGCCCCAATCCTGAAAATTGTTTCACGGGCACAGACTTCCAGTAAAGGCTTCACCTGTTTGCAGGACAGGGAGCTAAAATACTACTCCGAGTGAGGAAGGGTGGCAGAATGATAGTAAATCTGTCTTCTGCCAACCTAATTTTCGTGCCTACAGCTTTGGAAACTTTAGAGTTTTTTCCGCTTTATACATACGACACTGGAATTTCTTCTTTGCACTTGGTTCACTTTCAGTTTTAGCATTCAGATAATTGAATATAAAATCAGGGGAAATGAATTATTTCAGAGGATATTCCATTTTTCGGTCCACAAGCTATTGGTTATGTATAAAAGCTCTCAGCATTTAAGATGGTAGAATGTTCTCAAGTGAGTGTCCTCTGAGACAAGAAAAATTGCAAAGCAGGAAAAGAAATTCTGAAAAATACAAACAGACGAATGAAGTGTCCCTCCCAAAAAGCCAAAACTTATGCTAGCAGTTGAAAAACTTTCTGCATCAGAGCTGTATAGTAGCATTGATGCAAGGTAGCATAATACGTATCAGTCAGGAGAAGTGCATTGTGGAGGAAACTCGCTTCTGTTTACTTCAAGGGACATTAACTTCAATTAGCTCCTGTCTGAGTAAGCCATAGGTGCAAATAGACGGCTAGATCATGCTATTTGTACATGCCCATAATAAGGAACGGTGCATAGGCACCCCACCCCAGGGGGAACACACCGAGGCGTTTTGCCTCAAGAGGCACAATTCCTTCTTGGGCATCTGTGTGCTCCACCCATTGCCTTTATGGAGAGCTGCTTACTCTATTTCATGGCATGCAGCTTTCCAGGCCAGCATATAGAAGGTGAAACTGTGACTCTGCCTAATCTCTGTTCCTCCCTATTCAATTGCACCTAGGGATAAAACATCAGGGCTGCAATTTTACCACATCAGGGGGTAAATTCTTGCTAGTTCCTATTTCGCTGTGCAGTTGCATAAGGGCTAGTCATAGTCTTGTCTTAAATAAGGACCTAAGGGTTTGAGCTGCACTCAATATGGAATTTCACATTAGAAATATTCAGTAACCACCTGGCTTAACCTGAAAAATAAATGTGGTAACTAGCTAAACACCATTGCTTTCAGTTCTAGTGGCTTTCGCAAATCCATAGTAAAAGGGTAGCTGTGTGGAATGAACAACAGATAATAAAAATCACTAGGTTTGGAGCTGCTACCTTTAGGTTCAAACCAGGCTAATTTGTAGCTTAAAACCACTGCTAGGAGAAAGCAGATTGCTTAGCTGACTAAGTACACCAATTAATTGTAGTCCTGACCTGGGGGAAAAAAAACTGAACAGAATTAAGATATAGAAACACTTGTGGAAAATTACAGAAATAATGTCTGACACTTTGGAGTAAAAATAGGAGTTTTCTCTTGAATGAATTAACGACAGTCTGGCAGAGTTAGATAATAGCCTTAGCTTCTTTATTAATTTCTGTTATCAATTTAAATTATCTAAATTCTATGTCCAAATATTATAATGAAGAACTAGATTTAGATATTTTTGATAGCAAAGTCATACATTCTTCAAGATTTGAGCTCAGAATCAGAAGGCAGGAGACCACTGGATGTAAAGATAAAACCAAGGGCAAAATCTGGCTACGTCTCAAGGGAGGTAAATGACTAATCTTTATCAATTTCTTAAGAGACAGGAAACACAGGGCTCAAATGCTCAAACTTACATGAAAATATCTTCTTCTACCCCACCAGATATTGGAAGCAGTAACGGTGTGAGATCATGAAAGAAAGAGTTTAGCCTGGAATATGTTCTTCTTTTAAAGAAGAGATTCTAGATTCTGTTATAAAGAAGGAACAAAACATAATTTAGAGTCTCATGGCTATTATTATTTATCAGAGTTGCCTGGGATTTAGCCACACAACTCCCATTAAAGTCAGTGGGAGTTATGAAAGTCTGTGCCTAGACGTCATGCAAACTCTGAAAATTTAGAGGAAAATGACAATCCAGATAATGGAAAATAACAAATATAAAGTAGCAGACAAGATATTACATGAGAAAATGAGCAAAATGTCTAACAAAATGAGAAACAAATACAACAAACATCGCAAAAAATGTATAATAAAATCAAGAAGGTAGGAGAAAAGGGCATAAGCAGACATGCCATATACACTGGAGAAGAAGCAGAGCAAAGGGTGACTACAATGACAGTAGGAAGAGATGTGAGAAAATGACCTGTTCATGGATATTGTACAATAACAGAGGAAGAAGACAAGTAGAAGATGCTTAGACGATATAAGGATAAAGAATATGGTGAACTATGTAATATATGTGCACAAGAAAGATGATGCTGGAGAACTAATCAGCATGTCCTCTGCAGTTTACATTTTTTACCAAAGCATCAAGAATTTGACTCATTGCAGCATTGCATTTTAACCAACAATGAGGCTTTTCTATAACCTTACCATTTCTATTAATCTGGGAATCTGACCTACAATCTTAAACTGCAACAGGGGAAATTAAACATGAGAGAAAACATTGCCTAACTTTTGATAGTTAATGTAACACATTGCAAAGTGAAGATGTGGAATTGCTATCACTGAGGGTATTCAAAAGTAGTCAATAAAAGCAGCAAAGGGCTTGGCTATGCTTGAAACTTCAAAGCGCTGCCGCGGGAGCACTGCTGCGGCAGCGCTTTGAAGTGTGAGTGTGATCGCAGCGCCAGTGCTGGGAGAGAGCTCTCTCAACGCTGCATTTACTCCACCTCCTCATGGGGATTAGCTTGCAGTGCTGGGAGCCGCGATCCCAGCGCTGCGGCACTGTTTACACTGGTGCTTTACAGCACTGTAACTTGCAGTGCTCAGGGGGCTGTTTTTTTCACACCCCTGAGCGAGAAAGTTGCAGCGCTGTAAAGCGCCAGTGTAGCCAAGGTCAAAGAGTCCTGTGGCACCTTATAGACTAACAGACGTATTGGAGCATGAGCCTTTGTGGGTGAATACCCACTTCGTCGGATGCATGTAGTGGAAATTTCCAGGGACAGGTATATATATGCAAACAAGAAGCAGGCTAGAGATAATGAGGTTAGTTCAATCAGGGAGGATGAGGTCCTCTTCTAGCAGTTGAGGTGTGAAAACCCAGGGAGGAGAAACTGTAGTCTAGACATTCACCATTTGGTCTAGATTAGGAATAGTGAAACCAGTGCTGCTGGAATGCCACTGGCTGGACTAGAGGGTCTACCAGAGTTCCATTCTGACCCAATGATTCTAATATTCTAGGAATCTCTGAAGAGACTTGAAGAAGCAAGTAACAAAGATAGAATGTATGTGAAATGGAGAGGTGCTGAACCAGTTCAATTATGAAGACACATTGGATTTACTTTTAGACAACATACGTGTTAACTGACATTTTAGATGAGCTCTGTGGAGCTTGAAAGCTTGTCTCTTTCACCAACAGAAGCTGGCTCAGTAAAAGATATTATCTCACCCACCCTGTGTCTCACATTTTACTGATTAATTTAACCACCATGTTAACCTGGCCTTACACCATAATGAGCAACTCCACAAGTCGTGCTTCACAAGTAACTAAAAACTAGTGATTTATAACTGTGTTTATCACTGGCAGTTGTCCTATGGGTCAGAGAGACCATTCATCTAGGAAATAATTTGGTGTCACTTGGCGATGGCAAAATAATTGTTACATAACGGCCTAACTCTCTAAACTAATGAATTGGGTAGCAAATAAAGTAAGAGACTGTTAAGGCTATAAGGCAAAACAAACTGCAAAAGATGCAGAACAGTTTGTGAGAAGGACAAACAGCAGGGGCACAGGTAAAGGTTTTGAATAGATGCCAAAAACGAGTAGGCACAACAGAGATAAATAAAATACACAGCGAAGATGCAGTATAATAAAATACTGTAATTTGGACTGTCAGCATGAAGATAGAGAGTTCAGAATAGAAGAGACTGAGTTAGTTTTTATGGGATATTTAACCATGAACCACCAGAAGTCGAAGCTGCTGCTGGTAATACATAATCAGATAAAACAAACATGTTATTGGCAGAAATGTTATAAAATCACTCCATAAAGTTTTTGGTTGCATTTGTTGAGTTTGTCCACCAAGTATCTGCAATTTATTTGTTTGAAGACTGCATTTATTGACATCAGAAAAAGTAGTAGCTGGCATGCTGGGCCCCACAATATCCCAGACAAGGACTCTACATCTTACTACATACTAAGTGACATTGTTTTGACCTGTATACACTTACATATAAGTATATTGGATTATCATGGGGCCCCTACAGAGGAAAGACTAACACAATGATCAAGAAACTCTCTGAATAGCTCTTGCAACACTTTGTCTAAATTGTCCTATTTAGGAGCTGAGGTTAGCAAACTGTCCTGAGGAAGAGATGTGCTTCTGCTCTCTAAACCCATCAAAGATTTCTCATGATTTGTTGGATCTCAGGGACAGGCATGATCTGTAGATGCCTGGTGCCTTAATACTGCTGCGCAGCTGGCCCCACTCTTCCCCTGCCAGCACAATTTCTTCTGGAGTCAGGCTGCGCTGGCTGGTTGTCCCTATGGTTATGGAATAGCAATCGGTGGGAGGCCCAGTTAATGTAGTCTGAAGCAGCTTTAATTCCTGATCAAATATCCACTTGGAGACACACAGGGCCAGCAAAAGTTGATGCTGCAAACTATTTTTGCTCCACTATCCCACAACTGTCTGTATTAATCATAGAAACACAGGACTGCAAAGGATCTCCTATTCCAATCTGCAGAGAGTAGATCTGGACTCTCTACCACAATAATGTAGTCCATGCAAATTAGAGATGGGCAAAATTTTACAGCAATAGTCTGTCTATTTTCCCATTTCTCCCATTAGTGTAGAATAGCTCTCTGTGTGTCTTTGAGTATTTTGTCCGGTCTAGTTTTAAATGATTCAAGTGATGGGACTTTCACCATTGCCACTGGGGGACTATTCCATTGTTAAGAGACCCCACTAATAATCAGCCATAATTTTTTTTTCTTGCTCAATTTGCTTCCATTATGCCTAGTTATATACCTTTGTAGTAAAGGTAGCAATGTTTTCCATTACATTTGTTTTAATATATTGGGTATACAATAGCTGACATTTAATTTCATTCCACAGTTAAGTTCTTGTGGAAAAATTCTGGATCATAGTGTCTACAACCATTTATGAAATACATTAATCATGAGTGTAAAGAGGCAATGAATTCAGTGATAAAAATAGAATGCCCTATAAAATCTATAAAGATAATCCCCCATTTGCCTTTCAAAGTTTCATCTCAAAAATACTTTTCAAGGCTAACTACACATCGACACCTAAAGCATTCAGCAACAAAATAAAAAAATTGTTTTCATTTTAAATGTGTATAACACAATCTAAATGTGCAACCTCCTTTCCTCAAAGGAGATAGCAACTGAGGTGGTTGTTCCTTAATGAGTTCTGTGTAGGTTTTGCTGATTTTTAATACTCTTCTGGAAAGGTCTGTCACCAGTTTTTGCCTTTAGCCAAATTTTGATGCTGTTCTTTCAATATCTGAAGAGGCGATTACCTGTTATAAACACACTTTTGACAATCAAAGAGAAAAAGTGGTTGTTTTTCTATGCTCTCAATTGTTATTGTATAAGCTCTGTGTGTGTGTGTCTGTGTGTGTGTGTAATTATTTATTTTTTTTGGAGAGGAGTATTATAATTTTATTCTATTTGGTGTTTTATGGAGGCATATGTCATTAATGATGCGCTTAGCACCTTTTAAAAATAGGTTTTATGCTCACTGTAGTTTGACGCACAGTCTTAGAAACTTCCTTCACAAATTGGAAACCAATTCTGTAGACTGGAAGTGTTGGTAAGGGGATTGGGCTCTTTTCGGTTACAACAGAAATCCTCCAACAGAAGAAGTTTGCAAGATGAAGTTGTTTCTTGCAATAGAAGTCTCCATCCCTCTTGCTGGCAAGACAGTGCTTAGTAGAGTGCTTTTCTTCCTCCAGACCATGCTGCAGTTCAGTTATGTCCTCATTTGTATTGCTATCCCTTCCACTCTGAAGTCGTCCACAAATCTGTTCATGGTTGAATTCATGCCAAAGGAACTTCCAATAAGGCTTAAAGCAGGTAGCCAGGGTTCAGAGATGTATCATCTTTTTTTCTTCAGTTGGCCAAAATAGCTTCTGCAAGCCCAAGGAGAGCCTTGTGCTGGCCTACAGCCAGCAGAAAGCTTCGCTGCTTCACCACTGGGACAAAAGCTGCTCCATGAATCAACTGAAGTGCTCCTGTGTACCACAAGTTGAGAAGCATTAAGGGTCAAAACCTGGCTTTGAAGCCAATGGGAATTTTGCCCTCTCCTGTAGTATTTTGGGCCTGAGCTTGTTCCCACTGAAGTCAGTGGGGCGTTTACATTGAGTTCAGTGGGTGCAGATGTGATGCTTTATTTGCAGGCCCCATGCAGCACTTGAGTTGTGCCGGAACGTTCCAGAGCTCCGTTCTAGCACTTCTTTTGGAAGCCAGAACAGCGTTCAGATACTTCTGGTCATGACAAAGTAAACCAATGATTAGCACTTTTTCAAAAATCCAGCACCCACCCCTGTTAATTCAAAATTTTCTTCTTGTTGAAATAGTTACGTCCCAGCACTTCTTTTTCTAGGGCTCGAGCCCTGGTTCTGTGATGGTTAAACTGGTGGCCCATCAGCATCACTGCGGCTGCTTGTTTGAATTAAGGAATGGATGTGCTGCACTTCATGAAAACATGCCAGTGGCTGCAGGCAATATGAAGTGATCTCAGGAGTGTTACGAGAGAGGCTGCTGAAGCACAGAACACATTTTAGGCATATCAATCATTTGTACGTATTGTTGTAAAACATTGTACAATGGGGCTTAAAACACTTCATGTACCTTCTAAAATTATAGTCACACTATGTACCTAGAAATGACATTGAGATGAAATCTCTACTGTTTCTCTGGAATTCTCCAGATGGCGGAAATGAATTTTTTTTCCAAAATATGAGAGCATGTTAGAATTATTGGGTAGATATGATGAAGAAATGTACACTTCCTGGGCACAAGATCTGAACCTTCTCTGTGTATGACAACTTAACCAACTGGATTGTCTGAAGTAAATTTTAATCAAAAGATGATACAGTGGTAAATCTTATCTGTGTTGATTTAACATTTATTTTATTTTTAACAGCTATCATTTGTGTTATAGCAAAAATTTCCCTTGTGCTACAGATAAGTGCTCTGCAGTGTGGATCAGACTTGAGGATTTTGACCACAAAGTATAAGCATTATATACGTTTCCACTAAAAATATTTAATGAGACACAGACATATGAAAATACTTATTCTCCTGGATGCATTTGCAGATTATTTAGTTTAAAATTAGAGAAACATTGTGTAGTTTTTCTTTTTAAAATGCATATTATACATGCAAATATAAAATGTGAATAATTTAAATATAAAGTACACTAAGTGTCAAGTCTTGCATTCCTTACTGTGGAAAAACTTCTGTTGAAGTCAATGCGTACTTTGCCTAAACAAATCCTGCAGCATTTTACCCATGCATGGTAATTTGAAACAGTTTCTTACTTTGTTAGATACCAACAGCTCTCTTTTGAATAACAAACGTTCAAATCTTATATGTCTGTTGTAGCTTTCTGCTATTGTCTGGGAGATGAAACATCCAGTGGTACCAGAAGCTTCAATGCACTCATATTTCAAGAGAGAAACCCTTTACAAGGTAAATACAGAAGATTCTGTATGAGAAATGTATGTGCATATAAAGACATGGAAAAAAATTGACATAACAGTACTAATCTATTTAAGTCTTCAAGTACCCTGAACCAAAATCAAAGTGTGCACAACTATTTTTCTAAATTATGTCTGATGGATTATTGTTACACTGTAGTTTGTAGCTAATCTTATATTTTAGTCTTAACTGAATATACATATGTGTTTCTTTTGAATACAAAAGGGCCAGTTTCCCGCTTGATGCATTAGTTTTTGGATGTAATGGCAGAACAGGCTCCTCAGATGAGCAATTTCTGAAGTTGAAGGAGCAGATGGCTTATGGTAGTGCTTCTCAGCCTGGGGTCTGGGGCCCTGAGCAGATTTCAGGAGGTCCACCAAAATAAATTAGAGAGCAAGGCTAGTATTAGACTCACTGGGGTTCATGGTAGAAAGCCAAATCCCAAGCCCTGCTGCTCGGTGCTGAAGCCAAAGCCCGAGCCCCTCATCCCTAGGCTGAAGCCAAAGCCCGAGCAACTTAGCTTTGTGGGGCCCTCTGTGGCGTGAGGTCCTGGGCAATTTCTCTGCTTGCTACGCCTAACGTCAGCTCTGGCTTGTAATCTACTGAAAAACAGTTGTTGTCCAATGGATAGGCTGTGGAATTTTTATAGCATGTTGGGACACGGGGTGGGGCTTCAGAAGGAAAAAGGCTGAGAATTACTGGCTTATGGGACTTGGTAATGAGTGATGAAGCTTTTCTCCATCACTAGTTCACATTTGGTCTAGGTCAACATGACCAAAATTATCACTGAAAAGCTGATTAGTGGTCTGTGTGAAATGAATTGACGATTTTTAGGCCACCCACGTGACTGTAGCCACTACTAGAGAGAGTAGAAACTGGCAGCCTTGCTAGACCAAAAATGTGACATTTCTTAACCCTGGTCTACACTACAAACGTATGCTGGTTTAACTGTGTCACTCAGGGGTGTGGAAAAGGAGCTATACTGACCTAACTCCTGGTGTAGGCGGCACTATGTTGACAGGAGGACTTCTGCCGTTGACACAGTTACTGCCTCTCAGGGAGGTGATGAGAGATGCTCTCTCATGGGTATAGATAGCATCTTCTCTATGCTCTACAGCTGCTGCAGTGTTGTAAGTGTAGACAAGCCCTTAGAAACAGAACTTTTCTGATAGTGGAAGTAGCCGCTCAGATCCTGACTGAGACACATTGGACTTGTCTATGCACACAAGTATGCACCAGTTTAACTAACAGTGTGATTTTTGCACTGATTTTGCTGAACTGGTGGGGCTTTGTGTATGGACACTGTTACATAGGTTTAAACTGGGCTTACATTGATTCAGGGAGAAGCTAAATGGATATAAGCCCAGTTTAAACCAATGTGTAGTGTCTGCACATTATGCTGCACTGGTTTAACTAAACTGGTGCAATATCATTTCATCTTTAGTTAAACTGGTACATACTTGTGTTCAGACTATACCATTGGTGGGGGCAATGTGGGGAAACTTCCAGGTAATGCTTGTGTAAAAGCAGAGTCTTATGAATAAACAGAAATCTTCAGTTTCCAAGCTATCAATCTAGCACTTTTTGCTACGAGTAAGGGTCAGATTCTTAGTAACTGTAAATAGATGTGTCTCCATTGACTTAACTGGAGCCAAATTGCTTTACACTAGCTGAGAGTCTGGCCTTGCATTATTTTAAAATACAAGCTGAAGTGTTTATGATTCTTGCCTGTTTTATATTTTTAGAAGATAAAAAAACCCACAGTATATTTAAACATTGCACACGAATCTACATTTCAAAGAGCGATGGAATCTGTGGTCAGAAATATTTCTGATTAATTTATCAAGAAGAATATGATATTTCTCCCCTCAATATATTGGAAATTTTAAATTTAATTACCAAGAGGTACAATAGGTTATGGAAAATCATTCTGCAAGTGGAAGTAGAACTCACATTCCAACAACTGAAGCCTGACCTGGCAGAATGAAGAACTGTGGGATTATATGGAGCAGATTAGGGATCTTGTTCAGAATGTGGACCTCAGAATCCAGAAAACCAGCTGTAATTAAGATGTTCTTCAGATGTGTTTTTTACCCACGAAAGCTTATGCTTAAATAAATCTGTTAGTCTTTAAGGTGCCACCGGACTCCTCGTTGTTTTTGTGGATACAGACTAACATGGCTACCCCCTGATACTTAATTACAGTTGGTTTTCTGGATTCTGAGGTCCACATTCTTAACAAGATCCCTAATCTGCTCCATATAATCCCACAGTTCTTCACTCTGCCAGGTCAGGCTTTAGTTGCATCTGAAGAAGTGAGGTTTTTTACCCATGAAAGCTTATGCCCAAATAAATCAGTTAGTCTTTAAGGTGCCACCAGACTCCTTGGTGTTTTAACTGTAATTTAAGTGACTGCTGTACACATTGAGAAAAACCTCCTTTTGTGTCAGGGAAAGTTGTGGAAATTCTTCCCTTCTTTGTCTTGATGGTAAAAAGAGAATCTCCAAATTGCACTGGATGGTCCAAGAGACAGGATCTACCTGCTAGACCAGGTGATAATTGTTATAAATCCAGTACACTTTTGGCACTGGGAGAACCAATTGTTAATAAATAGGTTGAGATAATTGGGAAAGCTGGGATTCAGTAGTTTACAAAACTCAAATGTTTTTAAATACACTTGACTAACGCAAATCCAACTCTAAAAGGAAATTGCTTTAAGCAATTGGTTCCAGATGTGCTTGTAAAAGTTACAATGAAAAGATAATGAAGTTGTAAATAGTGGGAAAGCTTTTCTTCATCAAAGTGAGAGTTCCTTTACTCCTGAACTGATCAATTAGCAGGGATAAAGAATCCACATAGGGAAGAGCAATTCTAAACCCTGTGCCCATTCTGTAAATTACCTGTTTCAGGACAATCAGACCTTGCTCCAGGCAGATCCTCTTTCTGATGAATGGAAAGCCTACACTGAGTACATAGACCACATGATTTTAGATGGGCTGATCAAAGCTATCAAGTGTTCTCTTAAGTATCTGATTGAAAACACCAAGACATCATTTAAGTCCACTCCTTTATTTGAAGTGCAGCTTGTCCTTAATAGCAGTGAAACAACTTTTAAACCTTCTTTGGACCCTAATGTCAATGGCAATTTCTCTGATGTGGAAGGACTAATCAGAAACATTTACAGAATCGCATCATTTATTAATCGAATTGCCAAACATCCTGGAAAAGACACTTACCAGGCATTATTACTAGCTGGTATCTTTCCTTAAAAAACAAACAGTTGACCCTTCCACCAGGCATTTAAATGTGATTGTTTGCTCCACCCAGGTCACCTGCATTCAGTGACTTATGGAGGAGTGAAAGGTTTTTACACCTGTATTTATTTGAACTGTCATTTTCTACACACCTGAACCTCTTCCTCTTTCCTTCTTGTATTAGTGCATCCAGTACTTTCCTTCAGCCACCAGAAGGTGCTCTTGAAATTGCACTGCATGATTATTTTATTTTTTTTTAACCCCCTCTAGTTTGCTTGCCCAACTTACAGCATGATGGCCTGTTCACACTGAAGTCTGGAGCTGGCTGAGCTATTTGCAGAGGACAATTTCTTTCATGGATTTAGCCTCTTCTTTTGTTTGTGAAGAATCCTCCAACAATCTTGGTGTTTACAAATGGGTTCATTAATCAGACTTTTGTGAGCAATAGTTTATGCAATCATGTTTCAGCTTGTATAAGTCTTCAGAACTATTTGCTTTGCTACAGCTATTAGTGTGTCTGTGCTCTCTGTAGTGTGTGATTGGTCGCATAGGTCACCTGATGTTGTTGTTTCTGCTCCCTGCTACCCACAATCCCTATTAGCATGAATGTGCACCACAGTTTTTCTCTTCCTACAGACCAGTATAGGTTTGTGGGAATGTTCACAGACAGTAAATCAAACTGGTCTGCAAATATTAAAACAATTCTGTAGTTTTAATTTTAATGAACATTTACATATGTTTTGTGCCCAACTTTGGCTTCATTTCCTTTTTCCACAATGTATATATGGCAGTCACAGCAAGTGCTGAAGTCCGATCTCAGATATACAGGCCACCGAGAAAGAACAGATAAAATGTAAGTAGGTCACAGCCATATAAACTGTACAGAAGCAGCAATGTTGTGAGATACATCATGAAGATTAAACAAAAACATTTTAAAAAGTAACTAAATCAAGCGCAGCTGATGGGAATTGATAATATTTTAGGGTCTAACCCTGGGTTGCAGCAAAGGAGCTTCACAGTTCAGGTTGGGCTGGGGATGTGTAAAGGTGGAATAAAGCTCACCTTTGCATTTCCCCACACCTGGCCCAACTGTGTGCTGAGCCAGTTCCCTGAGTAAGTTAGAACAACCTGCTTGGAGGCTGTTTGCACTGAGCTGTACTGGTTCCGGAGGCCTGAATGTCAGTGGTATTGGTGGAATTTGAGGAAGATCTGGCCACCTCTCCTGTTCTGCCACAATAGCCCTGATGTTGGCTGAGGAGGCAGGGGAAGATGACATAAGAGCCAATATAGACCAACTGTGCCACCAGAGCATCCTTCACGTTGTGGCCAGCTCCACAACTGGATTCCATTTGCTGAGCAGCACAAAGAAGCTGAACAGAACCCAAGAACAGTATTTTTTATTAAATTGTCGTTATGTCCTTTGCTGCTGATTTGGGTATGTATGTATGTATTTATTTATTTTAATTATGGTAGCCCTGAGGGGCCAGTTGAGAACACAGCCTCATTGTGCTAGTCAGTGGCTGTTTCTGCCCTGAACAGCTTAAAATCTAAATAGATAATACCAGTATTGCTAACCCCTACATTCAGAAATCATGAGTCAGATCCCCAAAAGTTGTGAGAGTGACTAAAAAATCATTTGATTATTGATAACCCCCCCCACACACACATTAGCTGCTTTTTATTTGCACTAGGTCACATTTTCAAGGGTTTCTCTGCACCATGAAGGCTTGACCCTTTTTTTTTAAATAAGAGCTGAGATTCTCAGGCAATCTCCAGCTACCAGCAGCTGGGGCTTTAAGAAAACCAGTACATGTAAAGAGATTTATTAAAACTCTGAGAACTGGCAACACTGCAAGAGAGAGATGGGGGGGGAAAGGGCCACAACGCACAAGCAGGGTAAACAATGTGATGATTTTGAAAAGCCACATCAATGCCATGTGGTTTGAGGAGTTTTTGGAAGCTCATGGAGGTTTTTAATTTGGTGGGGTGGGGTTGTGTTAGGAGAGGATGAGGTAACCAGAGAGAAGAAAGGAAAGGGGACATAAGGAAGGGAAGGGTGGGGGAAAGAAGGGAGGGCAGCTGGAGAGCGAGTCTGAGGAGAAGAGAAGGTGAGGGAAAGGGCTTAAATACAGCCTTCAAAGCCAGTCACAGAGGGGAGCCTACAATATGGAGAGACTGAGCTTTATGGTCTCCATTGTACCTGCTGTTATCGCTTCAGCCAAAATAATCTCTCACCAAGATGATGTCACCTCAGTCACCCACTTTTTGCTATCTGTCTGCAGGGACTTAAACCCTGTGCTCGGGAATTCTTGGTGCGGGGTCCTAGGATCCTATCTCTGGATTTCAGTCTCTTGAGATCCAGCAGAGGCTGACTCTGGCAGCATTTAGATCTTCGTTGAAATAAGGCTTTTTATGTTTTATATACGTCAACAGCTTGGTGGGCAACTTCTCAGTAGGTATGGGCAAGAACAGTGGTATGTTTTGTGGTCAGTTGATGACAAATAGACACTAACTGATTTGATTTTTTCCCAAGGACTTAAAGATGTTGGGCTGGTGGATAAAATAGAAATTACTAAACCCTAAATAATCACGTTCAGTTTATTCAAGCAGCAAACAGCCAACCTGATTGCTAACTGGCATGTGGTTATTCACTTGCCACTGGGCTAACTTCTTGGGTCTTTGCAGGTACTTTATGGTTCGGCTTCTAGCCCACCTCTTTTTAATTTAAATTAAATCGCTGGCTCCACTCACCCTTCAATTTTATTTGCGCTTTATCAAGATGTGGATCAGATGGATACCCTGGAAGAAATCATGAGCAGAGTGCAGTCGGTCACTGTTAATGTTCAGGAGAATCAAAGCCACTTTAACAAATACAGCTACTTATGGATGGATGATAAATCTGAATTTATGAAGCAGTTCTTGTTCTGTGAAAGATTTCTTAATACTGAGGAGCTGGAATTGTATGCAGAATATGAGCATCAGAAATGCTTGCCCAAGTTAGAACACTTTAAAGTACAAGTATTTTAGTTTTTGTGGTTTGATATATTTCTCTTTCTTGTGTTGATAGAATGAAATCATTACATTATTTTGTAGATTAAATTTAAAATGCTAATTATATTTTTTTCTTTAACATCAATATTTATATAACACTGTACAAGGAAGTTAGTGAATTTGAAAATCAGATTTTCAATAGCTGGTTCCTGGTTAATATTAAGCCTTTAGAAATATCTTGGATGAATATTATTAAAAATGGAGTTAGATATTTAAGGAACATCTATTCAACTGTGTAACTCACAGGTAAGCTACTCTGCATTCTCTTAACTGGCTTTGTTGGAAATTTGATCCTTTGGCCAGAGAAGGGAGAGGAAGACTGGAAGCAAAAAAACAGAGTGTCCCCAGCTCTGTCATAGACTTGGTATATGTCCTGAGGCAAGGCCACAACTTCTTTGTGCTTGAGTTTCTTCATGTTTAAAACCCAATAGTGATTACCTACTTCACCGAAGTTACTTCTTACTAATTTTTTATTCTAATGGCGTTTTAGCTTGCCACAAGTACTATGGATTTCTAATGCTTCTACCATTTGCCTATTATGTGTTTATGGCTGAATTAATACTTAAGATGCAGAACCATGCTGGTGAAGGAGTGGAGGTTCACCACCTGAGCAGCAGCGGATGGAGGTGTGCTGGCTAGGCACAACAAGAATACAAATAATAAAGGCATAATGAATACTTTAAGTAACACAGAGAAAAGAAGTAAGAGCTGACCCTGGCTACACTTTTCAAAGGTATAACTTGCATTCTCCCCAGCTTAATCATCCTGTACAGGGAGTGGACCCTGATGTTGCACGTCCCCTGTCTAGATGCCTTTCTGGATCAGTCACCACAACCGGCCGTGCTAACTAGCCCCTTCATCCTCCACTGGAGGACTTGGAGCTAGCCCCTGGCTGCCACCTGAGCAGGTGCACTGGGAGAAGAAAAAAGGAGAGGCAGGGTCAGATGGTACCACGTCTTGCCCATTGAGAGAGCTTCTGTCATGCATGAAAAATGCAGTTCTCATCTTGTAAAAACTTAACACAATGCTTCTACATTTGATTTGATTGCATTTACTTGTTCATTAATATAATTGATGTGTGTGGCTTGCCTTAAGTTTTCACAGGCTCCATGCTAACTAACTGTTGACACTTACTCATGTTATATATCACTAGTGTTACTGAGCTAGAGAAATTCATTCATGAAACTGAAAAAGGTTTAGCTAACACAGTGAAAGGAGGAGGCTACCCCATTCTGGTTGAAATACTGGGGCATCTGATGGCTTTACAGGATTGGCAGTCTGTATTACAACATTTTCAAACCTTTAAAATCAACTGCTGAGCTACTCAGAAACTATGGGCAGCAGCTACTGAAACAGATCTATATAGAAGTGGAGGTAAGGACGCTGTGTAACGCACACAACACTTTTTGTCATACTTGTTCAGAACTTTTTGTTGTTTTCTACCATTGTTAGCCTTATTTTGAGAGAGATTAAACTTGGATCTGTTTCTTTTTAAAAATCAAACAATGGAACATAGCTCAAAATCTGCAGTCCTTTGTCACAATCTGTGCAAAACTCCCCCTTACTTCAATGGGTTGGTATGTATGGGGCAGAGGGGGAAGATTCACTCCAGTGAGGATTTCCAGGATTTTGCCCTATGTTCTTTAACTTCCTTCATCATTTTAACAGTGACCTGCTTTCCAATAGTGTTATCAGTGTATTCCAAGGATAAAGTTCAGTGAAAAGGTCTGTGGGTGGGTAGGTGGCGTGGAATAGCTACCCAAAAGAGTTATAAATTAATGGTTCACTAAAGAATTAATGTATCTATTTAAAGGTGCTGTGCTTGTATTATTAACAACGCCTCAAGTTACAGAAATGGAAAAGATTTTGAAAATGTAATGTGTTTTCAACCATTTATGCTTTTGTTTCCCTTTTGCATTTCACTCTGCTGGAATAATTAAACTAGACTAGGTAGTTCATGAATACATAGATTTGAAGGCTAGAAAGGGACCATTAGATCATCTGACTTCCAGTATATCACAGCCCATAGGCTTTCACCCTGTTATCCCTGTATTGTAAATTCTCAGAATGGAGAGGGGTAACTAGTGGTGTTCCCCAAGGGTCAGCCCTAGGACCAATTCATAAATGATCTGGAGAAAAGGGTAAACAGTGAGGTGGCAAAGTTTGCAGATGATAGTAAACTTCTCAAGATAGTTAAGACCAAAGCAGATTGTGAAGAACTTCAAAAAGATCTCACAAAACTAAGTGATTGGGCAACAAAATGGCAAATGAAATTTAATGTGGATAAATGTAAAGTGATGCACATTGGAAAAAATAACCCCAACTATACATACAATATGATGGGGGCTAATTTAGCTACAATGAGTCAGGAAAAAGATCTTAGTGTCATCGTGGATAGTTCTCTGAAGATGTCCATGCAGTGTGCAGAGGCAGTCAAAAAAGCAAACAGGATGTTAGGAATCATTAAAAAGGGAATAGAGAATAAGACTGAGAATATATTATTGCCCTTATATAAATCCCAATCTGGTCAGCTCCTGGGGCAGCACAACTACACTGAGAGATTTACTCGGAGATTGTAAAATGATGCTCTTGGCCTTAGTGGCCATGCTGTGAACGGGGTGGGAATCTCTTCACTGTTGGGGCTGGGCGGAAGGAATTCTTCCCCCCTTGACTCCCTCAGTCATTAAAGGCAGCGGAACTACTCTGAAATTCCTCTGGCTATCATGGTAGCCCTGGTATCTGGTGTGCTCCCCATCACAGACTGTAAAATCCATAGTGGATCTACTTAGTCACCAGCCCTGCCAACAACCTCTAGTATGCTGTGGAGCAGTCAGGAAAGAACAATTCACAGCTAAAACTTTTGGACAGACCAAGGGTGCCGTGTTTGACTGTGAACTTCCCAAAGTTTAGAAATGTTTGACTTTGGGATCATTTCTAGTAAAAACCCAGGGACTGAAAGAGACCTGAATCCAGACAGAAGACAAGAAGGAATAGGATATCCCACCATGATCTGGAGGTGAAAACTCGATATGACCCATAATGTTGTTGCTTTTAAATAAATGAATTTCATCACCCTTTTGGAGTTTATTTCTGTTTTTATTTCCACCAATAAGATGATCTTATTGTCAGCCTCAAGAGCCTGATCCAAAGCCCATTTCAGTCAATAAAAGTCTTTCCACTGACTTCAGTGGACTTTGAATCAGGCTTCTAATCAGTTAGGATAAAACCAGCACAACAAATAGATTATTGTGTTTTATGGAATTTTATTTATTCATGTAATAACAATAATCACTAGAGCTGGTAGGGAAATTAAGATTTAAAACAATTTTGATTGAAAAAATAGAAAAGAAAAGAGATGTATCTAGCTTTTTGTCCCCCCCGCCACGTTCTGATTATCTCTAATAATTACTCCAAGTAATGCACTGAAATTATTACGTGTAACAATAGTGTAGTCAGTATAAAGTCATACTTCACATATGCTGAAGAGTTTTAAAGTTCAGTATCTTAATTCTTCTGTAGTATGTTTATCAAAATAACAAAACCAGTTATTTCAAACTGAACGCAAACTTTTGTGGTATTTATGTAAAAAAACTGAAGGAATTTTTGAGTTGCAAAAATGTAGAGAAATACTTGAAAAATGTAATTTCCATTTTTGTTTTTATATTTAGGTTTTAGTTAAATATTGATAAATAGGGAAAACATTTAAAAAATGTTCCAAGGCTAAGAAGTTGTGTGTTAATTTCATCTCAATGTTAATTTTTATGATAAAACACCTAGAACTCAATTTCAAAGGGGTTTCAACTATGCCGTGGTTTTTGCAATGGGAAGTTTTCTGTGCACAACTGTTGGATTGGGCCCTGATCTTGCAAAGATGAAGTTTTGCAGGATCAGGACACAACCTGTTTGTATATGCAAATTGAGTAAGTTATCTCATTTGCATGAACAAATATTTGTTTGAACACATACATGCAGAAACTGTGCATAAATGGTCTGATTTTATGTGTTCTAACTGGAAGGCCACTATTGAAAAGGTGAGCCATAGTGTGTAATATAGGGGTTTGTTAAAAAAGTTTTGTGTACCAAAAGTTATATCAGTGTGAATGTCATGATTATAATATTAGATTGGGTGTTTTACAAGTCTCTGTGAAACTGGAACCTTGCTTTCATCCTCATTTTTCAAAAGATCAAAGCTCTGTGCATGAAACATTTTTTCTGGTTTTTGTTTCACCTCCCCCGCTCCCCAGGCACAATTTCCAGGAAATTTGTTGATCTGTGCTGGGTCTGAGAGACTTTCAAACTGATTGCTTTACTTTTCAATTCTAATCTTTCAGGCAGTCTAAATACTTGTTGGAACACATGGTTTTACTATGGAAATGTGTTCTTTAATGTGCAATTTATAGACAGATTTCTTTGTGTCCTTATTTATGGATGTATTGTCAATGGATTGCTTGTGTTTATTAAGCTTGTAGCCCAGGTAAATGTCAAACCTTGCATCAAATAAGAAGCAGAAACTCATTTTTTACAATACAATACAATACAACTCTGGAAAGGCAATGCTGTCTAGTTACAGCTAAGAGCTGGTAGTATGGGGTTCAAGCCAAGGTTGCTCTCAAGCGCATTGTCTGTGCTACCAAAAAGAAAAAACCCCAACAAAAAACAACAAATTGCTTTTGTGTAGCTGCCTTTAACCTGCAAGGGTTGACCATATGTAACGAAACAGTGCTAAACATGTCTCATCCTTGGGTACACTTACAGCTTATCTATGTTCAGCATTGCTTCAGCTGCACCTGTTTGCTGATACCTGTTGTCAGCAACAGGTATTTTCTGTAGTGAGGATAAGGTTTGGGGATCCGTGGAACTCAGGCTACAAGAAAAATTGAGAACAAGTAAATCCTTGCAGAAACACAGCTGAGTTTCTGGATATGGGAGGGCCAAATTCTGAAAGCACTTTCTACTGGATGTTGTCTTACTACTGGGAGTTCATGGGAATTACAGTAACATCCGATACCAAGTGTTTGTAGTTTTGCACTCTAAAGTATATAAACCAAATAAGTAAAAATCTGTTAGTCTTTAAAACCAACCTAATTAATAGTGTGTTGTTGCAAAATTGATGTGTTTGGTACTGCTGCTGAAGTTTATAATCATATTCTAACTAGAAAATCCAGAATATTGTAAATATACTTCATTTTTGCCATAATTATGTTTTGGAAATTACCATGAGTAATGAGTCCATGGTTGGTACTAAATAAGAAGCTGAAGAGTGAATGATCCAAAGTTAGCTAGAAAAAAGAAAAGGGGTTGGGGAGTGTGTGTGTGTGTATGTGCTTGTGTGTGTGTGTTTCTGTGAGGGGAGGGTTATTTGAGGTACAAACTGACAAACAATATCTGTTTGTAATGTGGTTAGGAATTACCTCAAAAGTGGAAGCACCTTAAAAAAGATTGCCTTCACTGTAAAGCATGAAGTGGCACCTCTGCAGTCCAATGAAGTATCTGTTATCAGAAGAAAATGTGTACTTTTTTTAGGTGAAATCAGTTCTGTGCTCTGAACCAAATGATTTTTCGTTTTTTGTTCTGATAACAAGCTGGTGGTAAGCTTCACTGAACTGAGAAATTGTAAACTCTTAGAAAAGGCTGTCTAAAGATAACAATTCAATGTTTCTTGGTAATGTATTCTGGATGAATCTGATAATTTAAAGCCCACTTCACCAAAATGGGAGTGACGCTTGCGTCCTCTTTATCTTCAATTATGTCTAATCTGTTTCTAATTCAAACGTGGTGCTGCTGTTGTCAGATCAAATATAGATTTTAAATGTTTTATGCTTCTCCACTGGGAATGTTTTAAATGTATGCGGGCTGTCTGTCAGGGCTGTACAGGCTGAATCTCATAAAATTTTAGGTAAATTTAAAGGAAATAAAAGTGTACTTAAAAATGAAATGATTCATGGTTCATGAGATGGAACATATTTAATGAATGGCAGCTAAGGAAAAGTTATGGGATAGTCTCTATGGATCACCTACTTAACCTCTAAGGAGCCCTACTTCAGTAAATAATTGTATCTTTCATGTTAAACAGCGTGAGTTTAGCAATAGATTTAAATATGAAAAGTCCTATTTAGGTTTTGCATATGGATAAGGTAAAATTATCTATTGCTTTTATAAATTACTATGACACTTCCATCACTGTAAACAGTCTGGAAAACTTAGTTGCAGCCTGCAGTCAGTATACAGCATACATTAACATGTATTGATGTATATAGCTCATTCTTTCAAGCACCCAAGTGCTTCATAGTGTAACAATAAATAATATGGCACAGAAATGGGCTTATCATTTAAAAACAGATCTTTTTAAACAAAGGGATTTACTCAAGTATATGTGACCAGGAAGGTCTGTCCCCAAGACGTGTGGGAGAAACACTCTCTTGAAGAAGATTCCCAGATCTTTTTTATGAACTAGATAATCAGTAAATTAAGGTGACATGAATTTCTTCCTCGAAATACTGTAGTCTGCAGATTTGGAGAGGGAGAGTCTAGTTTCAGTCTTTTAAAATGTTGCTATTGAAGTATGTTCCTGATTTTTTAAAATAAATTTTAATTGCAAGGTTGTTTGTGATATAAAGCCTAAAAGTGGACATTCTCATATCAGCATCCGCCCCTGCCTCCAAAAACTGGTTTGTTACTCCAGGGTTGCCTTGTAGAATTGGGCTTCAGGTCTTGATTTATTTTTTTTCTTTGGGCTGATGGGGAAATCATTTGTTTAACCCCACCCCTTCCATGCTCCTGGGCCAAATCCTGGTTCAAAGTAGGTAAGAAGCATGTATCTGCTTATAATGGGGCAGAGTGGCAGACTGTGACTGGCCTTTGCAGAGAAACTGAGAGTTGGGAGGGATAATACTACTTGTATACTCAGTGCAAGGGTCAGTCACAATTACCATCTCTGCACTTGAAGGGAACAACTCTGACTGTAAAAGTAACCTCTGGAGTTGGTGGGTACTGACTCAGCTGCATGACAGAGATGAAACACTTTGTGTCCATGACCTGTGTCATGTGGTTGGGATCTGGAAAATATCCATCTCTTACTGGTACTCTTGAGTGTTACACTTTTGTTAGACCCTCTGTATATCGCTATAAGTGCATCTCTTGCCAAAGGGATGAGGAAATGGTGAGTCCCTGTCCTCTTTTTCCCTCCTCATGTTTGTGTGGAGCATGCCCAGTACAGTGGGGAGACCATCTACCCCCTCCCCATAATGTTTCTCCAACTGGCAGGCATTGAATATATTGCAAGAATGACTCCTTTTCCTGATGAAACACCTCAGTGTGATGTTCTCATCTTCCCTTTTACTCTGGGATAAGATTAGGTCATTCTCCCATCCCCACCAGTTGGTGTATCTTCATGACATCTGCTCATGACATAGAAAGGTAGACAGATGGAGCAGAATTCTGGGCAAACCAATCTAGAGTCTTTTAAAAAGTATATGCAAAGCATTAGTCCATTGTTGGTAAGATGTTCTAAAATTACATCCTTAAAGACATTGCAAAACTGGAGGTGAGTTGAAAAGTCTTCAGCAAACTTGCAGACATTTTTGAAGTAAGCATTCCAGAATATAAACAGCTGAAACAATCCATGCCGATGTCATTCTACTGAAGTCTGTGTGGGACATGGGGTTTTTGCACAGGTAAGGCCTCATCTCTGCAGTTGTGTTCATAATGGGAAACACAGGCACTAATCTTAATTCTTACTTCCTGCTTCACTTAACAAAAGAGGAGAGAGAACTTCATGATATGAGTTGTGGTTTGATTTAGTTGGAATTAGGGGCCCTTTAGACCATTTTCTTAAGAATTAATAAACAAACTCTGAAAAATTAATCTCATTTTATTTCTATTTCGTTCCATGTGGTCACTGCATGTTTTTTAAGACCATTTTTCTCATTTGAATAATGGTATATTTTTGAATGAACATGTAATCAAAAATGATTAAAAACAGATGCTGGAGAAATAAATCAATATGCTGTTTGATCTGTTTTGAACCTGACATTTAGAAAAAGAGGGATTCTATATTTCTCGGTAATGAACATTCAGGAAGGAATTAAAAGAGAAATTTTTATTTCCTTCGGTCTTTGCTTCACATGTCTGTACTGTGTATGAGTATGTACACACATAATAATTAAATGGAAGAATAAGGGGATCTGCCTTAAGGGCAAAGCCCTCACATAGTCTGATACAATTATCACCTTGCTTGTTCTTGCTATGGTGAGATGCAGGCATAGCTGTGTGAAGAAAGAATGTGCAGTGACTGACTTCAGCTTCCAGCACCTCTCCTTCATTTTCATGAAGACTCAAAGATGCTGACTCCTAAAAACTGATCTCTCAGGGTAGCAGTAGTAATGTTATGAGGGAGACTCTGGTCGTGTTTGTCTGTTTGTCAAACTGTCTAGAGTGGCTCATGACTGAGTGCGCCTACCTCAGGGCAGACTGTCAAAGAATGGGGCACAAACTGCAAACTAGTTGTACATTCTATAATTAGATTTCACCAAGCCAGTAACAAATGTGAACTCCTAAATTACTATAACAGTCTTAACACAGTGTCCCCTGGGGCACTCTGGTCTATCTTGCCACACTGGAAAGCTTATCTCTGTGATAAATGGTACCTTGCACCAAAAATCACAATAATATTCAGGTTACTCCAGTCACTTACCCAAGGTCAACTGTACTTCAGATCTCAAACCAAAGACAATGTTTATGCCAATCATATAATAATCTAAAGATTTATTAACTAGCAAAAAAAATGAGTTATATATAAGGTTAAAGCAGATCAACATACACACAAATTAGTAGGGCCCTACCAAATTCATAGCCATTAAAAATGCATCACAGACCGTGAAATCAGGTCTTTTGTGTGCTTTTAGCCTATACTATACAGATTTCATGGGAGAGACCAGAGTTTCTCAAATTGGGGGTCCTGACCCAAAAGGAAGTTGTAGGGGGGTCACGGTATTGCCATTCTTTCTTCTGAGCTGCCTTTGGAGCTGGGTGGCCCGAGAGCAGCGACTGTTAGCCAGGCACCCAGCTCTGAAGGCAAAGCCCCATCAGCAGCAGCGCAGAAGTAAGGGGGGCAATACCATACCATACTATGACACCTCTACTTCTGCACTGCTGCCTTCAGAGCTGGGCGTATGGAGAGTGGTGGTTGCTGACAGAGGGTCCAGCACTGTAGGCAGAACTGCAGATGTAAGGGTGGCAATACTATACCATGGCACTCTTACTTCTGCACTGCTGCTAGCAGTGGCTCTGCCTTCATAGCTGGACTCCGGGCCAACAGCTGCTGCTGTCCAGTTCTGAAGACAGTGCTGCCACCAGCAGCAGAGCAGAAATAAGGCTAGCAGCCATGTTTACTCTAATTGTTTACATCCATGTGTGGAATGAATTTTGTTATGTGCACCAATATGGAGGTGATGTGTGGCAGAGGTGGAGCTGAGCGGTTCAGAGTGTGGGAGGGGGCTCAGGGCTGAGGCAGTGGGTAGGGGTGTGGGGATGTGGACTCCAGCTGGGGGTGCAGGCTCTGGAGTGGGGCTGGGGATGAGGGGATTGGGTTGCAGGTTTCCCTGGGGATGCACAGGGGAGAGAGGACACCTCTAAGCCCTCTCTCACCAAAGCAGCCTGGGGCCAGGGGAGAGGTGCCTTTCCCCAGCAGTGGCAGCTCCAGGGTTGGGGCTAGGGGAGAGGGGCCTCTCGCTGCCTGCTCGGTACTTGATAGCGTGCTGTACGGTCGCATAGCTTAGTGGGAATTTAGGGTAGCAGTACTACAACTCCTTCTACAATAACCTTGCAACCCCCTCCCCCAGTCCCTACAATTACAACACCCTGAAATTTCAGATTGGAATAACTGAAAGCATGACATTTATGATCAAATTGGACTGTGGATTTGGTAGGGCCCTACAAATGAGTTACAGCCTTACGTTTCAAAAGATAATAGAAACTTCTGTAATAAGCAAATTCCATATGTTCTTTAGGGCTAACCCAAGCTAAACAGCTGGGGACCCCATACTTATGCTTAGACATCTTTGCCCCTCAGTCTTCATGCAGCCCAGGGATAACAATTTATCCTTAGCAGGCATTTTATTCCCTTTCCCCAGTGTTCAAGCTGTAATGGGACAAGGGCTTGTGCACGTATCCTCTTCAGGGGTGTGGGAGAAGCAATCAACAGAGTCTTTTGTCAGCAATGGCTTGGCTGATGTCTGTAGACCCTTTTTTTGTAGGGGAGGCGATAATACCTCTTGTGGAAAACTTGTATTTCACATGTGGTGATGGTTCTCTCCTGACTCTGGGAGATTTACAGTCTTAGTGAATGTTTTTATAGTTACAGAGCAAACATTTAAACACTACCTTATAACATGGACTACAGATGTTGTAAGTAGGCTTAATACATGCAGCATCCTAAAATCATTTCATGAAGTTCAAACACCCTCTTATAACATCTAATATCTATTTTAACAATACTAACACTTGGGTGAGCCAGACTGGTTTTAAGCTGTGCATTTATCACTGTTCAGTGAGGCCTGGAGACTTGGCATGAGCTGGCACCGGGTCTGCCAGCATCACACTGTTCCTTTTCTCTAATCGATTTATTCTTTCTGACAAGAGTGGGAATGCTGAATAGGAAAAAGGGCTGCCTCACGTAGAAGCAGCTACTACTTCAGGAGCCTGATCCTTCAGCCACAGGATACAACTAACTCCCTTTTGAATTCAATGAGAATGACTCATACCCTGTGATTGGAGAATAGGACCCAGTTGCCTACATAGTGGTGTGATGGGGTCCAGACACAAAAGAACCATATTGGTGAGCTTTGTTGAGCTGGTTTGGATTATACTGGCCCTAGTCTTCCCAAGGTTGTGCTCTGTCTAGTTCTATATAGCTTTAACACTGGTTGCTGTACGGGGGTTTCCCTCAAACTATATCAGTCTTAACCGTAGAAGAGCTGCTACTCTGCTAGATGGGCCATGCAAGGGCCAGGGCAGTAACTCAGAGGAGTGCAGGGATATGCCTGGAGTGCACATTTCCCCAAATAGAAGAGGTTAGAGTAGGTCATAGCCTTGCTCCCTCTCCCCCAGCACAAGCGCCAGTGAAGCAAGCCTGTGGCATGGGCTGCGTCATCTGGAAGGACTGTGCAACTTGTGCAACTTCTCTGTGCAGGAGGGGAGTGGCCTGAGCCCTAATCCTTCCTTGAACTCCCCGTGAAATGGTGCATACCTAATCCGGGCTGTGCTGGTCTAACCCAAAATAGCTAAACGGTTTAAAGATGGATCCAAACCAGACCTGGGCTCTTTACATCCCCAAACCATGGGACAGTTCAGATCCAGATCTGAACTCTCTGGCTTGGTGCTCTTCCTGCTACAACCCAGGTTACAGCTTCTCCTCTTCTCAAAAAAGCTAGATACATGCACCTGGTTGAATTCTGCAGAGATTAATAACCTCTGCAATCCCTCTAATTTCCAGGGCTAATTTTTTTAAAGGACTCTAAGGCTGTGCCACTACTAAATAAAACATCTGTTCTTAACTCAGGTTAGCTCAGTTGAGGTAAAAATCCCAGTAGACACATGGCAGTTTATGGTTTTCACATGTTAGCAGGCTGAGTTAAAGACTAAGCTTCCCCCATAATCTTTAGCGCCACCTGCTAACTCGTGCGAAAACTACAATTTGCCTTGTCTTTTCTAGGATAGTAAACTTAGCTAACTTGAATTAAGAACACACCTTTTTTCTAGTGAAGACGAGTCTAAATGTTCTTGCATAGTTACTGAACACTATCAATAGTGGCTCTGTGGAGGGAGGGATAGCTCAATGGTTTGAGCATTAGCCTGCTAAACCCAGGGTTGTGAGTTCAATCCTTGAGGGGGCCATTTAGGGATTTAGGGCAAAAATCTGTTTGGGGATTGGTCCTGCTTTGAGCAGGGGGTTGGACTGGATAACCTCCTGAGGTCCCTTCCAACCCTGATAGTCTATGATTCTATGATCATTTCTATACTGATGATAGAATCCAAAACCTGTTTGCACCCCATATGCACACACAGTGAGGGTTTTATGAATGTATAATTTGTGTACATTTATTCATATGCACCAGTGTAGAGTGAGCAAAAATTGCCCATGCAAAGCTGTGCACATGCAAATTCTACAGCCTAAAATAAGTGGTTTTGTAAGTAAAACCCAAGAAATGAAATAACATAAATGAAACCCAAAGAAAAACTTTTTGTATAATTCTTGAAGTAAAATAGCAGTTGTTGTTTCCATCATAAATAGTCTTTCAAGATGTAATGCTCTCTGACATCTGTGACTCAAGGCCAGGCAAACTGAAAGTTCTGCACTGTTCTCTACCTGCAGACACACATTTTGGCCCCTCTAATTTCTCCTTCTCTTTGGAACACAGGACTTGCTGTTTAGGAATACACCAATGGTCCAATTTCAGTGTTCTGTGTCCAGCAAGTAAGCCTACAGATGGTACTTCACAGAAAGACAAAAATTAAAACACTTACCCACCTGCATAATGTACCAAGAATAGATTTGGTTTCATGAATAGAAAGAGCAAGAATGTATTCAAAGCCAGTTAAACTCTTGTTTCCATAATAACTTTTTGCCCTACATGTCTTGTCTAATTCAAATAGCTCTTAAAAACTCACCTCTGCAGCTCTACCTGCAAAAATTAGTCTAATTAAAAGAAACCCTTTGGTCCACCAAGACATATGTACAATATGCTTAAACAGAGTAACTGTGTGTTCACACTTCCGTAATCTGTTTCCTTCTTTCTACTCCTCCTTACTGGCATATGCTATAGCTTAATTTGTCTGTCATGTTTATCAGTTAGATTGGAGGGCAGGGACCTCTCTACTCTGTTTTCTCTGAAGTACCTAGCACTCTTCTGGGCACTATGAAATAATTGTCTAATGGAATGTTTGGCTACTATAATAGTTTCCCAGCAAAAGTAACACAGCATTTTAACAGTGATCAAACTTTATATATTTGCATTAGAAAATACTTCAAAATTGGTGAATTGCATAGGCTTAGTCTTCAGAATCTCCCCCACCCTCCATTATCTTTATGCATTACTGATCTCCACAGGAAGTTTAGGGAACATGTAGAATGTGAAAAGGGATGAGGGTTGGTACATAAAGTATTATTCCTTGTTCAGAGAAGCAGCGTGTACCTGAATGTGTTCCATATCTTGTGCCATTTTCACCTATGAGGCTAGGCTGCTCTTCATATGAGGGGGTTGCTTTCTCTAGGATTATCTGCTTTGTGCTGCTCACTCACAACATCAAGCCAAGGGGCATTGCTGAGTGGGGCACTGACACTCTCCATTGAATCTGATTGGAACAGGCTCCAGTCTTGCTACAGTGCCGCCAGCTTAAAGTGTATGACCTGGTAAGACCACACATAACATTGAGCTGCTGGATTTTTCCAGATGAGAGCAATAATGTTGATCGAACAAACTGGTCCATGAAGATAATATTACTACCACTAATAATACTTAGCTCATTTATATGGCACTTTTCATCTGGAGATTTCAAAACAGTTTACAAAGAAAGGGGTCATTATCCCAATATTACAGATGGGGTGGGCACACAGAGATAGATGTCTTACTCCAGGTCACTCAGTAGGCCAATGGCAGGGCTGGGGTGTAAAAGACAAGACAGGGTTAAGTGTAATGGATGTGTGATTAGCACATAAAGAATCAGGTTTGATTCCTAAGTGTGTAGTCCCACTCCTTGAGTTGACAGGAACTGGGAATATTATAGAGGCATTGGAATAACTAGTAAGTATGGAGCACTGGATATATAGAGGATTCTGGACATACTGTATACCAGATGTATAAGGCAGCATGAAGCAATTAAGCAGGTGAACATTTTTTCTAAGGCAATATATTGTTTGGCGAGTTAGCTATTTCAAGTGGCCGAGGTAAAGTACTGGCAAAATACAAGATACTAAAAACAGTGATACGGGTGAAGAGGGAACTTGGAAATATGTAGTTCAGGTTTTATTCAAATATATTGGACCTTTGGACTTAATTCTGAACTAGTCTAAGAAGCAATTATGGATGATTTCATCTGTGAACTGTACACTATTACGAGTGAAGAGTTCAAACTTGGTTTAACTTACCTTGCAAAATAAGCACTACTAGTTCATTATCGTAACCCTGGTTCAGATGAAAATGCAGTAGTGATGTCTGCATTAGCGGCATCTGCATGAATAAGCAATGAAGAGCATTGAGAAGAAAAAGCTTCATACAGTACGTATGGTCTTTTGGTGTCATACTGCCTGGCTGATTTTAAGACTTTTTGGTACTTGATAGTGAGTGATTTTATCATTGCAATGGTATTCCCAGGCACTGCTAGAGTTTGGGGCATGTCATTTTCTCCATTTTGAACCAATGTATATGGCTGTAAATAGTGCTGAGGGCTGTAAAGTGTTGGGGAGGAAGCAAATTATTTTGAACAATTTCTTGAGAACCAGTGTAATCACTCTGAAATTAGAGAAGTTCAAAAACCAAACCCATGTTGTTATGGAATCGGACAGATAATGTTTCCCACTGAGGCTGGCTTTCTTAACGTGTCTGTTGAAGTTGTTAGGCTCTCTTGTTTTCCTCCGTGTCCTGTAACATGCATTCTTCTAGCCAGGGGAGATGACGCTTTGAAACTCACCAACATCACAGGAGGCATAACCTTTGCAGCACTCCAATTCTGAAGGACAAGAACTATGAAATCTGGGATTGGCCATGTCGGAGCAGAGCCCTGTAGATCTCTGTAGTGTACTGCTAGGTCACTGACCTGGCTCTCAACTTTGCATTTATCCTCAGTTAAAAGAGACCCTGTCAGTGATTCCGAGGAACCTCCTTTTCTCTTGCTTTACACCTTCAGCAATCAAGGCCATACACCATCTGTCATAAACAGATAGCTAAGGGTTAATGTCTCTTTCACCTGAAACACCTGACCAGAGAACCAATCAGGAAACCGGATGTTTTCAACTTTGGGTGGAGGGAATTGTGTGTCTGAGGTCTTTGTTTTCTGGCTGCCTGCTTCCTCTGAGCTTTGGAGAAGTAGTTCTGTTTTCTAATCTTCTGTTTCTAAGTGTAAGGACAAAGAGATCAGATAGTAAGTTATATGGTTTCTTTTCTTTGGTATTTGCATGAATATAAGTGCTGGAGTGCTTTGATTTGTATTCTTTTTGAATAAGGCTGTTTATTCAATATTCTTTTAATCAATCGACCCTGTGTTGTGTCATCTTAATACAGAGAGACCATTTGTATTTTTTTCTTTCTTTTTTTATAAAGCTTTCTTTTAAGACCTGTTGGAGATTTTCTTTACTTCAGGGAAATTGAGTCTGTACTCACCAGGGAATTGGTGGGAGGAAGAAATCAGGGGAGATCTGTGTGTGTTGAAGTGGCTAGCCTGATTTTGCATTCCCTCTGGGGGAATAGGAAAGTCCTTTTGTTCCAGGACCGGGAAGGGAGAGGGGGAGTCACTCTGTTTGGATTCACAGAGCTTGTGTCTGTGTATCTCTCCAGGAGCACCTGGAGGGGGGGGAGGGAAAAAGGATTATTTCCCTCTGTTGTGAGACTCAAGGGATTTGGGTCTTGGGGTCCCCAGGGAAGGTTTTTCAGTGGGACCAGAGTGCCCCAAAACACTCTAATTTTTTGGGTGGTGGCAGCAAGTACCAGGTCCAAGCTGGTAGCTAAGCTTGGAGGTTTTCATGCTAACCCCCATATTTTGGACGCTAAGGTCCAGGTCTGGGAATAAGGTTATAACACCATCCCCTGGATGCCCAGCAATGGAAAAAACTGATTCCAGTGCCCATCACCACTGCTCTGTAATAAGGTAGAGTTGCTGTTGTAGAGTAACATCAAACAGACCCTTTCCTGCTTCCTACCTCCTCATTAAACAGCATTCTGCAGGCATAGGGAGCAAGACATCCTCCTGACTTTTGGGGAGGGGGCAAACTAAACTGGTTCATACCTCAGACCTTTCTTAAAACTGACCCCAAATCTTTTTTAAGCTTGGTTCTCAAATTCTGATTGTTTTCTATAACATTCACATATAATCATAACCCTATTGCTATTCTGACAGCAGAACGTGAGAATTGCAGCCTCCAAGCTGTTAAAACTAATTGGTTTTGGTTTGTGTAGATTTGCACCTCTTGATTTTTACTTTGAGTTTTGAATTCAAACTACTTCTTAACTACAAAGCAAAATTCAGCCCAAGCCTCAAACTTTCAGGAAGAATCTCCAAATGCAAACCACCAATTTACATGTGGTTTCACCTAAAATCATAAATCAGTTAAGACTCACTTAAAACTTGGTTCAGGTTTGCCAGCAGTAAATATGGATCCAGACAGTAATCCTGGATTGGATCACACTGACTGAGCCCTGTTGGGAGGAGGCAACCAGGACACTGTCAAAAGATTTTTAGATTAGCATCTGTCGCTGTGCATTCTTATCTGACCCAAGCCTCCAAACATTTTGCAGCTTGCCCATTATGAGCCATAACTATACCCTTGATTATTGTTGTTATAAAACCAAAAAAACAGTAGATTCCCAGCTGGCATGTAAATTGGCATAGCTCCCTGGAGGCTGTTGGCAGTAGCAGAGGATGTGGCCCTTATTGTGCAAGTGCTAAGCTGTGATGTTGATAAAGAATGTTTCTGAAGAAACCATTATAGTCAATCATGTCAAGAATCCACACAAGGAGTGCTTAAGTAGGCCTTGATAAAATGGAGAGCATCAGCTCTAAGCCTGGAATCGTTATGGTCTATTGTGTTAATAATCTGCATGCTAAGAAGTAAAATTCCTAGGCCATGACAAAACAGATAAAGATTCAGAGCCATTATGGCCTATTATGTCAATAAGACATTTGTTTGAGTCCCTAAGTATTTATTTGCATTATACTGTAGATTGCAATGGACCCTGAGGAGCTGTTATACTCTCTTGTGTGGTTTGAATCTTAAGAAGTCCTTTTGGTACACATTGATAGGTAGATTTTCTATGGCATTGTCTACAAAGAGGAAATTGACTGGCATAGCTATTCCAGAGAAACATTACACTATAATTCCACATAATTTAGCTATTCCAGAATAATGTCCTGGTGTGGATTTTATTCTGGAATAATTACCCTGCTTTAGAGTAGAGTAATTATGCTGGAATAAAGTCACTTTTAATTTTGAATAGTGTCCACCTGGGGAGTTGTTCCAGAATAGCTATCGTGGAACATTAATTCTGGAAGAGCCAAGCTGGTCATTTTTCCCATGTCGACAAGCTTTAGATGTTTCTAGCAAGAGCTTTCCTTTTTGTCAGAGTGTGGTTAAATAAGAAAATCCATGAAAATTCCTAAACCCTACATTTAATTAGATTAATGTTTAATCTTAAACAAGGAAATCAGAGTTGAGAGAACATCCATAATTCTCCTTAGATCCCTCTATTTCAGGCTTCTCCAAACTGGGTGATACAAGAGCATCGTACAGAACGTGCTGTAGTAAGTAGGCACAGCGTAGTGTGAAATGAGTATTAACCCCTTATCGTCAGCTATGTAGATGTGTCAAACTTTTAGCTTAATATTTTTAAAGCTTTAAAGCTATTGGGCCAAATTCAGCCTCAATATGAATGGAATAACTTTTTTGACCACCATGGACTTACACTTGCTTACATCCACGGCTGGCTCCAGGCTTTTTGCCTCCCCAAGCAGCGGGGGGCGGGTGGGAAAAGCCGCAATCGGTAGTACTTCGGCGGCAGCTCCACCATGCCGCTTTCTTCTTCGGCGACATTTCCGTGGCAGGTTCTTCACTCCGAGAGGGACCGAGGGACTTGCTGCCGAATTGCTGCCTAAGAGACTGAAGTACTGCCCCTTCCCCTTGGCTGCCCCAAGCACCTGCTTGCTGGGCTGGTACCTGGGACCAGCCCTCAGGGCCAATGCAACCTTTTAGGCGACCGCGGGTGCTAGGATTTAGGGGGCACCATTTTCTTCAGCAGCGACCGCGGCGGCCAGATCTTCAGCTGCCCCGGTCGCTGCCAGCATTTAGGGGGCACCTCAAGGCATTTAAGGGGCTGCTGCAAGGGGGGCGCCTCAAGGCGGAGGGAGGGAACTGCCGCGGGTGTGTGGGGGACTCCTCAGGGTGGGGGGGAGGGCACAAGGTGGAAGTTTTGCCTAGGGCCCGAAACATCCTTGCACCAGCCCTGCTTACATTAGTGTTGAATTTTGGTTCATTCTCTTCTGAAATGTAGGCAGTGTTCTCTTTCTATAACACACAGAATATTCTAGCACACAGAATCAAGAATATAAATCCTCAAATTATATTTCAGCATGATTAGGTTTTAAATTTTAAAAACTATTTTGTTGCATTTGCTCATTATACGTATTTGTACAGAAATCTGCTGAAGAGTTGGAAACCCTGCGTTCATCTTCAGCTGCTGCAGTCTGTGTTTATAGCCAATAGTGTGTTGTGGTGCTGTTTGTTTATTCTTATTTTTTACACAAGTATTAAAGACTGGATGAAAATTCCATGGAAACAAATATATGTTGAGCAAATGGATAGGTAGCTAAGAAGATTTGTAAAGGGGATCATTTCCCCAATTACTAGATTGTGTTACTACTTGAAATAATCTCTTGCATTCTGAGGGCCCTATTTTGTACCAGTAGCTAGCTCAACAGTGGTCCTTAAGGGGAAATTTTTGAAAGCAGTTAAGAAATTTAGGAGTAAGAGTCCCAATGACTTTCCATGAGATTTGTGATTCTAAAACCATTAGGTACTTTTGAAAATCTCCTCATATTTTGTATAGATTATCAGGAATACTTCACAGACATCATAGCAGACAAGCTCCAAGATACGTATGCTAGCTCCACAAGAGCAAAACATGGGAACCTTGCAAAATTCGGTATACCAATTCCTTGGGGCACATTGAGGGAATAAAATATCATTAGTTTTTTTATTATACTGATAAGTACAAATGAATAGAATATGTCTAGTTTGATTTTACATGTTTGGTTTGCAAGGGATGTTATGAATGAAGACACCAAGTTAGCTCTTCAACTGCACACAGTGGAAGATGAAGTAAAAATACTGTGGATGAATCAGTGAAAGAAATGGTTATAGAGGACATAGCTGTATTCAGTGTTGTACAATAATAATTCACTTATGAAAAGATAGATGACAAACTAAGCCTCTCTGATGTTTCAGGTTTTAGAGTTGTAGCCATGTTAGTCTGTATCAGCAAAAACAATGAGGAGTACTTCTGGCAAATTTGTTAGTCTCTAAGGTGCCACAAGTACTCCTCGTTGTTTCTGATGTTTCACAGGCTTTTGTGGAGATTAATCTGATCTAGTGTGGCTTGGACATTTCATATGAACAGTTTCGTAGCGCAGGCACTCCTTTGGTGTAAGCTGATGAAAACCTCAAAGGACTTTTTGCTGAAATAATTGTTTTAAGCAAATAGCACAATGTTCATAGAAAAATCTCCCTATCTTAGGTACTCATTGCCATAACATCTGGGCACCTCAAAATCTTTAATGTATTTATCCTCACAATAGCCTTGTGACGTAGGGAGATACTATTATCCTCATTTTACAGATGTTGAACGGGGACACAGAGAGACTAAGTGACTAATCCAGGGATCAGCAACCTTTGGCACACAGCTCGCCAAGTAAAGCAGCCTGGTGGGCCGGGCTGGTTTGTTTACCTGCCGCGTCTGCAGGTTCAGCTGATTGCAGCTCCCACTGTCTGCCGTCCCAGGACAATGGGGGCGGCAGGAAGTGGCCCGAGCTGAAGGATGTGCCAAAGGTTACTGATCCCTGGACTAACCCAAGGTCACACAGCATGTGGCTGACCAGGAAATTGAACCTGGGTCCCCTAAGCCCTAGGTAGGGTTCCTAACCACTGGACCATCCTTCCTCTGAAAACAAGTGCTGAATTTAAAATCATAAGTATTTTAGCTCCAAGTGTTGTTCATCCAATCAAGGAACAGTCTCATAGCATTTGATCTTTTTGCACAATCAAAATATTTGAATTTAAAATATTGAATATTTGCTAAGGAACTTCTCCTGAAAAAAGTGCAGAGCAAGAGATTTCTGCAGAAGTTAATAAGTGAATAATTTCAAATCATGTAAATCCACCTGAGAAAAATGTGGTCAATTTGGAGATCATTCACAAAATGTGTCGTGTTTTTTAATTACTTGCAAAGCTTGCATAGAGCTCCTTGCACAGTGCAGGAAGGAAGGAATGCCTGTTTCTGATTTTAAATTCTGACTTTCGTGCATGCTTTGTCATATCATTTAACTTCACTCTACTTCAGTTTCCCCATTTGCAAAATGGGGTTGTTAATTACCTACATCCCAGGTCTGTTGAAAGGATTCGTTCATTATTTAATTGCTTGTAAAGGACTGAAATACCCTCAGGTGCACTAGCGGAGAGCGGTTCACCAGCAACGGAAACAACCCCATCACCTACATCGCTTCCAGAGGGACCAAGCCCAAGGCCACAGTCTGAGGAAGAACTGGTGACCCCAGCCTCAAGGGAACAGTTCCAGGCTGAGCAGGAAGCGGATGACAGCCTTCAGACAGCTTGGGCGGCGGCACGAAGCACCCCACCGCCTCTCAGCTCTTCTAATCGATCCCGGTTTGTTATAGACCAAGGACTTTTATACAAGGAAATTCTTTCTGGTGGACACCGGGAAGAATGGCAGCCGCAAAAACAGTTGGTGGTTCCAACTAAGTACCGGGGGAAGCTCTTAAGCTTAGCCCATGATCATCCCAGTGGCCATGCTGGGGTGAACAGAACCAAGGACCGGTTGGGGAAGTCCTTCCACTGGGAGGGGATGGGCAAGGATGTTGCCAAGTATGTCCGGTCTTGTGAGGTATACCAAAGAGTGGGTAAGCCTCAAGACCAGGTCAAGGCCCCTCTCCAGCCACTCCCCATAATTGAGGTCCCATTTCAGCGAGTAGCTGTGGATATTCTGGGCCCTTTCCCAAAAAAGACGCCCAGAGGAAAGCAGTACGTACTGACTTTAGTGGACTTTGCTACCCGATGGCCAGAAGCAGTAGCTCTAGGCAACACCAGGGCTAACACTGTGTGCCTGGCCCTAACAGACATCTTTGCCAGGGTAGGTTGGCCCTCTGACATCCTTACAGATTCAGGGTCTAATTTCCTGGCAGGGACCATGGAAAAACTGTGGGAAACTCATGGGGTGAATCACTTGGTTGCCACCCCGTACCACCATCAAACCAATGGCCTGGTGGAAAGGTTCAATGGAACTTTGGGGGCCATGATACGAAAATTCATCAACGAATTATCCAATAATTGGGACCTAGTGTTGCAGCAATTGCTGTTTGCCTACAGGGCTGTACCACATCCCAGTTTAGGGTTTTCACCATTTGAACTTGTGTATGGTCACGAGGTTAAGGGGCCATTACAGTTGGTGAAGCAGCAATGGGAGGGGTTTACGCCTTCTCCAGGAACTAACATTCTGGACTTTGTAAGCAACCTACAAAGCACCCTCCGACACTCTTTAGCCCTTGCTAGAGAGAACCTAAAGAATGCTCAGGAAGAGCAAAAGGCCTGGTATGACAGACATGCCAGAGAACGTTCCTTCAAGGTAGGAGACCAGGTTATGGTCTTGAAGGCGCAACAGGCCCATAAGATGGAAGCATCATGGGAAGGGCCATTCACGGTCCAAGAGCGCCTGGGAACTGTGAATTACCTCATAGCATTTCCCAATTCCTCACTAAAGCCTAAAGTGTACCATGTTAATTCTCTCAAGCCTTTCTATTCCAGAGACTTACAGGTTTGTCAGTTCACAGTCCAGGGAGATGAGGCTGAATGGCCTGATGGTGTCTACTACGACGGGAAAAAAGACGGTGGCGTGGAAGAGGTGAACCTCTCAACCACCCTGGAACGTCTGCAGCGGCAACAAATCAAGGAGCTGTGAACTAGCTTCGCCCCATTGTTCTCAGCCACCCCAGGACGGACTGAACGGGCATACCACTCCATTGATACAGGTAATGCTCACCCAGTCAGAACCCCACCCTACCGGGTGTCTCCTCATGCCCAAGCTGCTATAGAACGGGAGATCCAGAACATGCTACAGATGGGTATAATCCGCTCATCTACCAGTGCATGGGCATCTCCAGTGGTTCTGGTACCCAAACCAGATGGGGAAATACGCTTTTGCGTGGACTACCGTAAGCTAAATGCGGTAACTCGTCCGGACAACTATCCAATGCCACGCACCGATGAGCTATTGGAGAAGTTGGGACGTGCCCAGTTCATCTCTACAATAGACTTAACCAAGGGGTACTGGCAAGTACCGCTAGATGAACCTGCCAAGGAGAGGTCAGCATTCGTCACCCATGCGGGGGTGTATGAATTCAATGTCCTTCCTTTCGGCCTTCGAAATGCACCCGCCACCTTCCAGAGGCTGGTAGATGGTCTACTAGCTGGACTGGGAGAATTTGCAGTTGCCTACCTCGATGATGTGGCCATTTTTTCAGACTCCTGGCCCGAACACCAACTACACCTGGAAAAGGTCTTTGAGCGCATCAGGCAGGCAGGACTAACTGTTAAGGCCAAAAAGTGTCAAATAGGCCAAAACAGAGTGACTTACCTGGGGCACCAGGTGGGTCGAGGAACCATAAACCCCCTACAGGCCAAGGTGGATGCTATCCAAAAGTGGCCTGTCCCACGGTCCAAGAAGCAGGTCCAATCCTTCTTAGGCTTGGCCGGATACTATAGGCGATTTGTACCACACTACAGCCAAATCGCTGCCCCATTGACCGACCTAACCAAAAAGACCCAGCCAAATGCCGTTAAGTGGACTGATGAGTGTCAAAAAGCCTTTACCCAGCTTAAGGCAACGCTCATGTCTGACCCTGTACTCAGGGCCCCGGATTTTGACAAACCATTCCTAGTAACCACAGATGCATCTGAGCGTGGTATAGGAGCAGTGCTCATGCAGCAAGCAACAGATCACAACTTCCATCCTGTCGTGTTTCTCAGCAAGAAACTGTCTGAGAGGGAAAGTCACTGGTCAGTCAGTGAAAAGGAATGCTATGCCATTGTGTACGCCCTGGAAAAGCTGCGCCCATATGTTTGGGGACGGCGGTTCCAACTACAAACTGACCATGCTGCACTAAAGTGGCTTCATACTGCCAAGGGAAACAACAAGAAACTTCTTCGTTGGAGTTTAGCTCTCCAAGATTTTGATTTTGAAATTCAACACATCACAGGAGCTTCTAACAAAGTAGCTGATGCACTCTCCCGTGAGAGTTTCCCAGAATTCAGTAGTTAAAAAGTGTTCTTAAAATGTAGAAGTCTGTTAGTTATATACTTAGGGATATATGTAAAGGTGCATGTGTTGTATTAATCTGTTTATTTTCAAGTTCTAGAAGGAAATCGCCGCCAGTGAGCTTCCCACTGTCTGCAATTTGGAGGGCGTGTCATAAACAGATAGCTAAGGGTTAATGTCTCTTTCACCTGAAGCACCTGACCAGAGGACCAATCAGGAAACCGGATTTTTTCAACTTTGGGTGGAGGGAAGTTTGTGTCTGAGTCTTTGTTTTCTGGCTGCCTGCTTTCTCTGAGCTTTGGAGAAGTAGTTCTGTTTTCTAATCTTCTGTTTCTAAGTGTAAGGACAAAGAGATCAGATAGTAAGTTATATGGTTTCTTTTCTTTGGTATTTGCATGAATATAAGTGCTGGAGTGCTTTGATTTGTATTCTTTTTGAATAAGGCTGTTTATTCAATATTCTTTTAAGCAATCGACCCTGTGTTGTGTCACCTTAATACAGAGAGAACATTTGTATGTATTTTTCTTTCTTTTTATATAAAGCTTTCTTTTAAGACCTGTTGGAGTTTTTCTTTACTTCAGGGAAATTGAGTCTGTACTCACCAGGGAATTGGTGGGAGGAAGAAATCAGGGGAAATCTGTGTGCGTTGGATTTGCTAGCCTGATTTTGCATTCCCTCTGGGGAATAGGAAATTCTTTTTTGTTTCCAGGACTGGGAACGGAGAGGGGGAGTCACTCTGTTTGGATTCACAGAGCTTGTGTCTGTGTATCTCTCCAGGAGCACCTGGAGGGGGGGAAGGGAAAAAGGATTATTTCCCTTTGTTGTGAGACTCAAGGGATTTGGGTCTTAGGGTCCCCAGGGAAGGGTTTTCAGGGGGACCAGAGTGCCCCAAAACACTCTAATTTTTTGGGTGGTGGCAGCAAGTACCAGGTCCAAGCTGCTAACTAGGCTTGGAGGTTTTCATGCTAACCCCCATATTTTGGACGCTAAGGTCCAGATCTGGGACTAAGGTTATGACAGTCATATCATTTAACTTCACTCTACTTCAGTTTCCCCATTTGCAAAATGAGGTTAATAATTACCTACTTCCCAGGTCTGTTGAAAGGATGCGTTCATTATTTAATTGCTTGTAAAGGACTTTGAAGATGTATAGAACTGTCAGGTAATGAAAATTCTTCACAATTTTATAATATCGTCTATCTGAAGAACTCAAAATGTGTTATAAACATTATGGTCACACAGAAAGTTTGTGGCAGAGACAAAGAAGAATCAAGACTTCCTGACTGCTAGTCTAGTTTATGTGCCATAATAACAATCCTCCCTCTTGAGGTGTTATTACTAATAAGTAACAATAACTGCCCCTATATTCATTGCCTTGTGCACGTGTTTATGACTTATGCTTTGTAAGAAAACCTTAGCAGACTATTCGGAGGGCAAGAGATCAGCTTTCCAAGATTTAATTTTGTGTCTGCAGTGGATTTAGTGGAAATAGTTTCTGAAGGAACTGATCCATCGCAGGCAAACTTTTCATTCTTCATTATTTTGTTCTTCTACTGCTATTGGTGTCCACATGAAAATTACTCTAGCTGCAATTTTTTAATGCATATCAACAGATTACCAGACATTTGCTGAAACTTTTTGACACTGTTGGTGACCTTAAATTTGATGAGAATGTGGAAATACAAATGGCAGTGGGAATGTACAGTACAGAAGAGGAGTTTGTACACTTTTCAAAGGCCTGGGTCTGAGAAGGGCAGGTAAGATACTACTCGCTTAGTATTATTGTGACACATAATGCAGTGAAACAAATTATTTTAGATAATGTAAGGGCTCCATCCAGACTTCATTCTGCTGCTTTTAGGGGTAGAACCCACAGAAGGAAGGGTGAATAAACCATCTCCATCTGCCTGGCCAGGGTAGTTGGAGCCTGTCTGCCACCTGTCCTGAGGGTTACTAAACCATTTAGCAGTGAAGAAGAATTTACGAGAAAGGGGATGTCTTCTGGTCTTCCTCCCCTTTGCTAATTAGACAGGGCATGGTAAAAAAAAAGTGTTCTTGAGTGCTTTTCCTTCCCCCTGTTTATGAGGGCTGAGCTGCACCTCACGCTAAATAACCAAAGGTTATTGCATTATATTTCACAATAATACTAAGCGAGTAATATGCCAAAGGTTACTTAATTCTAATTATCGCATAATTAGAACAGATTCAGTTACTTTGGTGTATGGAGACTTATGTCTAAATAAGAGCATGGATATGCCGACTTGCACTGAAATAACTAAATCAGTTTAGGAAGCCAACTTAGTTTGATGGGCACAAGTGGACAAGCCTTGAATAGTTTAGTCACCCCAAGGCAACTGGAAGATTTAAGAGTCTGAGCTGCAGACTAAAGTACTGAGAGCAGAAGTTGGGGCTGGGCTGGTTCTATCTAATCTATCTAAAAAATAACAAAACATTTCTCCATCAGCAAAGGGAGTTTCACAAAAAATTTCTGCAGGAAAATATTATTTTTTTTTTGGCTGAAATTTCTGTCAGGAAAATCAAACATTTCATTTTGGGTCAACATTAATCTCTGCCTAAGCCAGCACAGTGCCTAATGGAGGTTGTTGTTTCTTCTGCTTCCCATTCTTCCCTGTGGTCCCCCCTTCCTGGTTGGACTATATTTCCCACAATGCACTGTGCTCTCTCCCTGTGGTTGAATGGCTGTGATACATCATGGAAGTTCCAACCACAGACACATAACAATGAATCATCAGAGATGTAGGCTAGCCAGTGAACAAGGTCCGTAAGAAAGAGTCGGGGCACGAGAGACCTGAAACTACAGTTCTCATAAGGCACAGCAGCAGCTCAGGCAGATGCAGAGATTAATGTCAATCTGAAACTAAATGTTTTGATTTTTCTGATGTTGAAATTTTTGGAACTTTCTGTTTTATAATTTTTTTAATCTATCCATCTCTCCATCCTACCATCCTCTATCTATCTTTTTGGTCCCCTTTCAGGTAGAAATCAGATGAAATATTAGAATTTCCTGTGAGGTGAAAATTCCATTTATTAATCAGCCCTAATTCGGGGCGTGAAAAGAGAACGAGAACTTAAAAGTAAGAAGGTAGACCTGACCCTGTTCTTTCCCTGATGAAAGGGTATTATTTTCTTTGGGAGATGTTGATCCTTGATTCCTGCTAACTTCCTTTCTTCCCTATTTCCTCTCCCCCCCTAGTGCTCTCAATTGTCTGATCTTCAGGCTCAATTTAAGAGATTTCAAGGGGAAACCAACCAAGGTCCTACCCTCATTTGCCTCCTGTGCTTTCATATCTGTCTCAGCAAGATCAATCACATTGAAATCTCTCAGGCTTTTAGCTGAATATGCGCAGTTAAAAGAAAAAGTGGAAAGGCTGAATTTTACATTTTCCCACTGTTGTTGTTTTTCACAGCAAATGGTTAATTTTATGTTTACATTGAAATCCCCACTGGCTGAGAAAATAATACAGCCTTATCCATTAGTAACTGTAGGTGAGTCAGCTACAGTGTCAGCTTCCCCAGGCTGTTCAACTAGTGATTTTGACCTTGATGTGAATGGATCACTCACTCGAGTGATGAGAGTTAATTTAGTCTTCATAATAGCCCAGAGTTCAACCTTTTCAGAGCAGAGATTGTTTCAGTGAGGCCAAATTATATGCAATCGTTGAGTAATATGAACAGTGATCCAGTGCTGTTGCTTTTGGATACAGTCCACCAAAATCATTTTCTTAATAATGGTAGGGATTATAAGGAGCTGAACTTGATACTATACATGGTAAAGTGTGTGAGATGTACCCACATGTACAGAAAGGGTAAGGGAAAATTAAATTGAAGAAATGTGTTTTTTGGTTAGTTCTGTGGACATTCCTTTCCTTGTGGGATGGGTTGCCAAGATGTAGCTTGAGCTCCTGTGAAAATTCTGCCTCTCATATTCATGAACCCCCCTATAGCTTCATTGTAAACCAGAGGAATGTAGTTGCTGTTGGATATTGCAGAGGAAGAAATCATCTCTCACCTATCTAGGGCTAATTCCACTGTGGGTTTTGAATATCAGGTTTTGAATGTAAGTTTCTGGACTTGCAAGTCAACGGGAGGTTTTACAGGGTGAGTGGATTTATTCCTAAACTTCAAGCCTAAAAGTCACAAATGGACAGTTATGGCCAGGACTGGGTCTAAGTAGGGTTGGAGGCAATCTTCTGGCCCGTTACAGATGGAAGTGAGCATTGTGTCTATTTGGGCCGGATGCCTTGTTTTCTGCTGGAAAATAGACTTAAAGAGGTGTCCAGAAGAAGACAGATGCCTAGAACACCATAAATCACACCTCTAGCATGTTAAGGAAAACCAGCATTCTGCCTAACAGAAATGTTGTTTGAGGTGTTTGGAAGAAACAGTGTACAAAATCATGAAAGGTGTGGACATACCATGGATTTATGTAGTGGCATGATATTTTCTGTCTTATTTTCTATCCCTTTCTTAATGATTCCTAACGTTCTGTTAGCTTTTTTAACTGCTGTTGCATATTGAGCAGATGTAGCACCATATGAAGACAAGCCATGAAACCAGTGTGTGTTTGATTATCCTGCCCAAGTGGCTTTGATGGGCAGTCAGATCTAGTGAGCTGCTGATGTTGGAATTACCTTTGAGCTTCTTGAAGAGGGAGTTTGAAACTGCTCTGAAAAATTACAGTCACAAACAGGTGTGTGAAAGTGATATGCAAGTATAGAAAGTAAGATTATTAATAGTAATTTGACACTGTCCCCCATAGTATCTGAAGGCTTTATAAGGTTTAAGTTGAAACTTTCACAATCTTAGTTAGGAGGACATATGCCCTGATGATAGACATCCTGTGCTGATCTGGTTCCTTGGAATAAATTAGAGGAGACTGAAGATTGCTCTAGTCTATGCCATCTACCCATAGCCCTCAGGAGTTACAAAAGGCAGGGATTTCTGGGGAATAGGGGTGTCTGAGCCGTACCCCCTGTCCCCAGGCCACATCCCTTACAGCAGCAGGTGGAGTGGGGAGTGTCACAGGAGATGTGGTGGGTCTACACAACCCTGAGATTTCCTTATACAAAGCAAATCCTCCAGTGGCCAGATTAACCTGCTTTTCACCATTCGTCTGGCTCAAAGCAGACTTACTGTTAGAGAATCAGGGCAAAACATGTAATTTTTTTATGGCAGCCATGACAAAAATAATTCATATTAATTTCCAAAATAGTAATATTACTGTACATATGCTATGTGTTAGATGTTAAACACCTAATAACTTAATCACATGGCACACTGATGATGTAATAGTGCAAATGAAACTGAAAACCAGTGTTCATTTTGAAATGAAGTAATGGCCACTAGCTACAAAGTGTATTTTTGTTACTAAAGAAGCAAATTAAAATGGCAAGAAAACAATACCATTATTTGTTTGCAAAAGTTATTTGCTTTGATTAAAGACACCAATAAATGTGTCTTGATACCAGAACGGTTCCATTTAGCACTTGACATATAATAGGTTTTCTTTCCCCTCACAGTGTAATATCTCCATTGAAATATAATTATTTTGCAGATTGCTCAACTGAATGCCCTTATAAACATGCTGTTAGGGAACTCACTCCGGTGATCGTCACAGCATCATGACAATATGCACAGGGATGTTGTACCCAAGCTTAGAGTAAAGAAGGTAATTTGTTGCACAGCAATTACCCTAATGCATTTTTAAAAGCATAAAATAAAGAATACTTTCATTTGTTGTAAAGGTACTCTGGATGCTTATATATGGCAATGACGGAATATTTTGATTCAATCAATTTTATCGTATTTTTTGCTTCAGTTAGATAATTACATTTACCAGTTAAAAATGCCATTTTAAATATATATAGATATTTTGTCCAAATGTTTAAAGACGTCTTTAAAAATGTATGCTGTAATGTGACAGCAGGGTTCTCATTAATCTAGCTTCAATTACTATCTGTTAACAATTAGTATATAAACGTACATTTATTAGAAAGCTTGAAAGTTTAAAAGCGTATGGAAGATAATACAGCAGTTGTGTTACGTTTTCAGACTCCATTTCACTTTTGGCCAGGTTGATCCCAAAAAAAGGGAGGATGAAGGAAGAGAAGACTAGATGTAGATGACTGTTGATCTAGGCCAGAGCTAAAGTCTGTGGGAACTTGGAGGGAAAGCCCACTATACTAGTAAATGATTTTTTTTAACTTAACCTTTTCTTGTGCTACTTTACTGGAGCAGTAACAGCAGAATAAAACTGCAGTAATAAGCCTCCAGTCCTGACATAAAATCAGCCAATCTGAAGAAAGCTGCAGTTTTTCAGAGTGTATGATTTAGAAGGCAAATTTTGTCCTGACCTAAGTGGGGTTGAACCTGTTGTAGGTGAGGGCAGAATTTGGCCCAGTTTTGCCTCCCTAGTCAGGGGCTAGAGCAAAAGGAGCCATGGGATGGAAAGGCTTCATGGGAACAAATATACTTTTTCTGTAAAATGCTGAGTATGGTACAGCTGGACACTTCAGATAGGGGAGTGTCATAGAAGGTGTGGTGGGTCTGCATAACCCAAGGATTCTCTTATACAAGATGAATCCTACAGTGGCCACATCAAAGAGCTTTTCACCACAAGACTTTTCACTGACCTCTCCTAAAAGGAATTACAGGGCTTGATCCTGCAAGATGCTGAGCATTTTGGCCTTTAGTCCTCAGCTTCTTGCAGAACTGAGCCCATATTCTCTACAGATAGACCATTAGGTGGGATAGCTCTTTTTAATAGCTTCCACCAATGAAAGACATTATGATCTGGATATAAAGAGAGTCCTTTCCTGTGGATGATGCCAGGAGATAGTCAGAAAATGTTTAGCAGTCTCTTAGCAGAACAGCCTGATTGCTACATGGGCTGTTTCTGGATAGTTGTATCCAACACGTTTGTGTAGGGAGAAGGGAACGCAAAATGTCTAAATCTGCCACAACTTCTAAGTTATGCTTAAGGTTTGCAACTGTAAACAAAACCCTGAGATCACTATAAATTAGATTTCAAATCACACTTGCTGGGCTATGTAATTTATGCAACTCTCATATTTTTGCCCTGGAGATTTCCAGTGGACAAGCATTCACCTGGCTGTCACAACTATGCCACAGATGGGATGAGGACCAGGGAGACTGTCTTGTAAACATTTGTGATGCTCAGTTTCAGTTTGTGATTATTCCTCTTACTGCTAGATATGGACAGTGTTTGAAGATGAGAACCCAGGAACTTTATTTAACAAAGGGGTCATAGAACCTCACAGGCTATAGAGATTCCAACTTTGTGTATTCCTATTTAATTAAATAGTGCCTTATCAGATATTGAATATTGTAAGGCCTGGCTGTCTGGGACACTTGGACCACTGGCAGTACTAAATTTCTTTGAGATTATAAAATTTAATATAAGGCTAATTTAAAAAAAATGAGTAAACAAAATCTGTTCTTCAGAGTTTGCCCTACTTCATTGTTTATGTTGTACTGCAGCAACATGATGACTTCTTCTTTCTGAGCGACAGTCACCTATTGGCAGAGGACTCTTGCGAGGAACCTGTAGCGTGGAACACTGCTGGCCTGCCTCACCCCCGCCAACACCATTACCACACATAGAACACTACCCCCAGCACGCTCCTGGAGGAATAATGATTCAGTTCAAGAATTCTATCGGTCAATTTGAGAACATGGGGAGCAAAAAACATGGTGACATATGTTAAATTATTAATTGAAAATGGTGAGCTCAGCCTTAATAATTAACACTTGAGTCACTGATAAAAGTAGGGTTTTCTGAGAAACCTCAAACACTTTGTGTGTGGCCGGATAAAGAGTGCAAGATGTAGCCCAAAGTAACTCTTGAGAGTGGAAAAAACATTTTACTTAAAAGAAAAGAAAGGATAAAAGACCTCAGTAATTATTTTAGTGTGTCTATAATGAAAGCTTTTTGTCCAGGACAATGGTCTTTTAGCCTTGTTAACTGGTATTCTGCAAAAATGTGTAAGATTGTTACAGTTGCTGAACAAAATCCATTTGACTGAGCATAATCACTTTGTTGTGGTGCGAGGCATAATAGCAGTTGCAGCGAAAATTTGAAGCAATTTTAAATATTCTTTTCACTGAAATTGTTTATCCACATTGCCAAAGCTTTTAAGGAAGTACTGATGTTTTTCACATTGTCAGGAGCAGCTGTGTTGGTCTGCTGTGGTTGTCTACCCACTAACTAGGCAGATGGTAGACAGTAGCTGAGGTGTGTCTGCTGTATTCAGAACTAACTTTTCTGGCTTGCAGAAAGCACAGCTGCCACACTATTATGATGATGATCCTTATGTATTTCAGACATGGGAGGCCTTATATAGAGCCATGTGCTTTGAAGGGGGTGATTGAGGTCTTTAGTGCATTGAATAAGGACTTACATAATCAAACTGCCGAGCGGTGTGAAAATATGAAGTGCCGGTTAATTGGAATTTTGGATAGGGATCAGGGCAGGAGGTGTTCTGTACGAATTGAGCAAGATTGTTTGTCACAGATAAAATCATCTTACTGTTAATATATTGAAGTAAAGACTACTACAACAAACATTAGATACAAATGAGCCTGTTAAAAGAATACATTAATTTACCTCATTCTATATATCTTTTATTTAGAGTGACTGATTGTAGATGAAGACGTAGAGAAATGAGTGGTTGATTAAAACCAGAGATTACCCCATGTAATTATATTTGGGGGGTGGCAAAACTCAGTTATCATGTATGAACTTTGCCAAGACAAAACCAGAGCCAAGTCTGGTCATGGATCTATGACCCATAGAAATATAGAGCTTTATAGTACCCCAGTTTCTGCTGCTCACTTGATAGACTCATTAAAATAATGATTTCCTCATTCTCCTTCTGGCATAGTAGGATGTAGCATGGGAGAGCTGGAAGCTGTTGAGCATGTAGGGGTAATAAGTGGTGGTTGAGGCCCAAGGACGCAATGAGACACTGATAAGATGCTCCAATTCCTGTTGATCTGAGGTGTTCATTCATTCCACTTCCAATCAAAATCATTTTCCTTGCTAATAAACCATTTCATCACGCTAATGTTAGTAGAAGGGACATGCTGTTGCCAAGTAATTAGAACCCAATCTAAGTCAATGGAAAGACTTGCACTGACTTTAGTGGGTATTGGGTTAGGCTGCTTATGACTGAGTGCTATTTATCAATTTGTGCCTTCACTATGTATATTTTTTCAAATCTCTCTGAAAATGCTGTCAGGTACAAAATCATATGAAATTAATGTTGGCATTATTAAGGTCTCCATCATGTTAACATCATAAACCCTGACAATTAACATTTCAATAATTTTTGTGCTATTGTTAAAAATTAAATTGAAGCTATTTCTTCTGAGAGTCTTTACTGATAAGTTCCACCAGTTTCAAATTAATTGGTGGGTTCAGTTCCTAGTATGTATGTACTACCCCAGAATGCCCATCACCATTAATTGTAGTCTAAAAAAGGAGTCAAATATTGAATGGACAGGGAAACTGACTTATCCTCTTAGTCTTAGACTAATCCTTCAGATTAGTTGGAAGTACGTTGCCAGGACAGCATGAGGAATCTTGCTTTGCTGGTGCCTATGCTATACCTTTTCTGGGCATAAAGGAGATGATTTCTGTCTCCTAAACTTGTGAAGAAGGAATGTTTTCCCCCAGGAATAAAAATATCTAAAGAAATAATACCCCACATTTCTTACAGAGAAGTTAGATCTCTCAAAGCATTAACAAAAGTAACATGAACTTGGAATTGCTATCATAAAATACCTTTTTCTTCTTCATAATCTGTAAGGAATTTCAGTTGACCTTGAATTAGGAAGCAATAGTAGGTGAATTTATTTCTGAAATGCCTGGTACATTGTGTTCATTGCCTGGCAATCTAACCCAATACTGTAATTCTCCATATGTCGATTTGTAAAATATAAGAACAATAACTTGTACGTGATAGAAACAGCTGATAAGAAAAGACAGGAAAAGCTGGCCACTTGGTGAAATCTAAGTGGGAACAGAGAAATATGATCAATTATATCTTAGCAGAGCTCTGGAATCAATGGCCCAGAGGAGGGTGTACAAGAGCAAACAAAGGAGGACGCCTCATGGAGCTGAAGAAAAAAGCTAGCGCATCATGATCAGGAAAGGACAAAGGAAATAGCCTGATCCCTCAGAAGCTGATGGAGGCAGACCTGCAAGCAAAGTACAAGGTGAGCAGGTTTACAGCAATAACAAAAAGTACTGTAGGATTAGAGGATCATGTGGAGATGGTCACAGAAGAAAGCAAAAGTACTGTAGTGCTAAGGGAAAAGGTTTTCTGGAAGCCACAGATATCAGAAAGCACACTAAAGGCAATCATAAAGGTGAAGGAGATGAAGATCAAGGGTGGAGCAGAGGACTAATGAGCTGGAAGAAGATTTAGAGCAAGCGGGAAGACACACCTGAACCAGCTAGCATGAGAGATGAAAGAACACAGGGTGGTAAATAGGAGAAGTGATTTCTTCAAGTTGGTGAACAATATCAGAGGTAGGAAATGAAAAAAATCTGCCTGAATTGAGACAGGAAAAAAGAGGAGACGCAGCAAAGAAATTGCCTAGGAAAGTGAGGAAATTGGTGAAAGTTCTTACAAGGACACCTATATTTGGAAAGAAAAATAATTCCTATTTTCCTCATTGTAGAAGTCATGATGGTTGACATCGCTCCATAGAAAGTAAGTAGGATGGTTTTGCAGATCTGGAGAGGGACAGCAGCAAGAATAGAAGGAGTCATGGAAACATATCCAACCACGGAGTATATACTGTGCTGTGGAATTCTTTCACAGGGCATCATATTGGCATGTGTTTACATTCAGCTCATTTTTCTATCAGAATGTGGTGATTAAACTTTCTGTAGTGTTAAATGTATGTAGAAATATATGCTACCAGATGACCTATGAGTTCAGCTCTATCAGGGCTCTACTATATGCACTTCGAGTAGGAAGAGGAAGTCTGAGACAGACAGTAGTGAGGGTGTTTGACAGTAAAGAGTGAGTAAGAGAACTTCTAGGTCTGAGACCTCTAGCCCAGTAGTCTCTGTCGGGCATGATTTATTTAATACACATGCATATATCAATTGAATATCTTTTCCTACAATACAACCTCACTAATCCAATTTCACTGATCTACACATTTTGTACACAGTGTGTAGATTAGTAGGAAAAAAGAGCTGTCTTTCCTCACTTCTTTATAAAGATTTAATAGCAGGGTGCAGTAGTGAGATCTAATGTGACTAAAATTTGTTATTTTAGAAGATGTATGGCATTATACTTACTATTCTATTATGAAGCATTATACTTCTAATAGGAACCTAAAATTGTCAGAATACATAAGCAAAGTACATTGTGGTGCATTAATCTCCTTTCTATTGTATATGTTCATTTACTGCACTAACCATAAACTGGTGGAAGACTAGGAAGAAACTTCTCCCATGGACAGGTCTATAACAGTATTTCTTGTATCATCTGTTGGAGCTTCTGGTACTGATCCAGGTTGGAGACCAGGTACTAATTGGATGGATCACTGGTCTGATCTAATATAGAAGTTGCATTATTGTTACTTGCCAATTTGCAGCATTCAATAATTTGCAGAGTCTCTCAGTTACTAGTGCAAATTAGCTAGGTTCTACTGTAATTTCTACACATGCTTTATAGATACGGTGTCTGATATTTTCTGTTTCTGCAGATGTGATATAACATTGACTCCGTCTCTTCTCTCAACCACAGATGGGGCACTTTTCAATCCTGCTATAACAGGAAAAAATGAAAGAACGAAGGGCTTGGGACATTCTCTGGGAATTATGGTGTATGTTTTCAGCTGTTCAGAACAAATCAACAGAAAGATACTGTATTGATTAAAATCATATAGAAATCTTACAGCTCACTAGTAATTAATGAGCTATAAAACTAGGTGGTATTCCTGCAACCCACAAGAACCCAGCGCTTGTAAATTACCCCTTTATGAAAGACAAAGTACAAAGGAATCTGTCACAGGGCCACCCAGAGAATTCAGGGTGGAAGGACTCCCCCCTGCGGGTCTTCAGAGCACTTCGGTGGCAAGTCCTGCAGCGGAAGGACCCCCTGCCACTAAAGACCTAGGCTGGAAGAAGCTCTGGTGGCCTGGGCCCCCTGAGAGTTTTCCAGGGCCCCAGCGTGAGTGAAGCACCCTGCTCTGGGGCCCCGAAAAGCTCTTGTCGGGGCCCCTGTGGGGCCAGGGGCAAATTGCCCCTCTTGCCCTCGCCCCGGATGGCCCTGATCTGTCAACCTTTTACTCCAAATATTTGGGAAAAAAGAGTTTCTCAGTCTGATTTTGCCTTATTAGTAAGAGGCCTGGATATATTCAAAATGTAGCGTTGGAGCCAAATCTTCAGCTCTACTCTATCCCCTTTTGTGGCACAGAGGGGACAGAAAGATGGCTTAAACAGCCAGCTGGAGATTCACTGGGAATCTCTGGTGGACATAGAGACAGCATAGCTGGCTCTGTAGCACCTGCTTTTCGCCCACTCTCCCTGACATGAGCAGGCAGAAGCATGTGTTCATCAGCAAAAGGGAAGGGTCTGACATACACGTTGTGGGATATCCATGTTTTGTTTAAATCACTAGTAAATAGAAGGGTTTTTCTACACATGAGTAGTCTTCGAGTAGGTGCTTTGCATTGTGCAGAACTTCCATTTGATTTCATCTTTGTTTTCTAGCTTGAATACATCCTGATTTTATTTAAAATAATTTTCAAATTACTGTTATTTTGGGATGAGGATTGTGAGCCATAAATGGAGAAAAAGAAAACCACCCACTGTGCTAAGCGAAATGCCCTCCTTGGGCACTTGGCCAAAGCCTTAGGCTTGGGGAGCTCTACCCCAAGTATGCTGCCAGAGCAGTAGCTATGGACAGTTGTGGCATGGGAAAACCTAATGAACCGGGGTCAAATGCACAGGAGATATAAGTTAGACCACCCCATCCCCAAACTAACTTAGACCCTCTGACTGTTAGCAAGGTTCTCACTCTCAGATTTTATTTGACTGACTTGACTTAGGTCCACTTTACTGGTGTGTAATGGAGTCCACTGTGGTGTAGTTTATGTGCTGAGAAGCCAGAAGAGAGGAAAAGCTACTTTAACTTGTAACTTCTTCTAGTTCCTTGGCATATGCAAGTCACACCAACTTATACCCCCTTAGACATCTGTAGATTCTATGTAAGAGGGAGTCTAATGTCAGTGTGGACTCTGAATTAGGGTTAGTGGTTCCTTCTGACTCCTACCACCTTCTGCGTGACCTCTGGATTTGACACCAAGAGGTGGAGCAAGAATGAGGAACTGCAAGTGAGAGGCAAGAGGGAGCACAAGAGAGAAAATCTTTAGCTGTAGCAGAGAATAAAGTTTGATTTAAAGATCTTAGAAGAGAAATGAAGTGCTTGTGTGACATCTGGAAGCCCCAGGACTGCTGGGAGCTGTAGTGCATTGATAACAGGTTAGAAAGGAGTTTATTTTGTTGGTGAAAACTCAGGGCCAAATGGTCAGCATAGCATGACAGTCAATGGAGCTGTCCTCATTTATATCTGCTGAGGGTCTGGCCCTCGTATTGAAGGTTAAAATGTATTAAAAACATCTTTAAATAATTTACCTTCTTTAAGGCTTTGTCCAGTCTAGTTCCAAGTGAAGACTCTCAAACGATTGTAAAAGGTACAATTAAACCAGGAAAGGACACTTTGTCTTGTTACATTTCATGATGAATGAGGATGTGTATATTAGATACAGGGATTTGATAACTGAATTCCAGAAATTAATTGGCAAAAATTACAAACGTCCCTGTCTTGCATGTTGTCAGCATAAAGGTGATCACTCTCCGTTATCAGTAAGTGACTTGTACAAGTGGGATCACAGTGATATTAAGCAGCAGCAAAAGAACAGGTGGTAGGAAATGCCAAAGAAGAACAGACCTTAGGTCAGTCTAGTGGGGCATTCTCCCTCCCACAGTGTCCTAGATCTGTAGAGGAAGCTTAAAAACTCCACATGTAGTATAGCACCTGTCCAGTGGTGGGATGCCATGTCATTGGGCAGTTGGTGGTGGTTGTGGAATCCCCCCTGCCCCGCCCCGAGCCAGAGAGTTTATGCCCTGAAGCACGAGGATTGATATTCCTTCTGTCTCTGTGTCCTAACTAGTGTTACTGCAAATGTAGCAGGCAGTCATGGAATGGATTTCTGAGGCTCTTCCAAGGAATGTAGACAATGCTAGAAAATTAAGATTTGGCTCTTGCACACAGTATATTGAAATCTGCCAGACAAGTGGGACCAGTCACAAGATTGTACTAGGATAAGGTAAAGATGATTCTTCTGTGCATGAGTGTGATGGGGTATACCATCCCCACCCTGGGCCTGCAGGGGTTAATGGAAGCCTGTGGGTGCATTGAGCCATGCCCTGCTACACCTAAGTGTCAAACCTGGAAGGAGACGTTTGAAGGCCTGAAACTGGCTCAGTTAGGGTGGAGTAAGGAAAAAGAGCAGATTGCTGTGTGTGTATCTGTCTCTCTGTCTCAGTGTGAGTGAAGCCTGGCTGGGGTCAAGGATCTGAGTGGGACTGCTGGCAGACAGAGCCTCTCTGAAGGAAGGAAGGCTTGCAATAGGGAGCCCACGGCAGTTGGGCAGGAGCTGCATAAAGTGCATCCACCCAGGATTCTGCATGCTGGTGGAGGGATCTGCAGGGACCAAGAAAACTGCTGAGTCAGGACTGTCCTGCAAGGGGAGCGGAGAAAACTCTCCTTCAGTAGAATCAGCTGATTAGCAGAAAATGCTGACTAGCTCTGCAATAGCCTATGCCAGGGGCTTAGCAGGAATGGGATTGATATAGTGGGAGCCCAGAAAGAGGCTGAGGTAAAGGGAGAAGTAGGAAGTGGTCCAGGAAGGCAGCAAGGGGTCTGGGTGGTCAGACATTGACTGCCTATCCAAGGGTCCCTAGACTGGAACCCAAAGAAGATGGAGGGCCTAGGTTCCCCTACCAACCTACTGAGGAAAGTGAAGTGTCCTTCCCCACCTCACTCTCACGGGGTAAGGGCTGTTGAAACGTCTGACACTAGAGGTAAGGACTAATAAGTCTGGGCTCAGACCAGGGTTCCAGTGTGAAGTTGAAGGGACTATTGGTTTACACTGAGAGGCACAGGCCTATAGTGACCAAGCTGGAGGGCCAAGATGCAAGAAAAAGCAGATCACCACCAGGCTGGGATAGTGCTGTCAGCAAGGGCGCTAAAGGAGAAGAACCTGCTATGCCATGCCCAGCCACCTGGGGGTATGCCAGCTGGTGAGTCACACATTTGCAGTAAGACTAAAGGATGCAGAGCACTGCCCTATATAAATCAGAAAAATTCAGAGACCAAAGTGAGAGCTGCACTCATCACTGACCCTTATGAAAACAGTTTCAGTTCTTTGATTTTAGTATGAATTCAGATTGAATTAAGTGAAGTGGATTGTTGAGAGAGAGGGGAAGTGTGTTTTTGGATGTAGTCTTATCCTTGCTTGCTGATTTTCCTTCACATAATTAATTCATTCAGAAATAGTCTGATTGACTAATGGTATACCCTTAATTTTTATAGCCACTATTGCTGAGGAGAATATGTAGGTTGTACTATTGTAAGCAAGAAGTTGTACTGCTTTAGAATCTAATTCATTGCTATGCTGTGTCATATATATATATTTTTTTACTGGATTTGATCTAAATCATCATTAGAGCTGCTATGATACATGGCTGTAAACATTACCTTATTTTACTAACCATCTTGATTTAAATTAATACTTCAAAAATAGAATAATATGACCCTCCCAGAGACTATAAGAAATTGCCCCCTTAATGCCAAATGATAGACATATTTGGCAATCAACTAAATAAAATTGCACGTATGGCTTAAACCATAAGTGCATGGTGGTAGATAAAAATATGGGTGAGTGTTTTGATAGTAAAGTTCTTTTAGCACTAGGAATATGTAAGAGACACTCAAAATGGAAGAGAAGCCCAAAGATCGTGCGCTAGCATGTCATGTGGATCATACAATACAGATCCTCCGATACACACTTACTGTCTTGATTGCTGTGTTGATACAGACATAGACTCCTAATGTGTTGAGGCAGGCAGAGATGTCAAAGAACACAATTTTAGACTGTTTCTGTGTTTAAAGTGCATGTTCTCAGTAGAATGGTTTTACCCTCGTATCAAAGATGTAAGTTTGACACCTTGAAAAGGATGCCTGGAATATCTGGGTAGACAGTACACTGACGGGCAAAAGTTAAAAACCTGTTCATTTGGACCTGTTCTTGCTTTTGCTATTTTTGGGCCAGATTATGTCGTGTTGTTCAACTGATGCACAAGGGGAGGGTGCAAGGACCCCCCTTGTTGCACTCCTATGCCCCAGAGAGTATAATTGCCATTCTTGTTCTCCCTACTGTGCAGAAATTGCTGATGATGTGCACCCTCTCTAGCAGAAGATATCCTGAAAGAGAGAAGATGGAAGCAGGACCATGGTCCTCCTGTCTTAGCTATGCATCAGGCAGCACAAATGGCTGGATGCATTCAGGATTAAGCTGCATCCCCTGAAGAAATATACTGCTTGGTGCATCCTGCATACCTCCTGAGAAGCTCTATGGGAATTTCTGCCTCCTGGAGAAATCACTTCATGGGGTAGTGCATTTCTAATGTGAGACTATGCCTGAAAAGGTATGGTCAAGAGCCCTGTTTTTGCAAAAGATCAGAGGGCCTGAACTGTGTTAGCAGGTGATACACTACCGACCTATTAGGTCCTCACAGCTAATACACAATGTCCTGTGGAACAGCTCCTTTTGTACCACTCTCAAAAGGTACAGTGTGCCGTTAGGGACAGACTTAGCCATCACTTTAGCACTTGCTGCATATAAATATATCCATTTAATTTAATGAAATAAACTAGGCTAAGGAGTGAACCAAACCTACCTCCTGTATTTAAAACATACTACTCTGTTCTATCTTAGTATTCTAGGGCCAGATTTCACACTTTTCTCCCCATCTCCCCCTCTTTAGCCAATTGCAAATATCTACAAAGGTTTATGCCAGACTGGAGTGTGGGATTGCTTTGATGAATACATTTCTGTGGAGGTGCTGTCTGTGGTAGCTGCTCAAGTTAAAACCACCCAGGAAAAAAGCATCCAGAAACAAAGTAATTTTTCAGGTTTAATTGTGTGTCATCCTATGGCACAACAACCTGTTTCTTAAGGTTTAATGTTTTAGGGGAATCCATTGAACTGAAAACAGTAGTGGGGATCTTCATAACACTTAATCTGGGACATGCAGAAAGAGCAGAACTTCCCGAAGACTTAGTTCTTTTTCAGTAAATATAAAATCTAAGATTTTTTTTTTCTTTTTGCAAATTAATGGCCCAATATAGCAGTATTTAGGTAAAGCTCATACTAACAGGAACCCCACCCCCTAATGGAACTAAAAAGATTGAGGAACTAGCATCAGATCAATTTAACAATAAGACTGAACATGAGTCCTTATTTACAGTAGTGTACTTCTCCATCAGAAGATAGAGATCTTTGAAAACTGTGCAGGGGCTAATGTCAGGATTCTAACTTTCCTGGAATATAAATAAGGGAAGAAAATATTTTTAATTCCCATGTTTTAAAACTCATTCTATAAGCTCGATCCTCCCTGTTAACTATTTCAGGTATTCAAATTGCCTAATAAATCTCCTGGAAAATCTATTCCAACAGTACTTTCTTTCTTGTTTGTTCCTGGAGAAACCTCTTCTTGTTAAAGGCTTAAGTGATAAATTACATCTATTACTACTAGATCTAGACAGGTATGCCTATTTAGGATGACAGAGAAAAAAATAAATTCTCATAGAGTTATTTTTGTCTGATTTTTTGTCTGAAAGTTTCAAGGGATGCTCAATCACAAAAGTTCCCAACTCAGTCTGTGTTTGATTTCTCCCTCTTCATCTCTTGTATTATTCTTTCTGAAAATTGACTTGGTGTCAAATTTGTCTCTTGTGCTTATAAAATTCCGAGGTAGTCGTTTAATCTAAGGCAAGAATATGTTGATCTACAAACTTCTAGTGTGTGTTTTCGTTTTTGGTTTTCTTTTTGATGCTTAATTCTGTCTTTTTTCATTAACAATTTTTAGCTATATAATTTTTTTTGAAGAGCTGAATTATTGTAGTAAAAACATTATTTAAAAACTTCCATATTTTCAGTATGAAATTCTTGTTAATGAGGGTGGCAGGGTAGTGATGCATTGGTAGTACTTTTGATAGATTTATGACTTCAAAACACTGAAGCTAATTTTGTCAGTATCAGCAATGTAGTTTGTAACCAGTGATGACCTGTATAATCACCTTTCACGTGTTAATGCATTCTGCTTATCTGACAGAACTTGTACAATGGTGATTCCAGACTTCAAACTTATATGTGAAATAAACTTGGTGACAGGGGGATTTCTGGATGCCAGGATGCGTGCCAGAAAATTCATCTCTGGACATATACTTGTGAGCTAGTCTCCAAAAGGGTGATGGAGAATAAGTCTGAACTTTCTGGTAATACTGTCATTAGGGAAGTATATTGAAACAGTTGGAGGGTAGGGCATTACCCATTAATAATGGACTATAGAGGATTTTCCACATACCCAGGACCAGAAGTGTGTGAAGTCCTCTTGGCATTGTACTTAAATACCAGCAGCAGTAGGAGAGGAAGCAGACAATCATTATTGTATACTATTGTGTGAGCTCAGGTCTGGATTCTCTCATTGCAATGCATTCAGAGAAAAGTGGAAAGGAACCTGCCGTAAGACTTATCCTTTAATGGAAAGATAGGGCGGGGTGTGTAATTACACAGGAGCAACACATGGCACCACATTTCCCACCCCTCCTCTCTACCAGCCCATCTGTTTCTCCATCTCTGTCCTTTTTTCTTTATCCTCTCTCAGTCGTCGTAAGTTTGGTGCATTTAAATTCTGCCACACTGGCCACTGGCTTAGCACAGAGATAAGAGGAAGCACAGAGGGTCAGCTATGTCTATCTCCTTGCATGAGTGGATCTCCCAGGCTTCATAGTACTGTTACGCTCGAGTGGGGAGTAGCTGCAAAGAGAGAGAATCTGGTCAGTTTGGCTGTGCCATATAAAATATTTCAGACCTCCATAGGACACAGTGTCAAACTCCATCAGGCCATTTTTGGTGCAATCCTGGTGGAGGATTCCTTGTCCAGAGAGCAGAGACCAAATTCAGATATGTATTCTGATGTGCCGCCTCTGAAGTCACTGAAGCTGTGCTTGTTTACCGCAGGTTTGAATTTGGCTTTATGGCTATAAGGTATCAGCAGTGTGATTTATTAATTATTTCCTGATTCCTGGCTTTGGGTTGGCCTTTTGGGCTCTTCTTCCTTTTTTTCCTCCCCAAAGTGTCCAATCCCCTTACTCTACCAAATCCAAGTAACAGAAGAGTGGGTTAGTTTCCTTGCTCAGTGTACTGGGAGGGTTTACAAGGTCGAGTTTATAATGCACGTAGAGTTGTTTAATGGTTGAGTGAGAGCACCAAGTTGGACAAGTTTAATCATAAGTGTTTATTCTCTTTCAACAGAGTATATCCCTTTCATAACAAATGTATATAAATATTGAGATAAAAATACCATTTAACAAGATAGTTGGATGTGTTTCATTTTATTAACACATTAGTTATCTTACCCTGCTCAGAGTAATATGTGAATATCAGATACATGTTAGATTAGCATAATCTTTTCAGTCAACATTTGTTCTCTGAGGTTTTTGATTACATTATTTTAATTAAGCAATAAAATATGACAGGCATTGGATTTCAAGTTGAGTTTAAAACTCCTCAATTGGTATTATAAAGCATGAGGCGGAAGGCTGAGTGACTTTAACCATTCAAAATGTGCATTAGTGATCACCTTTAAATGCACTTGCTGGCGTGCCCTCTGCCATTCTTAAATTAAATTTATACCTTACGTTAAGAGAAACAGACATGTGCATTTATTGGTTGTTATAGTCATGGGCAGGAGTTCATTGACAGCCAGAAAGCTCCAGTTACGTTCTAAAGCCATTGCCTGTTGCCCAGAAATAGGTTTGACTATGACAGCACAGTGCAACTTTCAAATATATTCAGGTCACAACTGTCCAGAAAGGAAACCGATTGCTTCTGTCCTCTGTGGAATCACATAATTAGGTATGTAAGGTTGAGATTTTGTATTGATAAATGTCAGTAAAACTTTAATTTTACAGTACACACTCAAACTGATGAAAAAATGTTTCAATCTATAATCACTGAAATGTACAGATAGGCAACATGAGAGAGATGTTGCTTGAGAACTTATTAGAGTTCATATATTTTGACGTGCTATTGACAATTTGTGTTTTGATGATTACAAGCTTTAACTTTTTGAATCTTAGCATCAGCTGTCATGAAATGACTGAATGACCAACCCTTTTGTTGTCTGTCTACCTGCAATTTCAGGCCATTGTGAAAATTTAAATTGATAAAAATTGGAAAAAATGCTTAAAAATCATAATTTTGTGAAAATGTAAATAATTAAAAATAAAAAAGCTTAAAAATCAATGTAACCTGTCAATTATAATAAAAGTTGAATTCGTCAAGCCTACACATAATGGAGTAAGTGTCATATGTTAGGAATAATTAAAATAAATCAGTGTATAGATCCCAAAGAGAAATAATGTCTAAATAACAGGCTCCAAAGAAGAGAAGTGGAAGTGTTGGTGTATTTGTATCTGGTCACTGGACAAACAACAGGCATCTGTTGATTTGAGTATGTCTTTATAGTATTTTGTGGCTGGTTTCATAGTTCTTGGTATGTTAAGTGCCAAAATTCTTGTAATAACAAATGTCAGATTATTTTAAACAGTTATTTAAGTCTATTTACTCAATTTTAGTTTACTATGCAAAATCAGGGGTTTATATGATGCAGCTTGATTTCTAATTTTTTAGGATAATTATGACTGGTGTCTCAGTTATAAAGTCTGCCTTAGTTGCAGCTGGATAACTGAAACAAGAGGACCGAAGCAGACCTGAAGATCAGGTTACTTTTTCTGGAATTGTGCTATTATGAGATTATTCAGTGGCAATTTTAATTAGAGAAAAACTGCCATAAAAATATCTGGACCTATGTGTATCTTCCAGTTTCCTGATTTATCCAAAGACCTCCTAGCGTCTCAGAGTTTAAACAAAGATGAGTCGAACTTTCTTACTATTTTTGGTTAAAAGTATATTCTCATAAACATTTATTTTAGTGCATGTAAACTAATCCCAAAGAGTTCATAATTGCATAGGATTACTTAGACTAGCAGTAAAAACCCATACATTTCCTGATTCCCCTCTACCTGTTGTGTTCTGTAATCCTGATGGCAGGTAATGTTTGGTGGGTGGGAAGTGAATCCTATAATTCTCTAGTACATAGGTTATCTTTAAGAGCATCCGCCTTCCTCATTCCAGTGTGATGATCTAGTCTAGGGCAGACAGGCAGACCCCTCTCCTCTCTGATGAACGTAGAGACTTCAGATAACATGAATGGTTTCCTGTTCTGAACCATGGCTACACTGGCACTTTACAGTGCTGCAACTTTCACGCTCAGGGGTGTGAAAAAACACCCCCCTGAGCGCTGCAAGATACAGCGCTGTAAAGCCTCAGTGTAATCAGTGCTGCAGCGCTGGGAGCATGGCTCCCAGCGCTGCAAGCTACACCCGTAAGGGATGTGGTTTACGTGCAGCATTGGCGCTCTGACTACACTCACACTTCAAAGCGCTTTGAAATTTCAAGTGTAGCCTTACCCTCAGTAAATTTTAGTTTTGATTCTGTTTAGGGAAGAGGCAAAAGAAAAAGTTCAGTTTTGTTGCTTTTCCCATCTTTCATTTAAGCTGTTTTAGAGAAATCATCCAGATGGCTAGCTGAACAATTGGAACTTTCAGAATGAGGCACTGAAAGATTGATTATTAACCTGGAATTCCTTGTAGGTTCAACATAAATCTAAAAACTTAAGAGGTTGACTTGGCCCTTTATCAGGAAGTTGTGGTATCACAGTTTTTATAATTTATAATGACATTGGGCAAAGTGTGCTGTATGCACCAGAGAGGATCCTGAACTGTAACCCTTTAAGGGGTAGGGAGAATATCATATTGGAATTCTCAGAGGCGCATTGAGAGGATCCAGTTTGGTTATGACTCGAAATTATGGAAATATCACATAGACCACTGATCTCATAAATTTCGCACCATTTGGAGGCAAATGTAGAGTACGGTTTGCAAAATTCAAGAGCCACAGAACATAACCCTAGTTTAAACATACTCTGGATTTCATCTGAACAATGTCTCCTCAGTCTCTCTCTTAGTGGGGTGTGTGTGTGTGTGTGTGTGTGTGACTGTGGAGTGAATATCTGTACATGTCTAAAGGTAATATCACACCATGGAACAGACATCCATGCATTTTGTCTAACAGGAGATACTGAAGAGAACAATAAGACCTAAAAGCATTGGCTTTTACACATCATTTTCTCATTCACAAAATTAAGTAATTACATTCTGGGAAAAATGCACTGCACTGAGTATACAGTATCCAGTTTATGTCACTACAGGTAGCAGCTTGAGTTTAACTAGCCATATGGATTGTAATTGTCTAAGTATGATTAATTCATAATGTTTGTTAATTTTATGCCTCATATTATGGTTTGTTATTATTTCATTTAATTATAGTGTCAGTCTTTTGGGGGGTTTTGAGAGACTTCAGGGATTTTAATCTTCCTAAGATAGTAACTAATGATGTCCCTATATTCCTTGTTCCCATTGCTGGAAGTTCCACGGAAAAGGGATCTGAAGTTGGAACAGATGGTGCATCAGAACTCTGTTTGCAGCCCGAGGAAAACTTTATACTGAAGGTGGAAATAATGGCTTTCTGCTTAGCTTATTGTAAATTCTAAATGAGGTGATTGAAGGCTATAATGATTACTGTTGTTTGATGCCCGGAGGTTTCAACATCTGGCTAATGCCTTTGCCTGCTGCAGCAATAAGCAAAGGCAGTACAGTGCTTTCTGTTTCTTTGTTTTAATAGATTATATGTTCTATTGATTTAGATAGTAGGACATTTAATTTTAGTTTTAATTGATTTGCTCAATAATAGCATGGCACATATTACACTACTGTCCATTTCAGCTCTGGTCTTCCGCCTTACTGACCTGGATTTTATTACATGTTCGCTTAAGTTTTATTTTATTCGTTAAGCCCTTTGTAGCCTCCATTAGACATAAATCCAAGTGACAAATGCAAGTTAAATTTAGTAAAAGTGGCCTTTGTCCTCCGGCAAGGTTCAAGAATAAATTAGTAGGGAGACTGACACAGCTGAAGACTGGGATCTTGCAAGTGACAGAATGTTCATTAGCCTACCCTTGTTGCACCTGTCCTGTGCACGGATGACACACTTATTTCACCAGTATGACACACTTATTTCACCAGTATGACTGGTCTATACTATCCTATTATCTCATTTAAAAACGAACATTCTCATGAGCTCTCACTAGAGAATAAAATTATTTATTTGTCCCTATTTATGCTGTTTCTTTCCTTTTTTGCACGTCACTCAGACTAGACAATGAGAACAGATTGATGGGGTTAATTTCAGAATGTACGTGCACTGTCATATGCTGCTGACACACTTGTTCAACTGCCTGGCATGTTGTCTCAGCGTGGCAGTGCCAGAGCACTACCGGCATTAGACATGTAAACCCTCACTCAGCTCCCTACTCAGCAAAGAACTGAAACTCCTGCCCCTGGCTTTAGCAGGACTAAGCATGTACTAAATACTATGCTGAATTGTAGCCACATCATCTAATCTAAAGTACAATAAGAACAATATTGAGCAGGATTCTTTCTTTTAAATGTCTGCTGTTTTTTGTCTTTGGTGATTCAAGGTTCAGCAATTAAGTCTAGATTGACCAATTTCAGTCTAGACTGTCACCTGTTCAGGTCAAGGACTGGCTTTGCTTACATGACTGCAAAATGCCTGTACTATTTGTCATACAAATAATGGGGCCAAGCCTTGTGGTCCATACATTTTTATTCAATCCTTACTCAGGCAAACTCCTAAATAAATAAAGATGTCAGGATTTGGCACATCACTAATGATATTTTATAGGTGGTATCCCTTTATTTATCATGCAAGTCATATAATGTCTGAAGTGGGAAAAATGCACGAAGTACTTGTCTAGTCACAGAGGGTTTGAAATTATTTTGGTTTTTTAATGAATGCTAACTTTTGGCCCTAAAACTAGATGTCTGTTTCCCTTCAATTTATGGAGCTTTATTATTTCAAAATGGTCATGTTAAATCTCTAGTTTAAATATGTATTTGTCATCTTTACAAGAAAATCCTGAGGAGGAGGATGGGTGAGGAGGGTACAGACATGAATTTACATACATAGAAATCATTACAAATAAATATATGAGAATAGAAATTTTCCTAATGCTCTTGGATTAAATATTTCTCTTTCTACTGCTCCTCCTAGATCACATTGACAAGGTATTTCTAATTAACGGTAAACCCATGGTATCCAATCTGTAGCCCTGAGGGCTTTCAATTGTGGCGTAAAGGACAACTGTGTGGAGAAGAATTTTGTACTTGACTTCGGTGGTGCTATGTTGATTTATGGAAGCTGGAGGTCTATCAGGATAATGCTGTCTTTGAGGAGTGGTGTGGGGTGGAATCCATCTTGCTGAATACATCGAGCTCTGTTGGGTGGTGACAGCTGGATTGTAACTGTTTGGTCACGCTTTGTATTGGATACGTGGTTCTCTTCCCCTACCTTTCCCACCATCATTCTGGGTTTCCCTCAGAAGTACTGAAATTGACATCTAGTGCAGCAAGGTTTGCCTTGACATATGTCACTGTTCAGGGCAACTACATCCAGGGGCATGCGCAGGAATTTAAATTTGAATACTTTTGAAGGAGCATGTTAAACACACACAAATGAAAGATTCAAATGAAAGGTTCATGACCACCCCCCACCCCATTTCTCAGGACATCTCCGGAGGGGACACCCCTCAACAAAGAGGTAGCAGCACTCTCTGTGTCCCTGCAGCCTGGGAAGGGAGGAAGCAGCAGATGGCTGGCTGCTGGCTGAGCTCCTCCTCTGTCCACCCCTACAGCTGCAGCCTGCTGCTTCTCAGTCCCAGGGCTGCTGCCTGCTTTGCTGACCCCCACTGAGGTGAGTCTGGGGCTGGAGGCAGCGGCAACCCCTGGGACTCCAGCCATAGGGAAGAAGAGCAGCAGCCTGAAGTTATAGGGGTGAGGAGAGGAGGAGCTCAGCTGGCAGCCTGCCACCTTGCTGCTTCCTCCATCCCAAAGCTGCAGGAGATTTTGGGGGTGGGTGGGGGGTCATCCCCTTGCCCCCTCTTGTGCACGCCTCTGACTGCACTTCTGTTTTCCCCCTTGTGGTCCACCAAGGGCACCCACTCTAGACTCCTGACTGCTCAGCCACCGCTCTCTTGGGCAGAGCCATGCTTCTCATTTCCTTCTGACAGGGTATTTCCAGGCTGCACAATTCTCTGAATACACTGTGAATTCTCCAGCAAGTAAACTGCCCAAGCAGGCCTGCTGTACCTTCTGTTCAGAGGCTATAAACAGAGTAATTGCCCATTGGTCTAAGCTACCACACAGCCCCTTTCTAAGCAAGCACATTCATTGTTAAGGTGAAAACACTGCAGAGAAAACATTAAAACAATAAATGAGGCTATACACATGATAATCAACTTAGCAGTGGTCACCCCAAATCCTCTAAGGGCTCTGACAGGTGCAGCTAATAATTTTAGTATATTATTGTGTGATGTTATGATTAATCAATATGTTATATTACATATATTCATTGTATGTTAATTAGAATGAATTTGTAGGATTATAAACGTATAAGATTGATCAGTATTTAGAGGAACCAAATATTAGACATGAGTAAGACAAGCTGTAGGTTGAGGCCTGCAAGACTTTAGCGTAGCTATTTTAGGCCTTGGAGACAAGAAATGATGACTTAAGCCAATGACTAAGAAATAACCCAATGCCATAAGATTATGGGAAAAGAAACACCAAGTGGTAATATTGTGCAGACTTACCCAGATGATTAATATTAGATCATAAAAATACTGTAAAGGCTCATCTGTTTTGGACATGTGTCTTATCCATGGGATACAGGTTGTGCATCAGTGCTAATGAGAACAAAGGGAACTTACACAGCCTATAGAAAATTGGGATCCCTTAAGTTTCCCGGGGACACAGACCAATAAGAGAAAAGAGGATTTAACTTTTATGAACATGTGCAGAATGTAGGTATAGACAAAATCACATTATAAAAAGAGGATGCCCAGAAGGGGAAAATTGAGCTCCCTATGAGAGATTCCAGCAGAAACCATCCCTCCGTGAGTATAACTATATTTGTAACTTGTGCATAGGTCTGTATAGAATTTCCATATGATAGGGTAATCATAACTTTAATTGTAACTTTAGTAAAACTTGTAAAGTAGAGTAAACTTTTTACTGGTGAATGTATGTGTGGCCACTACCTTTGGTCTTTGGGTTCCTAGAGACTCTAACTCTAAAGAACATAGCAGAGATGACTTTCACTCTGTAAAGGTTAAAACCAGGGCCACCTGGGGTAGGAGCATGTGGGGGAATTTGCCCCAGGCCCTGGGCCCAGCAGGGTCCCGCGAGCCACTCCTGGTTTTCGGCGGCACTTCGGCGGCGGGCCCTTCACTCGCTCCGGGTCTTTGGTGGCGGGTCCTTCAGTGCAGCGGAAGCCTCGGAGTGAGTGAAGAACCTGCTGCTGAAGTGCTGCCGAAGCCTTGGAGTGCCGCCCGGTGAGTACAAGCGCCACAAGCGGCCGGGGGGGGGGAAGCAATCGGCGGCACTTAGGCTGCTCTACTTCCGCCGCTTCATTCTTCTGTGGTAATTCAGCAGAGGGACCCGCCGCTGAATTGCCCCGAAGACCCGGCCCTGCCCTGGGCCCCCAGAATCCTCTGGGCAGCCCTGCTTAAACTGTAGCTGTTAGAGCTGAACCCACAGTGGTGTAATACCACATTACAAAATTCACTTTAAATAAAATAGAAGGCTTCACAGGTGACTAGTCCTTCAAACCCCATCAAGGGATTTTCTGTGGTTGCAAGTTCATAACCACCTTGGCTCGGAAGAAGCAGACTGTTCAATATGAGAGTCTTTTCTGACTGATGAAGAGTTCTGTGTACGCTTGAAAGCTTGTTTCTCTCACCACCAGAAGTTGGTTCAATAAAAGATATTACCTCGCCCACCTTGCCAGCCTCTTCTTTATACAATCTGGGGCTCTGATCTTGTTCTCAGGTAACAGGTGATCAGCAGACAAAGGGTGAAGCTTCAAAAGACTGAGTTCTTGCATAACTGGAGGGCGTACATTGTTTCAAATAGTCCTTTGATGCTCATAATTCTTCCCAGGGTTTACATTAGTCATGTCTCTCTCCAGAGACTTTACATATACTCCCTCAATAATACATAAACATTTTAATTCTTAATACAATGAGCTCCTAAAATACTTAAATTTTATTCAATCAGGTTTGTCCAGGACATTGCAGGAAGGTGCCCTATCTGTCAGAGTATATGGTTTTCCTCTGCAGGATCATAGGGAGGATAGCACAAAGAGTAGCAGTCAAAAGGAGAATTTCATATTCCCACTCGTCAATAAAATAAAAATGTCCTACCAATTCCATGATATAATTCTGCCAAATTAGGTCTCACTTTGACATCTAGCTATGTTGCTAGAGAAATCTCAGAATTACATCAAATATAAAACAATACATAGTAGAGACTGTGTTATAGGCAGTTCAGTGAGTTAAGTAGCCAGTGGCACGACACATGGTATCACTGCTCCATGTGTATCTACACTGTGAGGTAATCACTTGTAAGCTGATTAGCATGTGTCGTAGGCTCTTTTATTGTTTTTAATGTTTTCTCTGTAGTGCTTTCAGTTTAAGAATAAATGTGCTTGCTTTGAAAGAGCTGTGTGATAACTTATAACAAGGAACAATTAGTGCTAGCTAAGCAACCCCCAGTGTCTTCTGCCTTAACTTCGCTATTTCCTTTGCAGTGTTGATCACAGTGTTGCTAACATTTCAGATGATTCCATATCAGATGCCATGAATCCAGGGCAGATGACAAGTTGGAACTGGTTACCTGAGCAGCTCAGTGGGATGCAAAGTAACAAAAAAGAGAAGTGTCAGAGGTGCTGATGGAGGGCAACTGAGGCTGGGAGTGAGAACAGAACAGCAGCCAGTGCTACTGAGAATGGCTAAACCAACTGATCATCCATTTGTAACACTGTTCTTAAAAACTGGACTGAAATCAAGAATAGGGGCATGCAAAGCTTGGAATTGTCCTGGTATCTCATGACCCAGCACCACACTGCCAGGTGGTGAGGGAATAAAGATCTAAATAACGTATAGTCGGATTAGGGCCTTATTAGGATTTTGACACATTTTGTCCCTTTGACTGCTTTCCTTTCCTCTTTCTGCACTTTGTGTCCCTCCATTGTCTCTCAAACTTTTTCTCTGATTTGACACATGAAAGGGCTATTGGGCTTGATCTCCTCCCTGTAATGTATATCAGCTATAAGTTTTCAGAGATCACTCTTATACCTGTATTGGGCTGTTCTGGAAATTTAGGAGTAATTTCTAACTTAAAAGGGTTTTCTGAGTGATTTAAATGGTGTTATGGCGAGTAACCCATCTTGTCTTTAATGGATTTTCATTCGGCTGAGGAACAGACATCTTTGAAGTGCATCTGCAGTAAGAGGTGTCTGTGGACCGTTAATCAGTTTCTGGTCTGGCAGTTTCTATGTTCTTACAGTATGATTTCAGAGGGAATCTTTGTTCTGGTACAAATGCAGATGAACACTCTGGGAACAACTATGGAAGTTATGCATGGACTATGAGACTAGTGTCCATGAGAGGCTGAGTGAGCTTTGTGGTAGATGAACAGGGAACTGAGGTACGCTATGGAAATGACAACGTTCTGTTTCTAACTTACAGTTGTGAAAAAATCTATTATATTCATTTCAGAAAAATGTGCCTGATTTTCCTGGACATATTCAAATAGAACTTCCTAAAATAGTCACCAAGATGGCTTTCCTTCCCTATGTACTCTCTGATAGAAACCTTGTGTTAAACAAAACAGCACCACTGTAATTTTAGTGGTTTGCTATAACTAGAACTACATTCAGCACATTGTAATAACAATATGGTGATATTTTGCTTGCATAGCTTCCTTTCCTCACCAAAGTGTTCAACAGAAAAAAAAATCAACATAATAAAATACCTCCCTCCTACGATGCAGTTGGTTACCCAAATGAGGAAAGCTCGTCTTAAAGCAGAGAAGGGGCATCCAGATCAAGTTATAGCTTAAATTAAGTTATTAACTATAGAGTCAACAGTAATTCTAAACTCAACTTTGAAAATCAAATACATTCAGGAAAGAATTGAAACAATTTGGACCTTTCGTTCTGTTTTACTGTGGTCTAAGTGGAGATTTACTACACATAAGTTCACTATAAATATGTTCCATTGTATTTTGAGACCCCAGGACTCTGCTGTAAATACAGTTGTGACGTGTCTTACCTCAAAGCCATAGCAAGCTTCATTGCTATGTCTTTCATTCCTTGAATTTATCACATACCTGAATTTCTTTTTGGTAGCCTCTGCCGCTGATCAAGAATGATGTCAGAAATGTACATCTCTGCAAAGTGTAGAGAAAGAGTATAATAAAAGCTTTGCAATTATTACTATGAGCGATTGCGTGTATGTTGTGTACTGATTCAGAGTTAGGGTGGCTAACCCTGGCACAGTTAAACACATCTGAAGTTTCCCATCATTTGAAAACGTTCACCTCTTCTGGAGGATCACGTCTCTAGGGTAGTTCACTACGTTAACTGTTGGACAAGAGAATTCGTGTGTCCCATCCCACACTTTATCCTACCCCCACTGAAGAACACATTCAGGAATAATTTTGTGAATGGAGGGGAAAATAAAATCCTGAATATTAGTTTGTTTCTTACAGTCCCCTAATTATCTAGTGATGCTGGTAAAATGTGTCAGCCATTGTATCAAGTGTGTCACTCATTGTCCCTGTTCATTTTTAGGTCACACAGTTAAAAGAGCTGCTTGCTGTGAGACCCTCTGGCTTTGTAGCTGGGAATGGTAGACCAGGGTATAATCAGGTAAACTACACATGGAAGTACCTCCCCAAAACACCTGTTCTGCCTGCTAATTGAATGCTTTAAAAGGAAATATTTTGGTAAGACGTGTGTAGCAAGTTCATTAGGATGCATTAACAGCATGAGGCTAGAATACAACAGATTCTATGAACCATGCTATAGTTCACACTCATGTTAACTTGAATGAAATTGGTGTATTATGCAAATGCTGAGTCTTTTGTGGACATATTAGTGATCTCTAATGTTCCCCTATTGAAATGTCTCATTTTATAATTGATTTTTGATTGGATCTTCAGGTTTTGGGGGTTTTTTTGCTTTCCTGTCCTTTCACTTTTTGCTGTGTTAGATCACTGTATGTTCTGTCTCATATATTGCCATTGTTGCTTCTTAGGATTTTCTGCAGCCAAACAGAAGCACTTTTTTCCCACTGAAATATCCATTTGCTGTGTGGAAGGCTTATGATAACCATAGTTTGCACTTTTATATCATCTTTCACCTTTACAGATATTTGCTTTATGTTTTTTTAATATAGTCAAAACCAACAATTAAAATTAAAGCTGCATCCAGTGAGCCAGGCAGGACCACTTCTATGCCAAAAAAAGAAAAAAGAAAGAAAAGGGTGGACAAAATCGTCAATGATGAACTAACCTAACTTAGACCGAGCCCATGATGACACCTACAGATAATGCCTACATGTCTAGTTTATGGCACATCTCATTGTCCTTTATACATTCTATAGTACTTTTTCAGAGAAGCAGGCCCATAAATGGGATCTCTGAACTGAACAGTTCTTTCCTGGCCCAATCCTGATGATGCCTAGGGACCTGGATGACATTAGCAGGATTGGAGAGACATGACAGGAAATGGAGGAGAAGACACTTCCTTCAGATATCTCAGTCCTACATTAAGTAATTTGAGGGGAAAATTAAGCCTCAAAAATCCTTAAGAGGTCAGAAAGTATTATTTTCTCAAATTTACAGGTGGGTAAACTGAGGCACAGATCTCAAATGAGTTGTTCAAGGTCACACAAGTTGTTCGTGGCAGAGATAGGAATAGAGCCCAGGAGTCCTCATTCCTAGTCACCTTCTTGAGGGCTGATGATCCAAGTTGATAAGGGTTTCTCTTAGGTTCTTGTTCTTTTTGATTACTCAGCTGAACCCTCTTAAACAAATGCTAGAAAAAGAGAAAAAACAATTAAAATCTGTTTCATGTGTTGGATATGGGCTGAGTCTTACAATATTCATCTTTGGTGGCTACTGTCCCATTCAAGCTCTGTAGTTGCTGAGGTTACTCCCAAGTCAGAGAGAAGAAAAATGTAACTTTCTTGTGGCTGTGTTCTGTCTTTTAGATATTAAAGACGTTGCAAAAGACCTATTCTAACATGAAGTTGAGCTCATTCTGGAATGATATCAGCCCTAAAGCTGTCAACACAGATGAACTTCTTGGTTTTCTTTATCCATCAACAAGGGAATGGGAAGCTGGTATTGCCAAGAATATACTCAAATGAAATTAGCCAAATTTAAGATTTACATTGGTTGCATGTATCAGAGGGCAGCCGTGTTAGTCTGGATCTGTAAAAGCAGCAAAGAATCCTGTGGCACCTTATAGACTAACAGACGTTTTGGAGCATGAGCTTTCGTGGGTGAATATGCATCTGAGGAAGTGGGTATTCACCCACGAAAGCTCATGCTCCAAAACGTCTGTTAGTCTATAAGGTGCCACAGGATTCTTTGCTGCTTTTATTGGTTGCATGGTTATGATAAATGGGAATTTAATTTCATTCTTCAATAACTGGAAGGGTTGTTTTCATCCACTGTGAGGGAACTTTCTGTCATAGCCCTGAGGCCCCCAAATGGACTGTGCTAGATGAGATATTGACCCTATGTGGATTGAATCATTGAACATGGTCATGGATGACAGACACGTTTGTGTGTATCAAATTACGAATAATCCTGTTCTACGGAATTATTATGAATAGTCTTTCAGAACACCTTTCCTTTAAATCAATGTTACAGAGTATACAGTGAAAGTGGTCTCATACAAGAATTCACGTATTTATTTAATTCACTTACTGGGGAGAAATTAATATATGTGTGTATGTGCAAATATATATTTTTATTACAATGTGCAAAAGTAGTACAAAAGTACAAAACTTATGTAGTACAAAAGTAGTCTACATAAGTAGACCATAAAAGCCAAATTCACGGTCAATCTCCAACTGGGTATTCTTCTCTCTCTAGATGCATGTTTGGTGTTATCTGAGAGGTGCCTGTCACTTTAACAGAACTGAAATGTAGAGTAAAAGTGTAAAGGTCATGGTTCAACCTGGGAAGAGGGTGGGGCTGAAAGCTGAATTGTTCGATATTTTTTTGTATAATCTTAATTGATTAAAATATCACCTTTTGTTCACTACAGAGGCAGTCTTTCTTTATGATGGATACAGCAACAGGAGAGCAAACTGTTGGAATTGAGATACTTTGTGTGGATCTGAAAGGAGATTTTTGCCCTAATTTCGCACAATAGTAGAAACTTCCTTTAAATCACATTTTCCTAACCAGAGCCTAGAATAGCTCTTCTTGTTAGATTCTAAGGGTTCCATTGTGATTTTTAAACCAGAGCTCGCAGTAGGAGATGTGTAGAGATGCACCGCCCCCAAGGAGCTCTTGGAGGAATTGTGCCTGAAGACAAATGTGATCACAGAAGTTAAAAATGGAACAGACCCATAAAAGATCATCTGGTCCCTCTGTCTGCCAATGCAGGATTGCTCCCTCCCTTATACTCCTAGTCCTTTGTCCTTTCTAATTTTAAAAGTCTCAAGTGTTGGGGTTTCCAGAACTTCCCTTGGGAAACTTTTTACTCTTTTTTTCCACTATGGGAAAGTACACAACAGCAACCACTACTGCACCTGTTACTATAGTGCCATCTGAATCCCCTTGGACTGGCTTCTGCCTGCAAGCTGCTGCAGAAGGAAAGGTGAGCAGCATAGTTCTTCCCCACACAAGATCTCTACTTGCGCTAGAGTTTCCTGTCATCCACATACACTAGATGCTCAAGGGGTGGTATTTTGACTGTCCTCAGCCATCATCTGGCCATTACAGAGTGTCTCATTTTGTTAAGTGTACTAGCTAAAGTGTAATTAACCATCATCTAATGCTATATAATTCAGTGAGTTTAATTTGTGGTTAATTCAGAACATGTTGTCCTGATTTTCTGGGTGGTGATTATTCTGCCATCCAGCTAAGTTGTCTTAAATGTTTTGGGGGCATTTTTGTTTTCTATTTAAAGGCTGATGAAAATCCCCAACTGCATTATTGTTACAGTGAATGATAATATTGCATCAATTTTGATTACTTTTGATATTTCAGTCTTACAACAGACTTCCGAAAGCTTCAATTATCAAATAATTTGTAACACCATTGTAATTAGTTATTTAACAGCTAGTGAATAGTCACAGTTTATTCAAATCTGTAGTGTAGAACCCAGTCCTGCAAAGATTAACTCACATGCTTAAGTTTAAGGATGACCCTGTGGACCTTGCATAAAGAATGTCTGCAGATCTTTAATGATAAACTCAGAGTTTACAATGTCCACAGAATAAGCTAGTAGACCTAAAATGAGTTAGGATGTGCTTGTAGCCTCTAAAGCATCAGAGGCAGTGCTTGCAGACTTCGTAATTTCTGTGGATGTAGGATGACTCACATGATGAGCGCAAACAGGATTTGGTCCAGTAATGAAAAGCATGGACTTTGCAAGATGTGCAAAACCTCAAATGTTGATTCATAATATTCCTGGAAAAAGAACTTTAAAATTGAAGATTCCATAAGAATTACACTACTACCGTGGGGATAGTTACTAGGATTTTTTTTCTCTTTTTGAGGATCAATGTATAAAACAAGTTAGAAGTCTTTAACCTAAGTAATTTTGGTTATTAGAAGAAAAAATGTAGTTCAAAAATGGTGTGTTTTTCATTTTTTGAAAATTGTTCTAAGATTAACAATGAAAAATAGCTCATTTGATTACCCTCAAACTTAAGAGAAAAAGGGATTTTTCTCTAGTCTGGGACTGGCAGAGAAAATGTTAGACCAAAGAGCTTTGTTATGCATGTTAGGGGGAAAGGGAAAAAAACCAGGGTTGGTAAGAGTGGAAAGTGTCTTCCACTAGTTACAGTTTCCATGGACCCATGATATGAGAAAGAACTGAAAAGTCAATAAGACACTTGCGGTTCTTTCAATGTTTGTAGTACAGAATATCTATGGTGAAAAGGTCTACCTGTTAAACTGACAGTTTTTTGTGGTGATGTAGACATGTTTGTACCAGGATATGAAAGAGACCAGGTAGGTGAGGTAATACCTTCTATAGGACCAACTTCTATTGGTGGAAGATACAAGCCTTTGAGCTACCCAGAGCTCAAAGTGGCACCAGAACAACAGATACAAAACTTTCAGCCATTTCCACTACTATAGTGATCAATACCCCCCATAACATACCTTTCAGGATTCATGGGTCCTACACATGCTTATCACAACATGTGGTGTACCTCATCCAGTGCACTCAATGCCTCACTAACAACTATGCGGCTGAAACCAGATAATCCTTATACTCTGTAATGAATAATAAGACAAAAACACCATATCACTTGTAGGCAAGCATTTTTCACAAAGCCATCATTCTGTATCTGATCTTTCAATACTTGTTCTTAAGGGAAGCCTGCACAACACCTTCCAAAGATGAGCCTGGGAACTTAAATTTATAACTCCGCTAGACACTAGAAACCATGAACTTAACAGGGACACTGGTTTTATGGCTTAGTACAACAATTTGTAACACACAACCCTGCCTGCTGCCCTTAATTGCCCACTTCAAACCCTTTATGTACAACAATCTAACCCCCAGTTGCTCATTTCATTTCAAGCAACTGCCTTCAACGTGTGTTACCTCTTCTGCTTAACAATCTGTGCCAGCTTGTATTTAGCTCGGACACTTTGCTTCCTTCCCGAGACCTGAAGGAAAGCTCTGGGGAGCTTGAAAGCTCATAGCATACACCAGCAGAACTTGATCCAATAAAAAAAAATATTACCTCATCTACCTTGTCTCTATCAAATCACTTCAGTGTCTCACAAGTAACATCATATTCTTGTATCAGTTGCAGTTGATATAGCAAAGAAGTGTGCTTCTTGAGCCTTATGTATGCAAATACTACATTCATTTTAAAACATCATGGAATTGTGACAGTGAATTCTGAAAGTGATTTTTCTGTATAGATTTTAACTCTAGCAAGTAACGAATGTACTTCATTAACAATATCAAAGCAACTAAATTTTTGCTATCAACCATCTTCAGGCAGCAATTCCAGCTACAGTCGCTAGAGCTGGCATCCTCTGTGTGAACAAACAGGACCTGGGCTGGAGTCTGTAAGTATGGTTATCAGATTAATAATAGCTACTGATTAGTCTTTTAGCAAAAGATTCTTTAATTGTTGTCTGAAATATATCTGCAAATTTAAAACCATGCACAGATTAAAGGCAGAAGACCCAAAGCCACATAATCTTCAGTGAAATTACTTCCAGATTTACCCCAGTGAAATTACTCTGGATTTACAGCAGTATAACTGAGATCAGAATCTGGTCCCATATGCTCTGATTCAAAAGGGCTAGATTGTGTGTAGCTGCAGTGCATCAAGAAGAGTACTGACAAGATCATGCCTCAAAGAGATGCACAATATCTCCCATACTGCTTCTGGTGCATGGGCGGTGAGAAGAACAATCTGCTCCATCCATTTGATTGCTTCTTCAACCCCACACTTCAAGCTGATACAGGAAGGAGATGGTGTTATAGTGTGATCCCTGATGCATGATCCCTCCCCAAACTTTGCACTGGTCAATGTGGCTCCCACTTCCCCTATTGGGGTTAATAGCTAAATGCCACAATTTGGGTCTGTGTGTGTGGGGGGGTATTATGACATTCCGGGGTGCAATCTGGACCAGTGAGGGGCTGTGTCACCCTTGCCCTGCAACCTGGAGTGCCTCACAATGCTTTGCTGCTGTGGTTCCCACCTGGGCTGCTCACAAATACCCTGCCAGCATGCAGGTCACACCCAGAGTGTCTGTGTATAGCCACAGCCCTGGTCCAGCAACTCCAGCAGCCCTTCAGCAAACACTGGCTTCTAGCAGCCATGATTGCTATTTGCAAGGTGACCCCAACACACTCCAAGTATCACACCCCCACATAATGCACTGCCCAGCCCTCTCCTGGTCACTTCAGATATTTTAGGGCCATTGCCCCTCGAAGGGAATCAGTATAAAACAGTCTGTTATCCTCGCAGTTCACAACACCAGATTAGTTTTGATTAAAGAATAAAACAAGTTTATTTAAACACAAGAAGATAGGTTTTGCGTACTTACTAGTATAAAGCATTAAAGTCAGAAATGGTTACAAGAGATATAAAGATAAAACACTAGTACTAAAATGTAACAAACTAGACTTAGTAAGGGACTTCACCTTAAACCACATGTTTCCAGTAACATTGCTGACCACATTCTGAGGCCAAGATCTGCTCCCAAAGTCCAAAGGCTGTTTCTTTTGTTTTCTTAGGTGAAAAAGACCGAGAGATGAATAGGGGAGAGAACTTGAGGTGTTTTTCCCCTCGCTTTTGAAGTTCAGTCACCCTTTGAAATGCATTTTCCTGAGGGACACCCCATTGTGAGTCTGGAGTCATGCAGTCTCATGGTGAAAAAGCTTTCATGCTTGTGTTTGCTAAGATGCAGATCTGTTTGTTCTTGCCGTCCATCCTTGCCAAAAGAATGGCCGCTTCACTGGTGATTGACCACCACCTTTCATGACAGCTGGCTTGTCTTTGAGAAACTGGTTTATACAGACTTGTTTGGTAAACATATTTCAGACCTAATTTCATCTTATATTTATATGCAATGTTGCAACACACATTTCATCGTGATATTATTGACTGGTGAGTTATTAATTTTCAAATAATACCTCACAGGGCATATTTTGTACAAAGATTATTACACTATTGTGTATCATGTGAATACAGGGATGCATTCAGCCCAGATATACTCTAACATGTGTAACTATCTGTGTATATTCTGTACGTGGCATAGGCTTGAATTCACCATGATAGGATATTTTGTGAGTATATTCTCTAATTTATACATGATTCTTTTGCTATTCTGTATCATTTAATTATGTAAAACATTTTTGGATTCACTGTCCATGAATTATACACACAGAAACTTTAACAGGAGTTGCATGGTTACATTTTTTCATGCTGACTTGAATATTCACCCCCATACTGACTTTGTAACCATAATGCCATGCTTCACTGTCCATTTGGTTAAATATGCACTGTAGCCACATATTATTATTTACAACTTTCTTTGATATTTATTAGGATTATTTACGACAGCTGGGCATAGTTCACAGCCAGAGGACTCTTCGTGGAGTCAACAAGAAGAGAATTATTTATGTCACCATGTGATTTTTACTGTAAGCTAATATTAGAACTGGATTTCTGTAAGTTAATGAAATAAGAACTTTGAGCCAAGCTTATAACTGGAGCCAGGGAATGCAATTCCATTGACTTGCACCTTCTTATACCAGGTCTGGATTTGTCCTACTTAGGTTTTCTGCAAGTAAATAAAATGAGAGCACATTTTATCTGTAATACAAATGGGCAGTCACAAATATTGCTCAACTCAAAGCTATACATTGATAGCAAAGACAACAGAAAAGATGTATTAAGTCACACAGTTGTTGCTGTTTGATGACATTGTCTGCCAGCTTTACAGCTGGTTGAAAGTGAGCCACAGGCAGCTCCATTTTTATTTGAATTTGAGACCAGTTTTCATAGCTAAGACATGAAAATTGTATTGTATCCTGCTTGTACCTTTTGCTTTCGTTTGTAGTGGACTGGTTGCTGTTGGCAGGTTTCAAAGTAATCTGAATGGTAATAGACTTTTAAAACTGTGTTAATGTCTTATTTGAGGATTTAATTCTGGAAAATCCAGTTCACTGATGTGGCAGGAAAGCTGCTAATTCAGCAGGACTACGTAACTAATCCTGCAACTACCAGAGCAGTGCTTAGATTAAAATTCCTAGAGAGAGTCTGCGATGGTCGAGATAGTGGTTCTCCACTAGATTACAGCCCTCCAGGTGTTCACCAGCAGTTGTGTGTGAGGGGTAATCGCTCAAGCAAAAACCATCTGGACTCTTGAGTAGGAAATGCTGATATAAAAGAACTAGCAACAAAGTGAAGCAGTGTAGCAAATTGCATGCCCAATCCTGAACAGTGCTGAACATTGTCAAATCCCATTGGGAAGTCAGTGAGAGTTAAGAGTGTGTCACACTTCGTGGTTTCTGGACATAACTCACTAACAATATATGAAGTTGAACATGTTAAACCAGAGGAGAGTAAGTAAATCCCTCTTGGCCAAGTTCTGCCCAAGATGTGAGAGCAGGGTTTCCAGCAATAGAAGTTATTCATGCTATCAGTGTAAATTCTTGATAGCTAACATTATTTTTATTCATTTCATTGCTCCTGACAATTTAAAAAGTTTTATTTCTGTAGATATTTAACTAGTTGGATTGAGACTGGCAAGGCAGACTCTGAAAGAACAAATCTGACCATCCTGTTTTTCACATATGTTCCTTATTGTTTGGAGAAAGTCTGGTGCAACTTAAAAACTATCACACCAATTCCACACCAAAGCAGCATGGTCCAGGTAACAATAGAATCTTCACTCTGCTGTTTTTCATCAGTTCTGATTTTTAAAAGAACATTTGAGTATTTCACACTTGGTGTGGTAGAACCTCATTACGATGAAGCAATGGTTTCATGTACAGCATTTTGTAGCTATTTCTTGCATCAAAAAGAAGATGGCACCATTCTTCACCTGCACCAGTTGTTGATACTGGGCTGGCGTTGAGGGGGGGACGGGGGGTGCAATATGTGCCTTACCAAAGTCTGTTGCTAGTGTGTTTATTCTCCCAGTGCTTGAGACATTCTTTCTGCTTCAGGCACTCTGTGACTCTGAGACCTGATACCAGTGAATGGCCTCTTTCACCTCATCTCATGTACAGCTCTTAACTAATTCTGCCACAAACTAGTCTCCGCCCTCTCCAGTTCAAAGTGTCAAGGCACAAAGACTGATCACTAACAGAGCAGGTGCAGTTAAATATAATGATAATAAAATATCTTATGGAAAACAGAAAATGTTGCTTCCAAGAAACAAAGTGTACAGTGCCATGGAACACATGGCATATGCCAGTCTGCAGTCATGCTGTTGAGTGGGGCACTGTCTACAGCATACATGCACTCAGGTATGTTCCATGTATGAATTCACAGAAATTGCTGGTTTTGGCTGACTTCCAGGATAGATATATTTGCAACCTTCTCATCCTTTGTTGGGCATTTGCATTATGACTTTCTATTATCTATCCAAGGATTTTAGAATGTGTATCACTTGTTTTAGGGATGTGCAATACTCCTGATATTTGTCTGTGTATGTGAAGGCCTGATTTTCATTCTTCTTTGTATTATTTATTTAGTCTGGATTTGCAAGTTGTGTGATATGATCTTTGGCATTATTTTAATGGATTTTATAATGTTTTAGAGAACAATAGAGGAGTATGATGCTGTCACTAATGACAGGCGCTAACTCTGGAATGTGGAAAAGGTCAATTTCCATTGGCTACGTCTAAGCTGAGCCTGGGATATAGCAAGCAGTAATGCGTGCAGGCAGTGTGACCTATAGTAGACTAACATGCCCCTGCCTAAAAGCCCCCTTCAGTGAAGTCACTGTTCCTCCTTCCTTTCAGCAACACCCTGAAGCTCAGTGATCATTTATTTAATGCTGCAATTTTTTCTTGTGTAAATAAACCTTCTTTATCCCCCACCAGCAACCCAACTCCAGTGCAGAGGCTGGCAAGTACATGGGCAATCCTCCTGCATGCCATCTAAGACTACCCAGCCTAATGTCCAGATGATTAGTCTCATTGCATTGGCAGATAGTCTGAGTACTAAATAACAATAGCTGTTTTCCCTAAAATAGTTAGATAACCAGGTTTAATGTTGTTTTAATAACATACCAAAGTATGTAATTATGCTCTCGTGCACACGCATACACACACAATGTGCAAACCACTACAGAGTGAAACTGCAGCCAACAGTACGTTAAAGTATGTCCCATCTTCCCCATCTCTTATTGAGTTTCTATGGCAGTCCCTTGTTAGTCCTATCCATTTGTATTAGTAAATTCTCTCTCTTTGGGCTTTCCACCTGCCTTTGATTGATCTCTCCTATCACTCAGTATTAACCAGATCTACTTTTGGACATCAGGGCTGTCTCTCTAATATTAATATAATTCAGATTTGCCTGTTTTTGCACTCCTAGCCGATGAATGTTCAGGGACATAAATATCGCCCAAATAGCCAATGACACTTAAGCACCAAAACTGAATTATGACTCCCTCAATACCTGTGCTGAGTTTGTACAAGTACATATTCCTAATACATACCCATTCAATATAAGCTTCTCTAATTTAAAGCTCTTCCTTTTACTGTCATTTCCTCTCAGTAATAGTGAAGAAGTGTCGCTTGTCCTGAGCCCAAAGAAGACTTAAGAAATAAGATGAAAATGTTATCCAGCCCCTATTTTTGGATTTGGGATTTATGAGATCAATCCTAAATGAAATACTTCGATGTTTTCAACCCCATTACCAAACATAAATCCACATTATAAACAGCATCACATGGCTCAGTGTGCTGGATTTAGCCAAAAAGGATAGAGCAGAAGTAGGTAGTTGAAGAGAAAAGCCTTTCTATCAGTGTGATGGTAGAGTTCATTCCTTATTTTACAACACCATACCTAACTTACCCCTCTCCATCACTTCACCACCACCACTCCCCTGTGAGCTGCTTTTCAGCACAGGCTGTCCTTAACGCATTACTAATCTAGAAAACCCCCAGTAAAACTTATACAAAGTGTGATTAACACAAGCTGTCATGCAATCATATTACTGTAGCTCATGTGGAATTCCCATCACTAGTGTTGCTTCAGAAGAAGGCATGCAGGTTAGTGTCATTCATGTTCAGTTGTTTTCTCTCTGTGAAATATCATTGTTTCTCTTCAGCCATCAGTTTCTTAATTAGACATTTTAATATCATTTGTTCAGTACTATTACAGAATAATAGACAACGCCGACATAAAATATTATTGGGTCAGCCTGTCCAGGTTCTCCAGAGTATTTTGCTAAAATGCTTGTTGCTTAACCTCATCCTATTTGCAGAACATAAGATGAATGTTGCTTTTTTGAATCACATGAGAGTAGTTAGAAAACAGCCCTAAATCTATATTTAGGATCCAACCCTGCCCTTAGCAGATGGGAGCAGAGGAGGGGAGTGGCTCTGGCCATGTTTCTGGAGCTATCCTGTCAATGCAGGGCAGGATACTACAGGAGGGCCCGTGGAATAGGCCGGTGAGTGTTATTCTTTTGGAAAGGAGCAGTGTGCTCTCCCCATATTGCCGACAGCAGCCATGATGGCTAGGTGGCTAGGAAGCCTAATTGCACCCTAGCTGACAGACCATGTCCCCTTAGGGCTGTGGTGTTCTGAGCCGTCTTTTACTGCTGACTGCCCTTTTCCTTGCCTAACACATCCCCACATCACAGGGCAGGATTTGGCTCCAAGATCATACCACTTAAAGAAATGATGTCCTGTGTGTCAAATATCTATCTGTACAAATGCTGGAATGCTTGGGAGAGACTGAACATTTATAACAAACTACAACATTCCTTTTTCAAATTAAAGTCCATTGTTCTGTTCTAGAATCCAGGAGAAGTCATTACAGTGTACTGCATTTTAATGGGAAGGAAAAGAACCCAGTGATTTTTGTGATCTGGTGCTGCCGTTTGTCAGATGATTCTCTGCTTCTGAGAAGCACAGTTCACTTTTTGCCATCTCTTGTGAGGGCAGCAATTTGTTCCTCATGTTGAGCAATGACCCTTTTTTGGGGAGGGAAATTCTCAAAGAAAAAAAACCAGATTATTAAATTCTCATTGAACTAAAAAAATCTGCTGGAGTTGTAAGTGGCTTGCTGGCACAGTTCAGAAGCAAGGAAGCCTGCAGTTGGTCAGTTCTACCCCGATCAGTAATGATCATGGCAAACAATGGGAATTGCTATAGAGAAGGCTTCTGGGACATATGGATAATTAGACCAAAACCTCTATAAATTAAAAAAAAAAAAGATTTCATGGACATTTTTATATGAAAGCCTAAGTGTTACACTCTGTAGTGAGTTTCAGAGCAAGTCAGTGAGATTTTTTTTTAAAATACTTTCTGGATCAAATGGCTTAGTTGCGAAAAAGAATGGAGAGAAGTAAAAACAAATCTTTATGAATAATATACTAGCCATGGGATCAAGCTGCAAAATTCAAATCTGGGCCAGGCTTTTGAACATGACAAAGTTATGTTGTGTTTGGATCCAGGTTTTTGATTCAGGCACCCCAGACAGGTACAGTAGAGTTACATCGCTTACACTCATTTAATGTTTGTATTTTTCTTTGATGGAAACTATTAATCCTAATTTTATTTTTAATTTTGTAATAAAATACTAAAAGTTCATTCCTATAGGTCCTGATACAAAGACTGTGGAAGTCTTCTATTGACTTCAATGAGCTGTGGCATAGGCCCTAATCATTAGCATTTCTGTATTATATTTTTGAAACAGCTATTGGGGGAAGAGTGGTCTGCTGGTTAGTGCAAGGACTAGGTGTCAGGATTCCTGAGTTATATTCACAACTCTTTGCCTCTGAGATGCTTCTGTTTATCTATTTATAAAGTAATCACGATTACCTCATGGTGATGTAAATGTTTAATATTTGTAAAGACGTCTTTGATGTCTCAATAAAAGGAGCAAGAGAACGAGAAATTATTATTTATTTTAAATTAATAATAATTTCAAAAAATCCGTGGACTTTAACAAAGCCTCTGACCTGTTTTCTTTATTGTAGACTTTGTGCTTTTTATTGGATTGTCTTCTGATACCAGAATACTCCCCAGACTCTCCTTGTGAATTCTGTGAAATACATTTTGCATTTGCAAGCATCCGGGCTTTCAGTGGAGCTCTCTTCCAGGATCAGGTGAGTGACTGAAGCCAAAGAAGGATACAATATTTCTGTAATCGCTCCATTCTCAAAATCCTTACAGGTTCTTCGTGTCACATGCACATTTCATTACTCAGGACTGCAAGCTACAAAGACATGGTTTCAATGATTACAAGGGACATATTATTTAACAAATAAGTGCAGGAGACTGAATCTCTTGTGTACATCTTAACAATGAAATAAATGGTGTCTATTTGCTATGTTTGTTTCATTTAGCCAGCATTACAATAAATATTAAACCTACATTATACATTGAAAAGTAACTTTAATCTGATAATAGCTCCCTTTCTCCATCTGCATTTCTTCTCCAGTGGGCACACCATCCTACGTAGACCCTTCAATTCTCCCCACAGCTCAGTGCCCTCTTTGCTGAGTGCCAGATGTGATCACATGTTTTGTGGTGTTTAGACCTGACCACTGAGAACTGGACTGAACTGCCCAACTCATTTCTCATGCCACAGACCAACCAATAGCTGTCAGATGTTAACAGCTTTTAGTTACAACTAACTACCATTTTGGGGATATTTACTTCAGATTCCTCAGCAGGCCTTTCAAATAACCAAAGGAGATATTACATCCATTTTGTTCAATGAGTCTAGAGCATGCTGAGGCCAGATTTTGAGAGTTTAATAGTGATATAAAATTTCATAGCTTATGTGCCTTGGTATCAAGTCTTAGTTCTTTAATTTAAGGAACTCTCTTGTAACATGGGACACAATAGTGAGTGGAACTAAATCTGAACCAGCAACCAAGGAATGAAAGGGTTCACATGCAGGCACCAACCTGATAAGCCATCCAGTCTCCCTTTGTTTGTTTGCTATAATTCTGCACTTTGGGATTTTTGTTTGAAACTATAAATGCTAAAATATTATGAAAAAAGCTATAGTCTTGCAGAATTTCTACTATAGCTGAAAGCAGGACACACAGGAGACTTCAAAATAAAAAAAAGACTGATCTCATGAGTGTTGTTAGCCAATTTCCAGAGGATAGTGGTTCAGATGAGTTTTTGGGAAGTATTGGGAAAGCACTGGATGTGGAGATGAGCCCAAGAACCATTTGAGATACCTCTCTCTATTGCTATTGTAGAATAGAAATATATAAGGACTAGCCATATCTCTTACTATTTTTTGTCTTCCTTTGTTTTGTTTTTTTCAGCTAATTGATCACCACACGGAGTTTAGCAGGTGGTGGATCAAAGAAATAAGAACAATAAAATTTCCTTCCCAAGGAACAGTTTTTGATTACATCATTGACAAAGAAATTTACTCTGTGGTCTGAAAAAAATTCCAGACATTGAAATGGAACCAGATGTCCCTCTCCAGGTATGATCTGTAATTAAGTAATAAGAGAAACCACATATCTGGACAGTAGTTTTATGATTCTGGGTGGCTTGAAAGGCAGAAAGTTGAAGTTCAAGTGACATTATCACCAAAGTAGCTCTGTAATCACTAGAAATACAGAGCACATAGAGATGTATTGCTATTATGAAACAGCATTTACAAGTATACAGTTGTACAAGTGTTTAATGAGTTGTGAATGACACCACAGCCAGTCTGAATTTAACTTTCTAAAATCATATTAATACTGCATATTCATGTGGCATTTTGGTATAGAAGGATCCTATTGAGCTTTCGCTCAGTTAGCACTGAAATGGATCTATCTCTAGGATGGAAAGCAGCAGCCATTCTGCATGATTAAAGATAATTTCTCCATTGCTGTTAAAGGAGTGGGAAATACAGAGTAGGCAATATATAGTTGTCCAAGCTAGAATTTGTACACTAAACACAAGTAGAAATAATTTCCCATGTGAAAAATGGCACCTGCTCACGACATTGTACTACAGCACTTTGCTGGAGCATTGGTTGAGCATCTTGGAGGAAAAAACGTAATCCTCAACATCCCTTTCTGCAGCTCCTAGTTTTTTCTGAGTGTCTTTCATCTAAGCACTTATTGTACTGACCCTCCTTAGTCTGATAGCTGACAACCTCAGAGCTCTAGATAATATGGCGTGGCATCAGAAAGGTAATACAAACACATGGAACAAATAATATGTGGTGTATAGGCAACACAGATTAAGCTTTGAAATATAATTTCTTAGCATTTACTAGTTTTTTTTCCAGTTTCGTGACCCTTATATAGATGTGCAAGAGGGGAGTGGGCGGGAAAGAGTGCAGGGAGCCTTCCTAAGCATGCTTTTGTGTAAGGACCAGGTGCAATCACAGTCATTTTGGCAGATTACAGGGACTACCCTCTCCCTACTCCCACACCTCCATTGACTCACTTTGCCTGCAAAAGGGGCAGGGAGAAGGCAAATCTATGGCACACATACTGGGATGGCTGTCAGAGATTGTCCCAACTACAATTTCCTCTCCCCTGCCCCATTCTCCTCTCCAAGAATACAGCCCACAACTGATGGTGTGTGGGAGTTTGAGGGGACTGTGATGGGTTGTCTATAGCGTTGCCAACCCTTCAGGATTGGCCTAGTGTCTCCAGGAATTGAAGATTAATCTTGAATTCAAGATTATGACAAGTGATGAAAATCTCCAGTGATGAAAACCTCCAACCAAAATTGGCGACCCTAGTTGTTTATCCCACACAGGTGAACAAAGGAGTCTGAAGCCTGGTCTACACTACGCGTTTATACCGAATTTAGCAGAGTTAAACCGATTTAACCCTGCATCCGTCCACATAACGAAGCCTTTATATCGATATAAAGGGCTCTTAAAACTGATTTCTATACTCCTCCCCAACGAGGGGAGTAGCTCTGAAATCGGTATTGCCGTGTTGGATTAGGGTTAGTGTGGCTGCAATTCGACGGTATTGGCCTCCGGGAGCTATCCCATAGTGCACCATTGTGACAGCTCTGGAAAGCCATCTGAACTCGGATGCACTGGGCAGGTAGACAGGAAAAGCCCTGCGAACTTTTGAATTTCATTTCCTGTTTGGCCAGCATGGAGAGCTCACCAGCACAGGTGACCATGCAGAGCTCATCAGCACAGGTAACAATGCAGCCTCCTGAGAATCGAAAAAGAGCTCCAGCATGGACTGCACGGGAGGTACTGGTTCTGATCGCTGTATGGGGAGAGGATTCCATGCTAAAAGAACTCCGTTCCAAAAGACAAAATGAAAAAACATTTGAAAAAATCTCCAAGGCCATGATGCAGAGAGGCCACACCAGGGACTCAGTACAGTGCCGTGTGAAAGTTAAGAAGCTCAGACAAGCCTACCAGAAAACCAAACGAAGCAAACGGAAGGTCAGGAGCAGGGCCAAAAACATGCAGCTTCTACGCCGAGCTGCATGCAATTCTCGGGGGCTCCTCCACCACTACCCCACCCCTGTCTGTGGATTCGGAGGTGGGGGGTGATAATCTCAGCCGTGACTGAGGATTCTGTGGATGGGGAAGATGAGGAGGAGGAAGAGGAGGATGAGCTTGCAGAGAGCACACAGCACTCCGTTCTCCCCAACAGCCAGGAGCTTTTTCTCACCCTGATGGAATTACCCTCCCAGTCCTCCCAAGCCACTATCCCACACAATGAAGCCATGGAAGGGACCTCTGATGAGTGTACCTTTGTAAATATAAAACATGGTTTAAAAGCAAGCGTTTTAAAATGATTAATTTGCCTTGAGGACTTGGGATACATTCACGGCCAGTGCAGTTACTGGAAAAGTCTGTTAACATGTCTGGGGATGGAGCGGAAATCCTCCAGGAATATCTCCATGAAGCTCTCCTGGAGGTACTCCAAAAGCCTTTTCAGAAGGTTTCTGGGCAGGGCAGCTTTATTCTGTCCTCCATGGTAGGACACTTGACCACGCCATGCATGTAGCAAGTAATCTGGTATCATTGCATGACAAAGCCTAGCTGCGTATGGTCCCGGTTGTGACAGTTAGCAGCCCCCCTAACAGCTAGTAGCCTTATAATAGCTGGCAACCATTAGGAGAAATTGGACACCTCACGGACACAGTAGCCTGCACTTTTGAACTGTCTTTCCTTATCAGTCTTGAGGCCGTTGAAGCTGGTCGTAAGCTGGTTTTTGCTGAGCAGATTGCAGAAGTGCAGGGTTTGCTAACCACCAGTCAAATGCTAACACGACCGAAGCCTGTGTGTGAGTGTGTATAAAAGATTCTTGGTTTTTGTATGGAATAGAGTTTTTTGTACCAAGGTACAAATCTCTCCTTTCTTCTGCAGAATAAAGCAACCTTTCCTTATCTCTGTCTGGCTGTCACTGGCTTTCAGCTAGGCGGACCTGACATTTCAGTAACAGTTTCTGGCGACCCAGATGGGACCCTCCTAGCTCGGACATCAGACTCCGGACAGCTGCGGCTAACTAGGAGCGGCACCACCGGGGTGTTTAGCCCCTCTTCCTCACTTCACCGCGGCCCCTGGGGTTCATGCTCCAATGAGGTAAGCCCTAATAGGATAAGGAAACACTTCCTGGGTTCTGGTTGTATTCTGGTTACTTGGTTACTGTATTTCTGTCTTATACCTTTGGGTGTTAGGTGTGTGGGCGGAACTGAGCTTCTTGTTCATAATTTCTCAGGGTGGAAGCCATAGAGTGTGAGGAAGCCCTGAGGTTGTATTAATATCCTTTTATTCCGTCCCCTGTAGCAGTCAGTGTAAGCATTGATTGCTGGCTTGGATTCAACCATTATTCCCTCCTTCTTTCTGTTTAATTCTCTATTTAAGTGCCAGAAAAGGGTATGGGTGGGTCTAAGCAGAAACCCTCTTAGGATAGCCCTTTGGATTACATGTTAAATAAATGGCCTTTACCCAGTGTTCAGAAAGAAATGTCAAAGAGGTGTTTATTGCAGCTTTGTACCCAGGATTGGCCAGCCCTGGGGACTGATTGGCCTGAGTTCGGGTCTTTTGATATTCCAACTCACTTAACTCCTCTGCGCCTGGTGCTGGAAAACCAGGCACCGGGACAAATGATTATTGGTTCTTGTGGGACGATGAAGCTCATCGTCGCTTAAAGAAAATACAGATTCAAGCCCCTCAATACCCAAAACCTTCTGCCCCTAAAGAGGCTGATTTTGGGGAAGAAACCCCGCCCCCATATACTGTCCTTGACCTCGGCCACTGTTAGCAGCAGCACTACCAAGTGGGACGGGCTCGATACCTTCCTCTGCAGCCGTGGGTTCAGAGATAGCAGCCCTACAACAGAAACCCCTGACCGGGAAAACTGAGGACACTACAGCTTGAGTAGATGAACCGGTTACTGGCAGAATGACGATTAGTGGGTCAGAGTCTTTTAGCCTCTTGTGTAGTCCATCCCACACTAGATTGGGGTCAGTTTATGGAAAGAAACCCATGGGCAATTTAATTCAAGCACCCCTCCGGGTCATCCCAGTTCCAACAACAGAAGGGAATGTCGTGGACCATCACGTTCATGTTCCGTTTACCACAGCGGACCTTATGAATTGGCAAACCACTACACCTTGCCTCAGGGATGACCCAGATGTTGTCCATAGGCGATTCCGTACCATTTTCCAGTCTCCTAATCCCGATTGGCAAGGTGTGAGCCAACTTTTGGATTGTTTGTTACACACAGAGGAGAAGGAGCGGGTCCTTCGGAGTGCCCAGGCTGCTGCAGAAGCCGGCGGCCATTCCCGTGACCTTATATCCCTTGCTAATCCGGCCCAATGGAACCCGAATGATCCGGCCCACCAGGTGAATCTAAAGAGATTCCGGGACTGCATTTTAATAGGTATCAAACAGGGAGGCAAGAGAACTTTGGATTGGTCAAACGTTCATAATACTGTGCAAGGGAAAGAGGAGCACCCTTTAAATTTTTATGAGAGACTTTGTAAAGCATGTTGTACCTATACTAATCTAGACCCCAAGACCGCGGACGCACAGTCCACGGTCCGGCTTATCTTTATTTCTCAGTCAGCCCCAGACATCAAAAAGCGGTTACAGCGACTTAAGGGCGCTGAAGGGAAATCCCTGGAGGAACTAGTAAGCATTGCCACCCATGTATATAATACAAGAGAGAAGGTACAAGAGACAAAGCAGGTGAGAATGCTGGCAGCTCTTGTAAATGCTGGGAATGAAAAACAAGGAGGGTGGAGGGGACCCCCCAAGAGGCAACCTAAAACGGAGGGGGGGGCCCCAGGACACAACAAAGATATGTGTAACTATTGTAAGCAGCTTGGTCATTGGAAGAGGGAGTGCCCATACCGACCCACTGGGCGGCAGCCCCGTCCGCCCAGACCCATCGCAACACCAGATGATTGTGGAGAGAACAGACGTTAATGACAGTGAGGAATGATGGCGACCAGGGGGTTCTTCTGTCACCTATTCAAATGATTTTACCACTTATGTTTGTTCCTCCAATGACCCCCAGGTCCATCTAACTTTGAGAGGAAGAGTACAAAGCAACCTTTCCTTATCCCTGTCTGGCTGTCATTGGCTATCAGCTAGGCGGACCCTACATTTCGGTAACACGGTGTTTGCTGTCATTCAAGCAACATCCTTTCTTTATCTCGCTGTGTTATCCTCAGGAGAGTGATATTGTTCATGGTAACCTGGTTGAAATTCAGGAATTTAATTAAGGGGACAGAGATGACCATTCCTACTGGACTGTTTGCCTGTTGCTTAAAAGAAATCCTTCCTTGCAGGTAGCCAAGCAGGGGGAAGGGGGATGGGTGATTGGCGCTGAGCTTTTTCGCGTTTGACTAGCTGGGATCTTCCCTGCTACCAGCTCCGTGGTGGAAGGGGGGGAGGGGTGTTTAGCAGTGATCTTCCATGATACCAGCCACATGGTGGGAGGAGGGGTAAAGCGATCATCCCAGAGAATTGGATGGGGGTGGTGGTTTCTGCTGCTGCATGTTAACAGGAAAGAAGCAGCACTGAACGGGCTTTGCTTGCTATTTGGTAAAGGAGGGTGCTGGATATATGAAGGCTGCAGAAGCCGAAAGACAATGGCTTACCATGGCCGCATGCAAGCCGAATTCTGCTGTCTGGACCTGCATCTGTGAGATCTCTAACACCAGAGCCACAGGCACTCAATATTAAGATGCAAAATGCGATCTTGTAGTAAAATCACATGTGCTATGTAAGGTGAATAGTGTTGTTCACCATGAAAGAGTATAAGCATTGTTCTGTAAAATGTATCTTTTTAAATACTTCTCTCTCTTTTTTCCCTCCCTCATGCAGCTGGAAATTTTTCAAGCCTCCCTACTCCGTCCCAAAGGCTATCTCAGATAAGACGGCGGAAAAAAGATGCGAGATTAAATGTTCTCGGAAATCATGGAAGTGACCCGCAATGAAAGAGCTCATCTGAATGAGTGGACAGACGTGGTATCAAATTACAGGAAAGATGCCAGTGAACGTGAGGACAGGAGGGACGCTCGAGATGAGAGGTGGTAGCAGGAAGATCAGCGGTGGCGGGATGCAACATTGGGGCTGCTGCGTGATCAAACTGATATGCTCCGGCGTCTGGTGGAGCTTCAGAAACAGCAGCAGGATCACAGAGTGCAACTGCAGCCCCTGTATAACCACCCTCACCATGTTCCACATCCTCCTCACCCAAACGTGTAAGAACGCTTGGGGGGAGGCTCCGTGCAGCTGCCCACTCCACCCCCGTGGACAGCCCAACCAAAAGGCTCTCATTACTTTGAAATTTTTTTAATGTCCTTTTCTTTTCCTCCTATCCTCCTCCCAAACCACACCCGGGCTACCTTGTCAGTTCTCTCCCTCTTTTTATAATGAATTAATAAAGAATACATGATTTTGAAACGATAGTGACTTTATTTCCTTAAGCAAATTGTAATCGAAGGGGGAGGGTGGGTTGCTTACAGGGAATGAGTCAATCAAGGGCGGGGTTCATCAAGGGAAAACAAACACAGCAGTCACACCGTACCCTGGCCCGTGATGAAACTCTTTTTCAAAGCTTCTCTGATGCGCACCACTTCCTGGTGTGCTCTTGTAATCGCCCTGGTGTCTGGCTGTGTGTAATCAGTGGCCAGGTGATTTGCCTCAGCCTCCCACCCCGCCATAAAGGTCTCCTCCTTACTCTCACAGAGATTGTGGAGTACACAGCAAGCAGCAATAACAAAGGGGACATTGGTTTGGCTGAGGTCTGAACGAGTCAGTAATGTGTGCCAGCGCGCCTTTAAATGGCCAAATGCACATTCTACCACCATTCTGCACTTGCTCAACCTGTAGTTGAACAACTCCTGACTACTGTCCAGGCTGCCTGTGTATGGCTTCATGAGCCATGGCATCAAGGGGTAGGCTGGGTCCCCCAGGATAACTACAGGCATTTCAACATCCCCAACTGTTATTTTCTGGTCTGGGAAACAATTCCCTTGCTGCAGCCATTTAAACAGAGTAGTGTTCCTGAAGACACGAGCGTCATGAACCCTTCCTGGCCATTCCACGTGGATGTTAGTGAAACGTCCCTTGGGATCCACCAGTGCTTGCAGCACCATTGAAAAGTACCCCTTGCGGTTTATGTAGTGGGTGCCCTGGTGCTCCGGTGCCAAGATAGGGATATGGGTTCCATCTATCACCCCACCACAGTTAGGGAATCCCATTGCAGCAAAGCCATCCACTATGACCTGCACATTTCCCAGTGTCACAACCTTTTGTAGCAGCAGCTTAATGACTGCTTTGGCTACTTGCATCACAGCAGCCCCCAACAGTAGATTTTCCCACTCCAAATTGATTCCCGACTGACTGGTAGCTGTCTGGCGTTGCAAGCTTCCAGAGGGCTATTACCACTCGCTTCTCAGCTGTGAGGACTGCTCTCATCTTGGTATTCTGGCATTTCAGGGCAGGGGAAAGCAAGTCACAAAGTTCCATGAAAGTGCCCTTACGCATGCGAAAGTTTCGCAGCCACTGGGAATCGTCCCAAACCTGCAAAACTATGTGGTCCCACCAGTCTGTCCTTGTTTCCAGGGCTCAAAATCGGCATTCAATGGCTAGAACCTGCCCCGTTACCAGAAGGATCTCCAAAGCGCAGGGGCCCGTGGTTTGAGAGAATTCTGTGTCCATGTCCTCATCACTCTCGTCGCTGCGCTGCCGTAGCCACTGCCTTCTCGCCTGGTTTTGCAGGTCCTGGTTCAGCATAGACTGCACGAGAATGCAGGTGTTTAAAAAGTCCATGATTGCTGTCTTGAGCTCAGCAGGGTCCATGCTTGCTGTGCTATGGCGTTTGCACAGTTCACCCAGGAAAAAAGGTGCGAAACGGTTGTCTGCTGTTTTCACGGAGGGAGGGGTGAGGCTGTACCCAGAACCACCCGTGACAATGTTTTTTGCCCCTTCAGGCACTGGGATCTCACCCCAGAATTCCAAGGGGCGGAGGAGACTGCGGGAACTACGGGATAGCTATAGGATAGCTACCCACAGTGCAAAGCTCCAGAAATCAACACCAACCTCAGTACATGGACGCACACCGCCGAATGAATGTGCTTTAGTGTGGCCGCGTGCACGTGACTTTATACAATCTGTTTTAAAAAACTGGTTTCTGTAGTTTAGACATACCCTGACAGCTCAATTAGCCCACTTTGCTGCATCTGGAGGGTGCATCAAGCTCAATTTGTTATTAGACCCAGTTGAGCAGGAGATGGGTCAACTTCATAAAAGAAGGCAGTGAAAGCTACAGATGGACCCTAAATAGAGAAACCAGGAAAGAGGAGGTAGGCAGTTCCCTTTGTCTGGGAAGGGTCTGAGGAAGGCAGACTGAAGAAGGCTACAGGAGTGGAATTATTCCCTGTGTTGGGCCCTAGAAAGGCACCGAGAGGCAGTCCTGAGGGGTCAACATTCCTGGAGAGGAAGGAGGAGCTGAGAGGACCGAGGGAGAAACCAGAAGAGAGGCTGTGTTAAGTAGAAGCTTCAAGGAAGCAGCACAAGGGGCTCAGGGTAGAATGTGGCCCAGGGAAAAAGCAGTGTGTTTGAAGGAGCCACCCTAGCTGCTCAATACAGAGTCCCTGGGCCAGAACCTAAAGCAGAGAGTGGGACAGTGTTCCCCACCCAGGCCCAAGGAAAGGTCCAAGCCTGATGTAAGGACTATTTAGGCTGAAGACTGAGCTTAAACTTTGGGCCAAGGGATAGCCCCAAAAGGAGCAGAAACCTCTTTTGTATTAAGACTTTTTTGACTTTGAGTTGTATTTTTTTTACCTCAGAAGGCATGGAATTAAAACATGACCTGGCCAGAGGGCCAAGTCACTAGAGGAAGTGCCATTAGTAAGGAGCGCTAGACAAAGGGAGCCTGCTAGACTGTGTCCAGCCATAAGGGGGTGCACTAGCAGTGAGTCTACTCTTCCTCAGGGACTCTTTAGGTATGTCTATACTGCATTTTGGACTGAGCTGGAGCGAACCTCCCAGCCTGGGTCTACCTACTTGGGACAGTAGGACTCATGGTAGCTCTATAAAATAGCTCTATAGCTCAGGCTTTGAAGTTCTGGCTCAGACGGGAGCTTTGGCTCTGAACTGTGCTGCCTCTCCCACCTCAACTTCAGAGCTCGAGCTGTGACTTCAAAACATTGTCTATACAACTATTTTAGAGCGCTAGTTTAAGCCCTATTAGTACAATTCTGTCAAACCCCTGTTGGGAGGCTCACTCCAAAATGCTGTGCAGACCCAGGGTCTCAGAGCAGCCTGAACCTGAATGTCTACACTGCAGTTAAGCAGACCCATGAGCCTGAGCCCTGGGAGTTGGAATCAGCTGGCATGAGATGGCTGTTGGTGTTTAATTGCAGTGTAGACATACTGTAGCAGTGTGGGACTCACCGCTGTGGTGCCTCCTGCTGGTCACTGGGAATTAGCTTTTGTCCAGCATCCAGAGTGCCCTCTGCAGGCTGTTGTCCCACTGAGACTGACCCCCATGTCCCTCCCAAGACCCAGTGCCCCTTGTCTTCGGGGTGCTGCCCCCTGGCAATGCCCCCTCAGTCTCAGGGTCTCCTCACCCAGGTGAACCCCAAACCCTCTATCTCCACCTTGCCTCAGTCATGGGCTACTGCCATTCACCATCTAGCCTCCACTTACTGGGGCAGACTGCAATGTAAAAGCCACTCATCATAGGCAAGGGCTTTTTTTGGACCTGCTGCTTCTGTCTACTCGTGAGCTGCCCCCTGCAAACCCAGTACCTAATTGGCCTTCCACTAGGCCGCAGCCTGGGGGGTGTTTCCAGACTGGAGCTCCCCAGCTCCCTTGGCCTTCCCCCTACCCTGCTCCACTCCAGGTACCTTCTCTCAGCTCCGTGCAGCCAGGTCCCTGCCTTTCAAAGCTAGAGAGACTCTGTCTGTGATTCTGGCCCACTGCCCTCTTATAAGGGCCAGCTGGACCCTGATTGCACTGGCTACAGCTGTGGCTGCTTTCCCCATTATACCAGCTTTTCTCTGCCACAGCTCTCTCCTGGGCTGCTTTAAGCCCTTCCAGGCAAGAGCTAGGTGACCATTAACTCCCCATCACAGGGCCTGATCTTACAAACCCCTAACTTAATAATCTTTCCTCATATCATAAGTCCCTTTGGTTACTTTTAAGAAAGATTATTGATATGGTTAAGTGTTGGCAGGATAGGACCTTATATGCCACTTCTTCAACAGTTGTTCAGAGATGAGGGTAGAGCCTTTGGTGTCCTCAGCAATCCTGGGCTGAAATGGCTGCCAGGAATTGGCTCCTTTCCATGCTGCCTTTTGTAGCATGGCAGCATCAGTGTGCTCTTCCTACCTGCTCCTCTGTTCTAACCACACATACCTCTGAGAGGAGTGGGGAGGGGATCATGCTGTAGTCACCACCAGTAGGAGAAAGGAACTGGCTGCTGGCAGAGACTCCATATATGAGCTTGGTAAAATGGTCAAAGTGACAGAAGAAACGGACAGATATAAACTAGCATAGGCGGCGGGTTACATACATTTGCAGTGCCCGGGCTCCAGGAATATTTAGGGCTGGGGGCCCTGCTCCAGCAATATTTGGAGCTGGGTCTCTCCCCCGGCCCTGCCTGGATCGGGCCCCGGCCCCTGAGGGTCTCCCCCCACCGCCCCGCCCCACCGCGTCCCTGCCTGGAGCGGGTCCCGGCCTCCGCCTTCCACCCCTCCCCCTGTTTCCCCCCTCCGCCCTGTCCCTGCCTGCTCCTGCTGCCAGAGAACGGCTCCCAGCAGAACTGCTGTCTGCTGCCCCAGGGTCCTAGCGCCTGCCATGCACTAATGACAAGGCAGGCTGCCCTTACCCTGCCCTTCTGCCCTAGCCCTGAGCCTCTCCAATGCTCCAACCCCCTCATCCCCAGCCAGAGCCCTCATCCCTCTGCACCCTGATCCTCCGCCCCAGCCAGAGCCCTCATCCCCCTGCACCCTAATCCTCATCCCCAGCCAGAGCCCTCATCCCCCTGCACCCGAATCCTCAGCCCCAGCCAGAGCCCTCATCCCCCTGCACCCTAATCCTCATCCCCAGCCAGAGCCCTCATCCCCCTGCACCCGAATTATCACCCCCAGCCAGAGCCCTCATCCCCCTGCACCCCAATCCTCATCCCCAGCCAGAGCCCTCATCCCTCTGCATCCTGATCCTCCACCCCAGCCAGAGCCCTCATCCCCCTGCACCCGAATCCTCATCCCCAGACAGATCCCTCTCCCCCTGCACCCTAATCCTCATCCCTAACCAGAGCCCTCACCCCCCTGCACCCTAATCCTCATCCCCAGCCAGAGCCCTCATCCCCCTGCACCCTAATCCTCATCCCCAGCCAGAGCCCTCATCCCTCTGCATCCTGATCCTCCACCCCAGCCAGAGCCCTCATCCCTCTGCATCCTGATCCTCCACCCCAGCCAGAGCCCTCATCCCCCTGCACCCTAATCCTCATCCCCAGACAGATCCCTCTCCCCCTGCACCCTAATCCTCATCCCTAACCAGAGCCCTCATCCCCCTGCACCCTAATCCTCATCCCCAGCCAGAGCCCTCATCCCCCCGCATCATGAACCACTCATCGCCAGCCAAAGCCCTCATCCCCCTGCACCCTAATTCTCTGCCCCAGCCCTGAGCCCCCCTGCAGCACGAAGCTCTCATCCTCAGCCCCAACCCTCATTCCCCTGCACCCTGAGCCTCTGCCACAGCTCTGAGCCCCCTTGCATCATGAACCCCTCATCCTTAGCCCCACCCCTCATTCCCCTGCAGTCTGATCCTCTGCCCCAGCGTGCACCACCTCCCCCTTCCTAAACCCCCACCCCCAGCCAAGCCTGCACCCAAACTCCGTCCCAAAGCCTGCACTCCTCACCCCCTCCTGCACACCCACCCCCTGCCCTAGCCCAGAACCTGCACCCAGCACCCAAACTCCCTCCCAGAGCCTGCATCCATTACCCCTTCCTACACCCCCACCACCGGCCCAGCGCCTGCACCCAAACTCCGTCCCAAAGTCTGCAGCCCTCACCCCCTCCTGCACACCCACCCCTGCCCCAGCCTGGAGCCTGCACCCAGCACCCAAACTCCTTCCCAAAGCCTGCACCCCTCCTGCACCCTAATCCCCAGCCCAGGACCTGCACCCCAGACCTCCCTCCTGAAACCCCGCCCAGAGCCTTAGGCAGGTGGAGGCGGAGTTTGAGGGGGCGGAGTTGGGGGGGCGTGTTCTAGGCACCACCAAAATTTCTACAAACTTGCCTCCCATGTAAATTAGATATACTAGGCCTATGTGAAATGAGATGGATAACATCAGCACAAATAACTTGGTCAGCTGGACACATCCTGCTGTATTCTGGGGTACTGAATGTCAGTGATGTACACAGAGGTGGTATGGGTTTGACAGTTTCAAGAAGGGCAGCCAAAAGCCAGAGAGAATGGGCACCAGTTCTAAAACAATTATAACAGCATGATTTACATCAGAGTTCCAGAAAGTTTCCATCATTCAGTGTCATGCTCCATCAAATCAAACTAACCCAGAGGATGGGCAGCTATACAACGTAATAGATAAGGTCCTGAAAAGAGCGGTCTTCCTAGTAATTAGAGATAAAAATGCTGAAGTAGGGAGTAAGTCACTGGCAGGGAGCAAGATACTGGCAGTGAAGTGATTATGAGGAAACAAGGTCTTGGTGAAATAGATGAAAATGATTAAATGTTTGCTGATAAAATAACTTGGAAGTCACCGGAACAGGGAACTAAACTGACCACATTTCAATTCCATACAAATGGAGAAGAACTGTAGAAGATGGTACATAGCAGGAACAGAACACATGTTGGAATGGACTACACACTAATGGTAGCTAAATTAAGAATAAAATTTAAAAAAAAAAAGAGAGAGAGAGATCTGAACAACAAAGGTGCTCACATTATAACATCACCATGCTAAAACAGATGACAAAACATCAAGAGTTTAGAATTGCACTAGCAAAAAGATACCAGGTGCTTGAAGATGATGCAACAGTAGAAAGGTAATGGAAGCTTGTAAAGGAAATTTTCATTAGCACTTGTGGTGAAGTGCTGTGATTCAGGAAGAAACAACACAACTGTGATCTGTGGATATATGGCAGAAAATACAAAAAAAGACTCAAAAATTAAGTGTATACTAAATCAAGCAAGAACACTGACAGAGTGACTTCTAGAGGAATATGCTGAAAAGAACAAAGAGGCCAAAAAGAATGTTAGGAAAGAGAAATGATACTTTTAGACAAAATGGAAACAGATGGACAGATCGCTACAGCACAAAATGACACAAACATCATTAGACAGTTGTCAGGACAAAAAAGAAATACTAACCAAGCAGTTCAAGACAATGAGGGCAATTTAACAATGAAGACGTCAGAACAATTAAATATATGGAGGTGTTACTATAATCAACTACTGAATGGCGAGCCAGTGGTCAATCCCCCAGATACAGAAGAAGGAGAAGATGTGGACATTGAACTAGGGCCCAACAGCAGAATAGAAGTAGCAAGGGCAGTCAATTGGTTAAAAAATGGAAAGACAGAAGGTCCGGATAACATTCCAGTGGAGGGTCTTAGGGAAGACTTAAAGAATATAGTAGACATTTTGATAAGCTTCTCACAAAAGATATGTTAAGAAGAAAAAATACCAAACAAGTGGGAAAATTGTAGTGAAGACATCAAAGAAAGACATCAGTCAGCATAAAAACTAGATAGTCATTCAATTGCTGTCTATTCCAAGTAAGGTATTTACACACATTATTCTAGACAGAATAAAGAAATCAGTAGATTAAAGGTTAGGACAAAAACAGGCAGAGTTCAGACAGGAGACATCATGTATTGATCAAATAGTAACCTTACATATCATCATAGAACTATTGATTGAATGACAGTCACAGCTTTATATTATTTTTATAGATTTCCAAAATGCCTTTGATACAATGGATAGAACAATTTTATGGAAGTTGCTTTGCCACTATGCATCCCCTAGAAATTTGTGAATGTCATTCAGACTTTCTATGAAACTATGACATTCCAAGTAATACACAACAATCCATTAAGCCATTCAAAGTTACTACAGGTGACTTATATCACCCATGATCTGGAAGTGAATTGGATAAAGAGAGAAACCACAGAACAACTAAAGGGCATACAACAGACTTTGACACAGAAGTTACAGGACTTGACTTTGCAGATGGTATCAGCTTGCTATTCCATACCTATAGAGACATGCAAACCAAAACAAATGATCTCCAGGTTTATGCACAATTAATAGAGTTGAAAATCAACACAGAAAATGAAAGCCATGAGAATCAATGCACAACAAAATATACCAGTAACATTTTCTGGGACTGACATAGAAGATGTCTGATGTTGTACATATCTTGGAAGCATTGTAAGTACAACAGGTAGAACAGATGAAGACGTTAAAGTCAGACATGCCTTTGCTACTCTAAATCCAATTTGGAGAAACAGAAATTGTGTTCTTCAAACTAAACTTTGAATATATGCTTGAAAGTTGGTTGTACTATATGGAACTGATAGGACAAGAAATTACAGAATGAAAATGGAGATGGCTAGGACATACATGGAGAAAAGGCCTGAATGATGTAAGACAGGCATTGGACTGGAACCCCCAGGGCAAGAGGTAATGAGGTAGGCCAAGGATAACGTGGAGATGCACAATAGAAGCAGAACTGAAAGCTACCAGAATGACAATGGAAGAAGCTAAGTCTGCATTAGGAGACTGGTGAAGATGGAAGGCAGTGGTGAACACTCTATGTTCCTCATGGAATAGGGAGGTATGAAATTGAGAGAGAGAGAATGAACGTAAGCAGGTACAATGCTGCTGAATTCAATAGAGTTACACCAGGGCTGAAGTTGTGCCTAGTGTTTGTTTAGTCATTTTGATTTAGGACTCTTTTCATTATTTACTTGCCTGCAAAAATTATGTGTTTGACATCTACCTGGAGGGTTATGGTTTTGTTTTTTTGTTTTTTCTCTCTCTCATTCTAAAATTTGGCTAAAAGAAACCCCTCAAGGTTGACAAGGACTGGGATTGACAGAGCTATGGCTCTTTGAAATCCCTGTTGTCCATTTAAATTTTAATGTTTCTATCATTTGTTCTTCAGTGTAAATTAACAGCCATGGCAGTGTGTTGGGTTTCTTTTCCGAAGTCAAGACTTTAAATTTAATTCAATAGCCTAGATTTACAGCTATTCTATATTTCACAAGGCAGAATCAATAATGTGACTGAAGTGAAGAAGATAAAAATTTATGGTATCTTGCAATTTAATGGTTGAAAAGATGCAATTGGAGAGATCATAAATTGTGAAGGAGTTTATGCTTCATTGCTCCTGATTCAGTGCTTGCTGTTAGAACTTGATTTGTGACTATTCACAAGGTGTGATTAATGGTGTGATCGATGCTTGCTTCAGTGCAGTAAAGCAGTTGTAATGCTCTTCATTAGAATAAATAAAATAAATTGACTGAAGCTTTATAAAAACTGTGTAACATTTAAAATCTAAAATGTCAATTTTTTTTCTTGTTACAATTTAGGTTTCTTCAGGCAGTTTCCACCTACATCACATCACTCATTGTCATTCTTTTTGGATATTATAGAAATCCATGTGGGTTCGGGTTAGCTTTGTGCAGAGCTTACTGAGAAGGAAAAAAATAAAAAGTTGAATAGGACTGAGCGGAGCCTAGGATATCTGGTGGCCGAGTTTTGCCATCCTGCAAATGTACATTTATCTCCTTTGACACGTGAAAGTTTAAAGGAATCAAGGCAGATAATGACCCTTCCGTACACAGCTTGACTAAAAACAATAAAAATTAATAGTTTTCATTGTTTTTAAATGGGGTGGATGTATGATAGGCACCGTGGCAGAGACAATGAAGATAAAGGGGCATATTTTGAGTAGCATTTCTTTGGTGTGAGAATGTATGTTGCATAAGCCAGTGCTGTCTCACACTGTGCTCTAACACAGGCAGGGGGATGTGAAAGAACCTGAGCAGCCATGAAAGGCAGTGGGATGGAATGATTTTGATATAGTCATTTGAAGAATAAGTATCAGGAGATACAAACAAGGAATGGTGTTGAGAGGGCCATAGGATGCCTTATAAATGTCAGTTAAGCCCTCCCTCAGTATAGGATAATTTCAAAGTTTTAAAATGCCCAAACCTAAACATGTCGTGTAAAACTGGGGGAGGGGGAGAATTGTGCTATGACATTTAGGGAAAATCTCATGTGGCTTAAACTGTGCTATCTGTTTCAGTCCTATTTGTGTTTTATCAGTCTTGTTGAGAGATTAATTTTGTAATTAGCAGAAGAGGCTCATGAGGTTTCCATGGTCTTCCCTTGTTCTGCCATGCATGCATTTACTGATTTGAATCTGCAAAGAAAATGCCAAATGTAGAGATGCCATTTTTGAGCTGTTGTAGCTATATAAAAAGTAGTGTTTCTACGTGGCACATGCTAGTTAGTCTACTTGTCATCTCAAATGTTCCAGCTATTCTGCCATCTCAGGATAGCTCACTTTGCCTTTTTCACAAATGTGGCAGAAATTCAGGCATTAGTCACAGACCTCCCCTAAATCTAACCTTTGGCGAAATGTGACATCATTCAAAGGAATCTTTCCACTGAAGATGACCCCCTCACACTATTTTTTTGGGGTGAAATCCTAGTCACCCACACAAGTAAATGGGCTTTGGGTGGGTGACATACACTGGAAACAGCATGCATGGCCACCATTCCACCCCAAGCTGTGGAACACCTGCATAGCCGCTTGATAGCTGCAAACACAGCCACTTGGCAGTCCCGGATGTGCAGCGGTGGCTGAGACTTGCAGTGGTCTCTGGCCATAGTGTTTTGGTAGTGGATAGATGTAGCTGCTAAACCCATTGACTATGCCTCCAGTGCTCCCCTGCCCATAGGCGCTGCTCATGGAGCACGCATGAGGAAGAAGGGGGGAAAGTGGGTGCTCAGCACCCACCGGCAACCCTGAGATCAGTGCCTCCCCCTCCCTCCCAGCTCCTCCCACCCGCCTCAATCAACTGTTCAGCAGTGGTGCTGGGGGGAGGAGAGGAGTAGGGTCAGGAAGAGGGGGGAGGGAAGAGGTGGGAGTGGGGTAGGCGCTTGGAGGAAGGGGTAGAGTAGGGGCAGGGCCCGGGGCAGAGCAGGTCTATTCCCCCTCCCTCCCACAGGATCTGAGCAAATTGGTGCCTATGTCCCTGGCTTCCATACTGCTGCAGAGAGCGGGTGCAAACTGCTTCTGCATGGCCTTTCCACAGCCGGGCCTCAGACCATTGGCCCATTTTGAGCCTTCCATGATCACATAATGTGGAGAGGGGCAGGAATTTCCCTTTAATGACTAGAAGTGTTTCCCTGAATGTATTTGTCTCTGGCTATGGCGATTGGCAATACGTGTAGGCTTTGGGAGAGGGAAATCGTGTGGAAAGGTGTGTTCAGGTCATGCTGCGTTTGACCCAAAAGAGAGTTGACAATGTCTATGGTGAGGAGCCTCTACTGCCTGTGTGGCAGGGAGCACACCTGTCCTCTGCAGCCTCTCACCTCTGTCCCTTTGTTAAGGAGAACTGCTGTACTGTCAGTGCTCCAAGCCTTTGTCTTTCCTATAGCTACAGGCTTTGGAGGTGGTAATTGCCATAGGAAGATATCTGTAACGAGCTGGCCTTCTCCCCAGCACCCAAAGCACCCACTGTCATCACCTAGAATCTCTTTCCAGAGTTTATTTCCCAATATAGGCAAAACAACAGTTCTGCAACCCACCCTGGGATATAGCTCCCAGGGTTCCCTCCCCTTTACAAGAACTTCCAGCTGCTCTTGCTTCTTGCAGCACCAGGTCTTCATCTCCTCCAGGCAATGGGCCCCTCTTTTAAACATAATTGGCATCAGCTGACCAGGGCCGGGGAGCACTTGGCCTGTGACACTCCCTCTCTTTAAGACCTTGTCCACCCCTATGGGGAGCCTTACAGTCCACAACCTAGCCAGAGGACAGTCAATAGAGCCTCATTTTTGTGATTTGGGTCTTTAAGGTCTTTGTATGCAGAGTATCTAATTCTCCCTCAATCTTATTAACCATCAAGATCAGATGGCCCCTTTCTTCCTGAGTCACCTGATGTTCTGCAGCCAGTTGTGCTTTCCAGATTGTCAGCAGCTGCTAGTTGTTCTGGCAGTCCCCCCCTCCCATAAAACAGGTGCTCCCTGAATCCCTTTCCACAAAAAGCACTGCGTTCACCCCTGGGCTTTTATTTGGGCCCCAGCATGCTGATGAGACCCCCGTCTGGGCCCTCGCTGCCAGCTGTTTGGTCTGCAGTCCTGTCTGGGCTTGCACTGCTTGCTGTTTATTCTGTGCCATCAGCTTTCACTCCCTGGTACCCTTCTGTATCGGGAGAGTAGCTAACTCCTCAGTCAGGAACGGCTGTTTCCCACACTCTGTGTCCACCCCAGACCATGTTAGTTCTTAGTCCAGTTTTATCATCTGATTGATGATCTGCTGAAAGGTGTTTACATCCTCTAGTTCTTGTTGATACTCTTTCAGCTGCTCTTATAACTTTTAAAGAGTTCTGTGGCACCTTATAAACTAACAGATATATTGGAGCATAAGCTTTCATGGGTGAATACTTACTTGGTGAGATGCATGTAGTGGACATACAATAGCAGATTTAAAGGTAGCCATCCTGTAGCAAAAAAACTTCAGGACCATACTTCAAACAGAAACTGCTGAGCTTCAGCTCATCTGCAAATTTGACACCATCAGCTCAGGGTTAAACAAAGACTGTGAATGGCTAGCCAACTACAAACACAGTTTCTCCTCCCTTGGTTTTCACACCTCATTTGCTAGAAGAGGGCCTCATCCTCCCTGATTGAACTAACCTCCTTATATCTAGACTGTTTCTTGCCTGCATATTTATACCTGCCTCTGGATATTTTCACTACATGCATCTGATGAAGTGGGTATTCACCCACAAAAGCTTATGCTCCAATACATCTGTTAGTCTATAAGGTGCCAGAGGACTTTTTGCTGCTTTTACAGATCCAGACTAACACGGCTACCCCTCTGATACTTATAAGCTTTGAAGATGACTGAGGACTTCCTCTTAGTCTGTCTCAAGTGGATGGGTGAGGTTCTGTGGCCTGCAACATGCAGGAGGTCAGAATAGATTATCATGATGGGCCCTTCTGGTCTTAAAGTCGATGAGTCTATAACTCAGATTTCCAGCTTCCTCCACTCCTTTTCTGATCAACTGTTGGTTTTCTCTGTCTTTGGCCACGGGTCTAGGTTCACAAGACCTTTCTTGTCTGCCTGCTCTTGCGCTACTTTCCTCTGCATCAGGTCTGGGAAACCCCACTAGTGTCTTCCTAAAATCACCGGTCATGGAAGAGCCTTCACTATTCTGACACTTAGCTGATCTCTCCACCCCAGACCTCTGGCTCAACCTCTGTTGTGGGGGTAGAATCATGTCTCTCAATGTATACATGAGACATGTATGGGGGAGATGCTGATATATCTTCTTTGCCAGCACCTCATTTTCCTGGACAAGGGTGTACCCACATCCTGAGCCCACTAGATCTTCTACAAACTCTCCTCCCCAGTCAGACTGGCACCATGTGTGGCTGAGCCCCAGTGCCGTTCAGAGTGACTTCAGGCTTCAAACCTGGTAATCACACTCCTTTATTGGTCATCCAAATATATACAGGCCTGCTATATCTGAAGCACATCACTGGACTTCCCTGGCCAGCTCCAGAAGCACTCCACCTGTTTGGGCTGCTTGGGACTCTTTCCCCATTGATAGCTTCCCGGTGAATTCCAGATCGTGGTATCCCCTTGTTTGGTCTCCTGCAATGGGACATTCCTAGTGTGCCATGCCATTCAGGCCACATGGTTCTTTCAAGCCTCAAAGGCTTCTGCCTGTTCAACTGCCTCTCCCACTGGGGCAGGTTGGAATCTCCTTACCCCCTCTGGACTCCCACTTGGTCCATGTTTTTCTCTATGGAGCTATCTCTGAGCATAATCACCAGGCAATGAAGTCTCATAATCTCCAAACCGCTACTCATGGTTGTACTCCCGCGGGGAATGGTTCAGCCAAAAAGTGGTGCCACTATATCTCCAGAGTCAATCCCAGTTTATCCAAGATGGCAGCCTTCACTACAGGATAGGAGCCTGCCTGGTTGTCATTCGCTGCTCAGGAGGTTGCCTGTACCTTGCCTGTCAGAAACAGTGCTATGCAGGCTGCCCAAGTTGATTCTTCCTAGCTGCTGCACTGGCCACTCACTCAAAAGGCCAGTGCAGCAGTTAGGCCTCCAGGTCATCCTCTTGCCTGAGCTTTGCCAAGCCAGAGATCAGTCAGCCCAAACTACCTTCTCCAGTACCAGTTTAATTTCCCAGACTCCCTTGGCCCAGCTGCCTCTGCAATGACTCTTGTTGTTGGAAGTGAGCCTCCTGCCATGTCTGTGGAGTGGCAAATTGGGCCTCTTGCTGTTTCTGCAGTTGTTCCACCAATTGCAGAAACACAGTTTGGATCTGTTGCTGCTGTTCCTACTGCCACTGTAGCACAACTGCCTGCTGCTGCTGTGTGGCTGTCTGCTGCTGCTGCACCATTACCAACAGGATGTATCACATAATCCATCTTTACTGAGCACCCAAACTGGGTGCTCAGAGGCTTCAATTTCCCCTGGATTCTGGGAACTGATTGCCTACCCACATTCCCTGCCACATTTTAACAAGCTGGCCTTCTCCCCAGCTCTCAAAGGAAGATAATTTTCACTCATCCCATTTTACAGCTGGGGAAACTGAGGCATGGAGAGGTGTACCCAATTCCGTGCACCATCAGCTGCAGAGCCTGGTTTTTCTGACTCCTAGTCCTGTGCATTGCTCTTTGGGCTAAGCTACTTTTCTTGCCAGTGGTGAAAACCAGGCCTCTTACATATGGTTTTATTAGCCATGCAAGTAGGGCTGGCAAGAAAACAAGAATTCCATTTTGTGAAAATGTCCAGGTTTAAAAATGTGTTTTCATTCCAATATGGAAGAAAAAATAAAACATTTCTGTGAAAGAGAGAGGGAGAGGGGCCCCCCTTAAAATAGCCAAACATCAAATGGTTTGGTTACTCACCTGGGATGTGAGAAGCCCAAGATCAAGTCCCTGCTTTGCCTGATTCAAATCTCTATCTCACACAGTCCCTCCTGTTGGAGCTGTTCCACTTTAAATAAATCAGTATTAATTGGGCCTGACAGATTGACTGACCATATAGCCTGGTGCTTAGGGAACTCAACTGGGATATGGGAGACAAGTTCCTGCTCTGAATCAGGTAGAGCAGGAAGTTGGTCTGGGGTCTCAGGTGAATCCTCTAAATCAACAGGCCATTGGCTGTTCTGTGGCTATTCTCTCTCTCTCCCTCTCATTCATATATATATGAATTACATTCTGTAATAAGAAAACTTCCCAATGAAAGTTGTCTTTCTGCAAAAATTTTAGTTTTGATGAATTGGCATTTTCCAACAAAAAAAATATAGTTGAAAAAATTCCCTATCTGTTCTACATGCAAATATACTACAGTATAACCTTAGAGTTATGAACACCAGAGCTACAAACTGACCAGTCAACCACACGCCTCATTTGGAACTGGAAGTACACAATCAGGCAGCAGCAGAGAGTAAAATAAAAGAAAACAAATGTGAATACAGTACAGTTCTGTGTTAAATGTAAATTATTTTTAAAAAAAGGAAAACAATATTTTTCTTCTGTATAGTAACGTTTCAAAGCTGTATTAAATCAGTGTTCAGTTGTAAACATTTGAAAGAACAACCATAACACTTTGTTCAGAGTTACGAACATTTCAGAGTTACATTCCCAAGGTGTTTGTAACTGTGAGGTTCTATTGTCAGCAGTAACTAATAGAGAGTATGTTGAAGAACACCACTACCGAACCTGCTCTTGCTGTTTTTATGGTAGGTGTGGCTGTTAAGAGGGATGCCCTTTCTTTTGCTGCTGCTGCTACTGCTGCTGTTGTAATCTTGAGGTGGGCTGGCAGATTTACTGCCAGAGTCTATTTCTTTGTTTATCATGAAAAAGCAGCAAAGTGCAGGTCTGGGTAGTCATTGGATTTTTCAGTTCCTGTTTGATAGCCACAGGCCTCATGAAAGAGCCTGCTATTGCTACTAGGATATAATCCTGCTGTTACCTTCTGATGAAGTGCTTCTTCCCCAAGTGAGAAAATGATTGTAGAAACGTGTTTTGTTGTTTTTTTTCCCCAGAAGAACATAACAGCCACAGAAGAGAAAACATCACAGCTGTGCAGTAACCCCTTATTCCTTCAAAACCCTTCTCCCATGGCTGTGTTTTCAGTGACCGGGAATGTACAGTCCTCTTTGCTAGTCCTTGAATTATAGGTATTCCAGCGGACAACAAAGGCATTCACAAACATGTACATATATATATAGGTATTGGCATTCTGCAGCAGATCAATGGAGCTATTCTAGTCTTATTTTACATCACTAGGCCATTCATGTAGATAAGGAGAACACAACCAGTCTGAATAATAGCAATGATGTGGGGTCTTTTAAGAGGTAGAACCTCACCCCTTTCAGAAAAAAAATGTAAATTCTTATTTCTTTAACTTAGCTTTCCTGCACGCAAAATCTCCAGATAGTGAGGCAGAAGAACAGGAAGAAATAAACCAAGCCCTTATATTTAACCCTTGACTGGCACTCAGGTGCCCCAGTGGTGGGTGTAGCAAATACAGAGAAAGATTAGATAAACTTAAAAGGAGGGAAATTAGAGAGACTCCAGAACAGCCTTTTCCCAGAAATGTGTTTGTACAACTCCCAGTGTACTTCAGTTGAGTAAACATGTTATGTGACTAAACCTAGAAACATTAGTAGTGCTGCTGACGCCAAACATGACTCATTACTGGCCTTGGGAGCAAGTCCTGCTTAGGTTGCTGAGATGTGAAATGTGTATAACACTCCAGATATTTGGAAAGGAAGTTCTTGGTGTTACCAGAGCTATATTATCTGCTGTGGTCTGACTTTTCATTTCAAATTTCTTCTTGGTGTGCAAATTGTTAAAATGGCTATGCCAAAAATGCCAGCAGGTTCAGCTTATCTAAGCGTTGTATTCTCACTGAAAACTGAAGGCAAGCATTAGTGTATGGACAATATTGACATTCAAGGATTATAGGAGACAAGTGGAAAAAGTTCATATGAACAACTGCTTTTTGAAGGAATATGACAGATGGCAATTTTCAGAATAACGGAAATACCAGATGGTTACAATCCATAACATAGACTTAGAATTTAGAAATGGAAATAACTCATTCTAATAATTCACTATTAATCTCTGCAGTATACTTTCTAGTGCTTTAGTTTTAAATGTCCCAATGTGATGGGGCTTCTACTACTTCCGCTGGGGGGAATTGTACAGCCTGATCTATCTCACTTCACTTTTTCCTAATATTCAGTTTTTCCCTTTCTTAATTTAAAATCCTTACTTCTAATTATACCCCCATGTACCTCACTTTTTTTTTCCCTTCCGTGGTATCAAACAGCTTGAAATACTTTGATCATGTTCTCTCTGTTGTTTCTTAGCCAAACTAGGCACATTACATCTGTCCTAATAAAAATTTCACTAATCTGATCATTTTTGTTGCTTTTCTCCGAATCCATGTGAGTGTAATAATTGATAATATATCTTTGGTAATGTGGTGCTCAGAACTGAATGAAATAGTCCAACAGCAGACAAACGAGAGATGGACAGGGAGACACTATTAGCTCCCTGCTCCAGGGCATGGTATATTTGAGTAGCACAGTCCCAAATCACATCAGTCAGATTGGTCATGCCTATGATATCCACATATGACCTTTCACTAGCATCCACTTTCCCCACCCAAATTCCTAATAATTTCTCCCTCTCTGACTCCGTACACCCTCCTGCTCAATATCACTAAGTTAGCAATGAGTTATGCAGTATGTGATGCACATACGACAAACCGTTTGAAAGAATATCTTCCCCTCCTTATTATCTCTTTTTGTCTGTTTCTCTGTGTCTGTCTAGTATCTACCACAGTTCCTTCTAGATCCCTCACAGTTCATTAGGAGGTTGCTCAATTTATTAGGAACCAATCATGCATTCATACATTCGTCCATCTGAAGTGCACTTTTAAATGTTAGACTATACACTAATCAAGTTGAACATGATAATGAGAGCACGTTCACATTGTTAAGGTAAATGACCCAATGCACTCAGAGTGAAGACATATTTGAACTACAATTCGTGCTTTTCATTGGAATATTGAACATTCCTGGGAACTCTGAGAGCGTTGTTTTGTAGCTGCCTTGCAAATGTGTGATTATCATTACACTGCTGGCAGGACACTTGCCCTTCCATTGTTGCTTTGTGATACATTTCTAGTTGCCACTGTCTGAGGAGGATTCTGTGGTGAATTGTACATAAGTTGGACTATAAATGCCTCAGTGCAGCACGTGCGCACACACGCTTCACATTTTTACAAGTAGAAATGTCACAATGGTGAGTGGTATGGCCCACATGCAGATATTGGATGCTCTAGGCCTGTGCACATTGAAATCAGCAGGTGTTTTACCATTAAATTCATTGCAAACAAGATTGGGGCCTACGGCTGTGTGAAACGAAAAAACAAAAGGTTGGAAATGAAATATATTGTCAGAAATATTAGGGGCATAGGGAAGATAGAGTAGGCTGATCAGAAGTTTCTCTTCTGCATGTTGAATAGGATCTGTCCTGGGATAATGATTTGACCCCAGGGAAGTGAGATCTCAGAGGCAGATATTTCAAATTATAGGGGAGAACCTAACATTGATTTGTGTTAAATAAGAAATTCCTCTCTGGGAGTCTCATGCGAAACACTGGGCTGCTTAGGTGAGTAATGGGCCTGATCCTGCAGCCCATGGATTGCTCAGGTGAGCAAAAGTGGCAGGATTAGGCCACCAGGTCTGTAGTCTTGTGTCAGGAGGGCTCAAACAGATAGGACGTGCAGAGTGTGTTCTGTACTTTGGGTAGTTTATTACTGAGCATTTTTCACTTGGGACAATTTCAGGTGATCCGGAGACTGCAGCTGATTGCCTAGTGTCAATGAATTCTAGTACAGAACAGGGACTTAGTACAGTTGTCACTTGTTAGTCCAGGGGTCTGGATGATGCTCTCATTGAGGCTTCGTGGCCCCAAGGGGGGTGTAGGGAGTCAGGTGGAGGTTTACATAGCTCCTGAGCCATGCTGCCCTGCTCAGGCAGGGCATGTGGGTGCCTTCAACTTAACCAATGCTCCTCTGTTCTTACAACAACACACCTTGTGATAGTAAGGCCAGAAATTTTATCCCTTCATTTTAAAGAAAGCAACTGTACAGGGAATTAATCTTTATTGTGGACTCAACCCTTTTGTGACTTTTGAATACAATAGTTACAATGTTTGGTGGCTGATTTTTGTTTGTTTGTTTGTTTGTTTTTGTTTTTTGCAAATGCTATAATTTACAAGGTACTTTCATTGGTTTATATTGTTGTGGCTGTGCCACTTGTATTCTTAACTGGAAATGACCTAAGAAAAATAGACATTGTGCCAAAACTCTTAGGGATATTTATATGTCAGTAAAATCCAAACTGGAGGAGGCGTTCTCGAACAAGCTTAACGTTAATGAAGGTGATAGGAAGCCAAACCCAGACTGGAGTCAGTGTGGAAGCTGGATGCGGATTGTACATTAATAATTATTAGCTTGCTTGGTTGAGGTGAAAGGATTTGCACAGCAAAGTAAAATAACTTTATTTGTGATACTTCCAAGGAATGGGGGCAGTATGCAAGGCCCAGATGCTCTTGTCAATATCCCCTCCTCGGAAAGCCAGCAGCATCCATAGTGAGAAACTGCAGTACTGTCAGTAAGCCATATTTTCCCACATGGCTGGACTGAAGAATAGTTTTATATAAGGGGCTGTGCTGTTCGTGGGGCATGCAGCCCCATTGCCATAGATCAGGATAAACTGTAGCTCAAGAAGAACTAACATGATTCACTCTCTCTGCCTGCCAATACAGGATTGTTCCCAATAATATTTTTTCTATTGTTTCTAGATTTAAATGTCCCAGGCAATAGGGTTTCACCACTTTTCTTGGAAGACTGTTGCAGAGTCAAAATATTTCCCCTGATAGTCCATTTGCATTTTCCCTCCCTTAATTTCTTCTAATTAATGTAGCTATCGCCTTTCTGTTTACATCTTTCCAATATTTTAGATTATTATTTCCTCCTTAGTCATTTCTTAGCAAGCTTGACATATTTTGCTTTTTAAAAAAGACTATCACATACCATTAAATTTTACCTGTTTCCCCTGTATTGAGCCCAATAACTTGTATTTGACTTGACTGTTTTCCAGAAAGACATCAAGTCTTGATCTGAAGTCACCAAGAGATTCATGGATCATAAGGTTACAAAGGATCATTGTGATCATCTAGTCTGACTCATATAATCCAGGCCCTAGGTTGTCCCTGAATTAATTCCTATTTGAAGTAGAGCATATCTATTAGAAAAACATCCAGGGTACCACTTCCCTTGGTAGTTTGGTGCAATGGTTAATTAACATCACTATTTAAAAAATTGTGCCTTATTTTTCATTTGAATTTTTCTGGATTCAGCTTCCAGCCATTGTTTCTTGTTATGCCTAAAGAGTCCTCTAGTACCTGGTATTTTCTCCCCGTAAATGTATTTATACATCATAATCATGTCACTTCTCAATCTTCTTTTTGATAAACTGAAAGGATTGAGCTCTTTCAATCTCTGATTGTTAAGGTATTTTTTGCATCCCTTGGACCACTTCAGTAATTCAGGATATATTGGGGGAAAAGAATCCCTTCCTGACCCTTGCATGTGGCTGGCTGAAACCTCAAAGCATGAACTTTTAGGAACATAATACAGAAACCACAAGTGAGCCCAAGGATTGCCAAACCCTGCCTTCTATAGTTGCTTGTCCACATAGATCTTTTTCAGAGCTCTAGCATCCAGTTCCGGCAACCCTCATTCTGTAGGTATACCCCGCATTCTTTGTTCTTAGATGTATGACTTTGCCTTTGGCTGTATTAATACCAATTTTGTTTGAATGGGCCTCTTACCAAGGGATCCAGATGGCTCCACCAATCTTTGTGTCATCTGCAAATTTTAGCAGCAGATTTTATATTTACTTTCAGATCATTGATTAAAATGTTGACTGGTGTCACACTGATTTAGAAATGTGCCTCATCGGAATTGTAGTTTGGTTGCCTCATGTCCCCATTCTCCTCTATGGGCTTGGTTCCTCAACTGTACTATATCTCCCAGGACACACCCTGGCCAATGACTCCCATGATGCAATGCTTCCTCTCTCCAAGAGAGGAGACTGTATCATGGTAGCTGTAGTTCAACCAGGGAGACCAGCCTACAGAAGAGAATAGGAGCACAAAGCATCTGAACTACAACTCCTGAGGGCTCCATGGCAGAATTACCATATCACAATATTCAGTTCAGCGGAAATTTTTCTGTATTTGAATTTCTGCTGAAAAATCAAAGATTTTCCCACTGAAAAACCCACTTCTCAACCAGCTCTACCTTAACCATTATTGCTGCTCTTCTCTGAACTGCCTCAGATTTGATAATGATGAAGAGGTCAAAATTGGGTGTAGTTTTCCTTTGTGGTTGCATCATAATCATGGATGATAGTAGTGAAGGGTATTGCAAACTCAAGTGTAATTTACTATTTTCTATCTCCATCAGTGCTTCGCTAGTGTTACTACTTTCCATTTTCTCTCTCCTATTGAATACATGGTTCAGCATTATTCCATATTTGCCCAGATATTGTAGCTTGCATTTTTCCAGATATGAGTCAACAGTGTAACACTGTTTTGGGGGGGTTGGGGCGAGCATACATCATTCTGGGATGTATTAGCAGAAGTGCTGTAAGCAAGACACGAGAATCAATTCTTCTGCTCTACTCCATGTGGATTAGGCCTCAACTGGAGTATTGTGTCCAGTTCTGGGTGCCACATTTCAGAAAAGCTCTGGACTTTCTCCAATTTGTCCACATAAGAGCAACATAAATGACTAAAGGTCTAGGAAACATGACCTGTGAGGGAGGATTGAAAAAATTGGGTTTGTTTAGTCCGGAGAAGGGAAGAGTGAGAAGGGGACATAACTGTTTTCAAGTACATAAACATTGTTACAAGGAGGAAGGAGAAAAGTTGTTCTCCTTAACTTCTCAGGATGGGACAAGAAGCAATGGGCTAAAATTGCAGCAAGGAGGGTTTAGGTTAGACATTAGGAAAAAATTGCTGACTGTTAGGGTGATTAAGCACTGGAATAAATTGCCTAGAGAGACTGTGGAATCTCTATAATTGGAGATTTTAAAGAGCAGGTTACATAAACACCTGTCAGGAATGCTCTAGATAAATCTTAGTCCTGCCATGAGTGCAGGGTACTGAACTAGATGACCTCTTGAGGTCCCTTCCAGTACTATGATTCTATGATTGTTTAAAAGGTGTCCCTATCCCTGAAATCCTGTAACACAGCTACCTGGAGTTCAGTTGATAGATTCACCAGTCACTACTCTATTGTCACAGTTTCTGTATCAGATGCCCATTTTGGTAGAGGTGTTCTATAATCATTATTCAGACAGGTACTCCAATCACTCCCCTCCTTGAGGGGCAACTGCAAGTCGCTTACCTACGTGGGATCCAGGTGGAAGAGTGCTCACAACAAAGAGAGGTTACTTACCTTCTCATATCTGGTTGTCCACATGGATGCCATGACTTGCCCTCCTTCCCCAATGATATTGAGCCTTTATCTGGATTTCTATGTTAGTTAAGGAACTGTGTGGCAGTTGGTGCTGCTCTGCCTTTTATACTCACACTGTAAGGGCATGAAGGTCTACAAGAGGGTGCTGGCTAAAAGATTCTGGGGTTGGCTGCACCAGGTGAGTGCCCCGCAGTGGGATCCTTGTGAGTCTAGAAGAAATCCAGTTGCTGTAAAGTTAGTACTTTTGCTTTCCCCCCCCCCCCCGCCCTATTTCTCCACACTTGGTTTACATCCATGCATTTTTCTTCCTTGTTTTACTTTATTCTGCTTTTTATATTTTCTCACTTCCTTCTCCTAGAGCAGAGCCCTGAATCTCAAAATCTTTACAGTTAGGGGAATATTGGAAATCCAGTCCAGAATTTAGCAATTAGAGCACATCTTTAAAGTTTTCTTGTATGTGCCCTTTGTCTTTTTTCATCACTTTTTAAAAATTGTTTAACTTCATAACAGCCTTTAAGATCTCTTCCCAACATCTTTTATCTGCAGGGGTTTTTCAGTCTACTTTTCCACTTAAACTTAGAACAAAGCATTCCAAGTTCCCCACCCTCTTTTTCCTTTGCCTTTTCTTGTGGTTAGCTCTCCTGCAGCTTCTTATTGCTAGGCCTGACAGCTCAGTTGAAGAAAAATGGCAGTACTGCAAGGCATGATAAGTGCAAAGGTTTCTGGCAAGGAAAATTGTGCTGTAATGTTACATTAGTCTCCGTGCTTGATGAATAGAATATACTGGTTGCTGGACAGGAGCTTTGTTCTGAAAGATCAGGGTGGCTGAGAGTCTGCGTTAACAATGGTTAGGTTGTGATGAAATATGGATTTTAATACTTAATAAAAATATTTTTGTTACGTGGGCTGTGTAAAATGTATGATGCCCTTACCAGAGTGGTATAATTAACAGGTTTTTTGTTCAATGGCCAAACCTGGGGGGGAAAGTCAGGTTGGCACAAAACAATTCTTTTTTGAAGTTTTTGATAAAACAAAAGAGTCAAAAGAATCTTGTTTCATTTTGTTTGTGAGGTTTTTTGCCTTTAAAAATAAAATTTAAGCAAAATTCTAAATGAAAAGTCATGAATAAAAAATCAAAATGTTTTGTTTGGAAAATGCAGATTTTTTTGGTCACAATTTGTCACAAATTCACTAAATGCTTCGATCAACTAGTATATGCATATTTTGGCTGAACAAGTTTTGTTTGAAGAATTTCACTTAGTTCTAGTCCTTATCTATTAATTTCCTTGCTTTTTAAGTTACATGAGTTTTGAAAATGATGTAATATTATAGGTCAGAACATTGTTGGCTCTTAGCAGATTTAATGATTTTTTTAAACCAAATGTTTTAATTTTGTAATTTCCCAAAGTTTGTTGATTGTTTGGTTTGTTTTAAACATTTTTTATGGTTTTATTTTGTGTAGTCCTAGAAGACATAGCCTTAACCACCAGTAAGATCAGAATTCTGTTCAAAACTCTGCCACAAACTTCGTACAAAGTATGATCTTTGGCAAATCATTTAAGCCTGTGTTCCTCAATTATCCCATCTGGATATTGCCATTGGAGGGAAACATAGGAGGAGGAGGAAGAGTAATTTTACCAGATACTGGAGTTTCTTTTCACTTTTGAAAATTGTCAGCTGAAAGACTGATGATGAAAATATTTTTGTCATCTTATTTTGGGTGGGTTTTTTTTTGTTTTTGTCAGTTTCATTGACAGTCAGTTTCATTGACAGAGATAGAAACATGGCTGGTTATGTTCAGAGTAAACATGGCAAATTTTTGGTCAAGCCAAAGCTATAAAGAAAAAAAGCTTTCTACAATGGAAGGTGATTGCAGCCCTAATTAAGAGGAATCTGCCATTTCTCCATGTTAAAATACTATGTACTTATCTAGCATCTTACACCCAAGGATCAAATAAAAGACATTAATTAAGTCTTGCAACATCCCTGTCAAGTAGCTATTTAGAATTGACTCCGCCCTGCCTGCCCCCTGGCAAAAGATCAAAGCTCTCAATACCTTCCTGATCTCCCACATCTCCTTTATCCTCGGTGCCCCTGAACAAGGCTGAGAGCACCATCAGGCAGCTGATGAGGAAATGGCTCTACCTTCCCCAGAAGGCCAGCACCGACATCATCTACATTTCCCACAGGCAGGGCGGCCTCGGATGGGTGACCTGTGCGATGTGGCGGTGATGACCCACGCCTTCTGCCTCCTGATGTGCCTGAACCCAATGGTGATGAGCATTGTGCAGGAAGCTGTTTTGGGACATGGTCAGGAAATGCATCGCCAGAGCCCCCTCAGGACATCGCCATCTACCTCAGCAGCTCCCTGGAGGCTGAGTTCTGGGGAGACTGGGGGAGACCTGTCCTCTCTCTGGTCCTGTGCCCACAACACCTCGAGACACCTGGGAAAGAGAATCAGCTGCCGCTGGAAGTGGTGTGAGGAACGCCGGGAGCTGGGAATACTGGTGCCATGCATAAAGACCCTGGACCACACCATCATCACCCCAACCACCAGAGCTATGCTGAAAAGGACCCTGAAAGATGCCATGTGCTGCCACTATGCCGAGAACCTAAAGCGGAAGCCGGACCAGGGCAAGGTGTTCGAGGTGTCCAGCAAGTGGGACACCAGCAACCACTTCCTCCCCGGGGGCAGCTTCACCAGGTTCACCGACTGGTGGTTTGTCCAAAGGGCCTGACTCAACTGCGTTCCCCTCAACAAAGCCAACCACCATGGCAACTGGGACAAGCACTGCAGGAAGTGTGGCTACGCAAACGAGACCCTGCCCACGTCCTATGTGGATGCAAACAGCACTCCGTAGCCTGGCGGCACCACCACAACGCCATCCAGAGCCGGCTAGTGAAAGCCATCCCACCGTTCCTGGGGAAGATCACCGTCGACTCAGCCATCCCCGGGACAGACAGGAGACTGCGACCCAACATTGTCGTGATGGACGAAGAAAAGAAGAAAGTCCTCATGGTAGATGACTCAGCCATCCCCGGGACAGACAGGAGACTGCGACCCAACATTGTCGTGATGGACGAAGAAAAGAAGAAAGTCCTCATGGTAGATGTCACAGTGCCCTTTGAAAACAGGTCACTGGCCTTCCACGAGGACCGAGCCCGGAAGGCGTCGAAGTACACCCCGCTGGCCAAGACCCTGAGAGCCCAGGGTTATGAGGTCCAGATACACATGCTGATCATGGGAGCCCTGGGTTCGTGGGACCCCCACAATGAGCCGGTTCTGAGAGCTTGCAGAGTTGGTCCATGCTACGCCAGGCTCATGAGACAGCGCATGGTGTCTGACACCATCAGGTGGTCCAGAGACATTTATATGGAACACATCACAGGACACCGTCAATACCACACTGAGTAATCGAGACCACCGACCAGAGAAATAACCCATTTACTTCCCTGATGAACCAAGGGACGCACCCCACCCATGTATTCATTCGCTACATAGATACTGACTTGGACTCCTTATACATTCCATGGGTGGTATCCCCAAGTCCACTTATCCACTGACACTTTAAAAACTCTTGCACCCCAATCTGGGTCAATGCTGGTTATGTGATATGTGTGTATCTCTTCACCCTTGCAACTGATACCTGTAATCCCTCATAACTCAAGCCTGACCCCAGATGTACAGTACCTTCCCTCTTAACTTGTGTCTATTTAATTTTAAACATTAACTTTAATGAAAGTTTTAAATCTATTATGCTGGTTAACTGACTAAGGACAGGTCTACACATAAAATGCTGCAGTGCTTCAGTGAAGGGGCTACTATGCCAACAGGAGAGCTTCTCCTGTCAGCATAGCTACCGCCTCTCCCTTAAGTTGGTATAACTGCGTTGCTCACGGTATGGATTTTTCACACCCCTGAGCGACATAGAGAGACCAGTGTAAGTTTATAGTGCAGACCTGACCTATCCCAAGAACACATTTCTCTCTTAATGGCAGATGCAAGAGAAGAATTCAGAAACCCTGTTTCCCATTGCCATGTTTTAATCGTTAGACATGCTGTTTTATGCCTTAGCAGTACTGTTTTAGCACACGTAACCTTTCCACTCATGACTTGTGTTAATATGTTGCATATGCACAGCCAGACAGTTGGAACACAACTGAAGGTGTGGGATTTATTCAATATGAAAAACACATCACGACTATACATTTTTCTATCTGCCTCCTCTAGTTCAAAGGTTTGTATTAATAATGGTGCATTACAGGCCCTATATTTTATTTTTTATTTGGAGTCCTGTAGAGAGAAATCTTTTTTCTCCACCACTCACTAGATTCTAATTTTATCTGCTATAGAAGCTGGCTTCATACTTCATTTCTGCCAATGATATGGCTATTTTGTATAGTGCGAATGAATTACCTGGTGTGATAAATATTAAAGTATATCTGCAATTTCATTTTCAAAAGAAATTGGTGCTTTTCTGAGAATGAAACTATTGCTACAGTATTTACTCAGTTTCCCAATTTTAATTCTGATCTTCTTGGATAGTATTTCATTCCAACTAGCTGGTAAGGCAATTCAGCATCATTTTTCTTCACTTATATCCATGTTATATTTTTTCAACAGAATCATACAGTAGTGGAATGAGTTATGTTTGTAGCATGTCATTTATATTTGAAATGTATATATAGATATTGCAATAATTCTAATATTATATTTCACTATCTTGCCAGTGACAGGAAAATGTAGTATCCTACTACATTGAGTTATAAACGCCCTATAATGTAATCTTACTAGACTATCTATTTAATTTCTGATCTTTGTAGTGTTAATAAGATTATGATGAATATAAATTCTGCTGTATATTTCCACTTGTTTAATCTTGCATATTAGTTCACTTTCTTGTCACTACTTTGGAGTATTAAAGGCAAACTATTTGCTTTATAGTAGTGTTTAAACTCTTTTAACTGCATAGCATACATCTTTTCTTTGTCTCTGACACACATACACCTTGATTTTTTTTCTTGCAAGTAGACTGTCTTGATTCATACTGCTGAGACAGTTTGCCTGAGATATTTTGTGGATTTACTTTTGGAGAAGGGGAAGCCAATTATGCTAATCGGAAATGCTGGCGTTGGAAAAGCAGTCTTTGTGTCTGACAAAGTTAGCAAGCTATCAGAAGATTACATGGTGGCCAAAGTCCCTTTCATTTACTACACAACATCTGCTATGCTTCAGTGTACGTAATTGTAACCATTCCCCACTCCAAGGACCTGATTCTCCTCTCACTTAGCCTGTCTCTGTACAAGTGAGACTCAATTCATTTTGATAGAGTTACTATTGATTAGCACTGGTTTAAGGGAGAGGAGAATCAGGCCTTAAAACTGTAAACTCCCCTGTGCCATTTATTTATCATAAGGACACATGCACATTCAGTTTGTGCCTAAACAACCCAAATAGCTCAATTAATGGTTGTCAGTAACTCTCCAAAAGGAATGTTATCCTTTCTAGTGGAAGAGTTCACATAATGTTTACCATTTCCTTTTCCAAGCTAGACATGGTAATCACGTAGCAAATCACCAATTTAATGGTGAATAAATATCTTTCACTATGGTAAATGTTGTGCATGAAGTATTAGATTTTTATAGTATATGGCAGGAGAGTGGGATTGCAATTAAAGAAATGCTATTAGTCTAGGCTCAATACCTGATGTAAAATTGTTAAACTCTGGTGGAAAATGTCCTGATTCCAAAAGTTTATTTTTACCACCTTTATTGTAATAAAGATATTGAAAAATACAGCCACTATTTACATAGATTCTACAATATTTTGCACTATGCTACAACGGAGCCAGTAGAAAGAGCACAAGTTCATGAAAAAATCCTCCGTATGTGATATTCTGCTATTGCTGATGATGTGCAACCAAAGAATTAACCAAAAGAAAAATGAAAACAAGAGCTAAAAGAGACAAGGTGGCTCAGAAATTGGCACTGGGATAAGGAGCATTTAGCTTCCAGATCAGTGGTTCAAATTGATAATGTGAACAAATCATTACCTGACCATCCCATTGCCTATGAAAAATGAATTGAAGCCCTCAGTTAAGTTTCTAAGATGTGTCTGAATCACAGAAGCTTTGGTACGCATGCAGGCAGACTCAGCAAAAAGGGCAGAAGTATAGTGTGCATATATAAACTGAACGTTAACCTCCACCCTAGCAGAGGTCCTTCCAAGTCACTGTGGGGAAAACATGAGCTCCCTCTGCCTGTATGGTACTAAGTCTGCAATTCTGTGACTGACAAAGAGAAGAGGGCTTCATTCCTCAGAGCAGTCAGGCTGGCATCTTCTCTCTACTAGCCCTAAATTCCCTTAAAATAAATGTAGGGAACTAAAGGGAAGAAATGCCAAACAGTAACCATCAATATTTGTTGGGCAACATTTTATTTCAAAGTTTTAAGAGGCTGTTTAAAACAATGGAGAACATAAATAAACTGTAAACTATATGAAGTACTTGAGCCTCCCTTTTAAGTTTATTTAATGGTTTGTCATAATCTCTTCTGTTGTGGTAACCATCAGATATTAAAAATGAACAGTCTGTGTCCGTAAATAGAGTGATACCTGATTAGGTTTTCTGGTTTAAGGGAGGGCTGCATGGAAAGCAATTCATCTAAATTATTATCCAAAGAGCAACATTTGGGCTCTGAACCTGCAAACACATCAGCAGGCGCTTCAACTTAAAGACATCATCTGTCCAGTGGGAGGATTCATGTGCTTAAAGTGAAGCAGCTGGTCAAGCGTTTGTAAGCATGAGGCCTTCTGCTATACCAATGCCTCAACATTTATCCTTACACAGCATCTCTTCCATTGATAGGTGTTCTCAAAAGACCCTTGGAAAAGGAAGCTCAAAGAAATTATTCTCCCTGAGGTGCTAAAAATGTATTTATTTAATTGATTATCTTAATGTTCTTGAGGTTGATGCCTATGGTACTGTCCAATGTCATGCTCTAATTGCACAACATCTTGACTACAGTCATTGGTAAAATTTTTCAAAGTTATCAGTGTTATTGTTATTTACTTGGAGTTCCTATTACAGCAAGTCACTCAGATCCTGGTTTTATATCAGAATGGCCAGACCTCTGAACCAGTGTGCAGCCTGTGTGAAGCTGAGCATTTGGGATCTCCATGAAAGCACTATGAGTGAAAGAATATGTCCAGGCTGTAGAGCAGGGGAAGGAATATAACCTCTAACGAAAGAAATAAGGAATTTAGGTAGCCCCTCCCCCAAAGCCATGTATCCTCCTAAATCTGGGGAAGGTCAAGAGCTGTCTGTGTGGCAGCATCACTGTACTGTAAGGGAAACCCCTAGAACCATGCCTCCTGGATGGAGAGGGGCTGCAGGAAAGCTAATGAAATCTTAGGCTGTATTCAAATTTCTGTGATTACCTTGCTGCGGATATCCTGTCATACTCTCTCTCCATGCATAGGCCCTGAGACTCCTAGAGAACTATCTCTGGTGATCTGGAGGCAGGGATGTGAAGGCAACGTGAGAGGTGGTAGGTCTGTGTGAAGAGAAGCTCTGCGGGGAATCTTGTGGAGATTATTTCCCTCTGTTTCACAGAAATGTTTTGTAAAAGGCTGGTGTAATCACCTCACAGACAAGGCTTGTATTCTTGGCATGAACACAAGAGTTTGTGCATCACTGTGGTGATGGCTGGTTTTACTTTAGATGGCTGCATTTCTAAATTTTGTCCACTATCTCTGGGATGGTGGTAATGAGTGTGTATGATAGGAGCTTCATGGTGTGGGCCCAGAAGGAAATACAGGCTTGGAGGGAAAAAATGCATTGTGGAAGCTAGAGATTAGTTCTGTTTTTCTGAGGATTCCATGTTTCGTTTCAGTTAATTTTGCATTTTTGGAACATGCAATCTTTTTAGAAAAAAAGCTATTGAAAGTAAAAGGAAGACCCCAAATAAACTTCTCTCTTATTGATGCTCCTGGACAATAAGAATACAGAAGAGTTGTTGCTTGTGCAGAATGCTTTGTAGGAAATTAAACTACAGAACTTCCATCTTATTTCTACACTAGGCAACTTCCACCAGCTAACAGCATAGCCCAGAAAGTGCAGTATTATAACCAGCCAAACCAAGACACACAATGTGTGCAATGTATCCTGCCCAATCATATAATGAGTAAATATCATTGGACTGGGGACTCTATTTCCATCCAATATTACTGACCATCTGTAATCCTACCCAGTGTCAGTCCAGTGTATGCCCACACAGCTCAGTTAAAATAAAGGACTAAATACTGTACAGGACTTTACTGATCTTAAAATGATAATGTTCTCTTTAGAGATACCAAATATTTAAAGGAGATCCATAAAATGTCAGTTTTACAATTTTTGATGAGAAAGAATCGTCTGCCATAAGGATGAGCACATTTTAAAATTTTCTTACAAAAAGTATTGAACCTAACAGAAGTTGTCTTATGATGATGTCTTATTTCTGGCTGAACTGAGGTTTCTTGTGAGGTAGCTGTTCAACATGTTGTCTGTCCGTCAGCAATCCATTAGGCAATAGATTCTGTCTGTGTCATCTGCTCTCCTGGATCCATTGATAAATACATTTGAAGCTGGGGTAAAGCCAGGCTCATTTTTATGCTGGACTCTAGCTTCTCCCAGCTATTTGTCCTATTTTGTTCTATGTACCAGAAAATGTATCTGCAAAGAGTCAGTTTTTGACATTCAATATGTAGAAATCATCACTTTTCATCTCATGCAGCCTTAACATTAAAAGTCAACTCAAAGTTTTGATTTGTTCATTTGAAGGCACACAGCATGCTGGGTACAATGGGACAGCTTGAGTGTGACAGTTCTGTTCCACCCTTCTGTTGCTGCCGTAAATATGCAGCAAAACAACTAGCAATATTTTCATGAAAAATGTGCCTCCTACAAATCTGATTAGTAAACATGAAATATTTCCCCTCCATTCCTGTCATTTTCCATGTAGATGGGCTGTATACTCACCTAAACCTAGCACCTTATGCATCTATGGCAACAGAGAGATCCTTCTGTGTTTTTAAGTCAGGGATTTCATATAACCTCCATTTTTTGGCAGAAATTTCATTGGGAAGTTAATGATGATAATATTTTTCACTTTTATAGCAACTTCCATCCAAAGATCTCAAAGCATTTTATATACACATGATGGGGAAGTCATGAAATCCTTCTCAGTCCTTAATCAAAACTACTGACTGCAGTGTTTTTTGTCTGAACAAGGATTCAGGATTAGGCTGGACAAAGTAAACCACACAACATCCTTGTGAACTGGACAAATATGATCAGATCTAGTTTAACGATAGGTAAACAAGGATCTAAAGAAGCTAAATAAATTGCACAAGGGTATAGTACAGCGATGGTATACTTCAAGTCAGCTCTTAGACTAGAACCCAAGAGTTCTGTGCTATAAGTTTTATATAATATTCCCTTTTGAAAGGACACTTACAAAACTGTGGGCTGGTCTACACTACGGGGGAAAAATCGATCTCAGATACGCAATTTCAGCTACGTGAATAACGTAGCTGAAGTCGAAGTATCTAAGATCGAATTACTCACCGTCCTCACAGCGCAGGATCGATGTCTGCGGCTCCCCATGTCGACTCCGCAACTCCGTTGGGGTTGGTGGAGTTCCGGAATTGATATAAGCGCATTCAGGGATCAATATATCACATCTAGATGAGACGCGATATATTGATCCCCGAGCAATCGATTGCTACTCGCCGATACGGCGGGTAGTGAAGACGTAGCCTTTGATACATTATTGAAGAGGAGATCTGTTCTCCACTGTAAGACAAAATGTTGGAATTAGGCCGAACATATGAAGATCTCTCCCCTGTAGGTGGATAAGATAGCATGACAATTTTGAAATGTCTGGAGAGTAGAAGAGATGTATGACATAGCTGGGTACAATCCAGACTAATGAGCAGCTCTATCATCCCTGCAACCTTGGGTGCCTTACAATGCCTTGCTGAAGTAGCTCCCGCCTGGGCCACTCAGAAACAGCCTTCCAGCATGAATGCCACACCTTGAGTGTCTGTGTGTAACTGCAGCCTGCCAGCCATACTTGAGTTACACTCCGGCTCTCATCAGCCTTGGTTATACTGCAGGGTGGCCCCAACACACACTCAGTCTTAGATTTCCCCCCAGAAATGTTTGTCCTGTACTGCCCAGCCTTCTCCTGGACAGTACAAATTATTCATAAAATCCATTATTCATAAAATATGTCAGCTGATTATCTCAAATAGTTATTCAGAGACTTCAGTTTAAACACACTGGATTAGATAAAACAGCAAAACAAGCTTATACAAGTGAGTACAAGTAATGAGGCATAAAAGTCAGAAATAGTTACAAGAAAAATGAAGATAAGATGTTTACTAATACTGAACTTAAACTATTTCAGATCCTAGCAAAGTTTCTCACCATATTTTCAGCAGCCTTACTGACCAAATTTGGTAGGGCAGAACCTCTCCTCCAGACTCCAACAAATGCGTCCTTTGTCACTTCAGATGCAGTGAATGCAATGGGCAGGGGGGGTGGGTGAGGAGGTGTCCCTTGGGGTGTTTGTCCCTCTTTTTGATAGTTTCAGTCCCTTCTCTTGAAAGTCATTTCCAGTAGGACATTAGGAGACAAAGAGTCACTGTGGAAGGATGTTCCCTGCTGGTTTTTCTCACTTGGTTGAACTTTCTTTGTTTCCATCCCTGCTTGATGACTTTGTTTACTGCTTAAACACAAATTAAGCAGAACACACATTCCTTTGTTTAGGACAGACCCGTTTGCCAGCTTCTGTTTGGGCAGGGTGGTAGAGTTGGAACCTGTTAATAACATCATACAGGGAAATCTTATAACTTTATATACAATGTTGCCACACACATTGTATCAGGATGATACCAGCAAGTTGAGTTTTCAAATGTTACCTTACAAGACAAAACTTACTACAATAGGGTGTAGGGTGTGAACCTAGGGTATCCATTCTGTCACACGATGGCATGGCACGGCACATATATATCAGCTCTCATTCTGTGCACCCTTCGTTTTGATTCTCACCAAGCACTAGGGGCTAACTGTTGCTAGTTCATGTTCCCCTGCCAGGAGTTGGGATGTTTAACACTGTTGCAGCCCTTTTTTTGGAGTGGCTGACAGCTGGGTTTTTTTTCCGTACTTGATGGTTATTTTAAATCTGCCAGTATAATTTGGAGCCTGTCAACCTTGACAGTGTCCCTTAAAAGATTCCAAATGGTGTATAAGGGAGTTTTAACAAAGGAGGGTTTTTCAGGTCTTTTAACACAGGGCTACATAATCAGTCTTTCTTGTAGCAGCATTCAGTGTGAACATCTGTCAATAGAAATCTCAAACTGTGAATATACAATTGAACTTTATTATCCCTTTGTTATTTTGTAACTACATAGGTATGACAGACAAACTGATTTTAAAAGAAATCCTCAATTGTCGGTATGTCATATGCCTGAATCTTACTGCTGGAAGTTTTTCAGTACATCAGCGTCTTCAGGTAGGTGCTATAAGTGCCACATTTTGTTAAAACATGTTTCCTTTCAGTGAGTAAATGTTTCTCATTTGAGCTATTTTAATTTGAGTGTGAAAGGCTTAAACTTTTTATTACACGCTTGCAAAGCCATCATGCAGAACTAGCTCTTGCACTGCACAAGTGTGGATTGACGAACTTATAAGCACCAGATAAAAGGTGGTGAGCGGACTGGGGAGCACAGGGAAACCTGATCCTGCTATAATGAAAGCAGCTTTCAAGTTATCCCCGCCTAGTAGCAGAAGTAAGGCCCCAGGGATAAGCATTTGTTCAGCATGACAAGGCTCATGTTAAGACATATCTACGACGTTAAGCACAAGTTCTGCTCTTTTGATCCTGCAGAGAGTAAGAGAGAGGCTACCCTAGAGTTTACAGCAGCACAGTTGCACCGATGGAGCTGCGCTGCTGTAAGCTCTCTAATGTAGCCACTCTATGCCAATGGGAGAGAGCTCTCCCTTCGGCTTAATTATTTCAGCCCCTGCGAGCAGTAGAAGCTGTGCCAGTGGTGGTGCTGCCCACACCAGCACTTATGTTGGTGTAACTTATGTTGCTCAGGGGGTGGTTTATTCACACTCCTGAGCAACATAAATTATGCTGACAGAAACTGTAGAGTAGATGTAGCCAAGCTTACGTTTGCTTAGCATGGAGAACTCTTTGTTTGCCTTGCCTGCCTTAGGGTTTTAAACAGCTGCCCATCACAGGAGTATCCAAGCACCTTCCGCATAAAACCAGTGGCGCAACACTGAAGTCCCTAGTAGACTTCATGAAGTCTCTGCTGCTTTTCCTTTTTCAGGGTAAAAGCTCTGCTTGGGGCAAAGCTTTTGTTTTTAAGATGGATAATTTACTTTTGTTAGGGCATTGGTTGCTTGTGGTTAGTTTCAGTATTGGGCATTGGTTTGGTTTTTTACTTGGTTGAGATGTATTGGGGCTGTCAGTGTTGTGAGGATCTTTCCTAGGGCAAGAAGGTTTTCTATCCCTTGTAGTTTACCTCACACATGGGCATAGCTTTCACTTGTACTTATGTTGGAGCAGAAATCTTGATGCTCACCATGCAGGGACTTGCACTCCTCATTTCTTCAGCCCTTGGCTGGACTCAGCAGTCCTTCCTCAAAAACCCAGGTCCTCCTGTCCACTGTTTCCTCAAGCCTCCTCTTCTTAAGGCTTCTGCTCCTGCCTTTCACTGAAGGTAGCTCCGGACAGGATTTTGAATCCCCTCTGAATACCCTACATCCCTTTGTCTTTCTCCTTCTCACTGATTGAACATGTTCCCTTTATAGGGAATCCTGCTCCCAGGGTGCTATCTGGTAATCTTGATTACCTGACCAAACGCACACTGTCTCATACCCCTTGTGATGGATTTGTGTATGTGGCAGGATTCACCGGCGTGGTGCCTCCTGCTGGAATGTATGTTCCAGGCCAGAGCACCCTCTGCAGGGCAGTGTCTTGCCTGCTGCTGGCCCCCATGTCGTTCCTGGACCCCAGTGCCCTTCAATGTCAGGGTTCTGCCCCCACAGTAACCCACAATCTGGGTCTCCCCCCCGGGGGAAACCCCAACCCCCTATCCCCACCTTGCCTCAGTGGCTACTGCTGTCATCATCTAGCCCCCGCTCCCTGAGGCAGACTGCAGTCTGTAAACCACTCATCATCGGCAAGGGGGGGTTGGACCAGCTGCCTCTGCCTATCTCTGGGCTGCCTCTCTGCAGCCCCAGTACCTTTTTTGGTCTTCACCAAGGCCTGCAGCCTGGGGTTTTACCAGGCTGGATCTCCCCAGCTCCCTCTGCCCTTCCCCAGCACTGCTCCATCTCAGGTACCTTTCTCAGCTCCCAGGCATCCCAGTCCTTCTCTCTCTCAAGGAAGCTAGAGAGAATGTGTGCTCCAATCTCTGGCCCTCAGCCCTCTTATAAGGCCAGCTGTGGCCTGATTGGGGAGTGGCCCCACCTGTGGCTGCTTCCCCCAATCACCCTAGCATTTCTCCACCACAGCCTTCTCCAGGGCTGTTTTAAGCCCTTTAGGGCATGACAGGGGTGACACCCTGCTACAGGGCATAACAAAATCCAGGCAGAGCAGAGTCCAGCTCCCTAAAGTGGCCAGTCTTCCCTCTGACAGTGTATATGTGTGTGCAAGCAGCTGTATGTGTCAGCAGATTTTTCAAATTTCATACCTGTCCACCCATTTGCATATGGTATTACTGAAATTACAAACTCAAATTACTATTTGCTGTGCATGTAGATTGAATAATTGACATGCAGAAAGGGACATAGGTGCACCATTAACTAATTTGCACATGCAAATGGTTTTTTCCATACAGATGTTTATGGGCTGACCTACTGCAGTCTTTTTTGAAAATCTGTTATTTAAAATGGGATTACAATCTGCAAGTGGCTCTAAAATAACACTGTGGAGCTCTATAGTTATTCTCTCTGTGATTGTTCGAAGTCATTCTCTTCTAATTTACAGTGGCTGCTAACAGCCTCAGATGTCTGCTGTGACAACTGAGGGCTACAGGGGCATAGATACCACCTCAGCTGTAGGAAGGGGCCATGGGAATGGCTATATCAGTTCTACACCATCCAAGGCCCTCCTTAGACCAGGAATATCTTACAATAGACAGTTTTCAGGTTTCTTCTTCCAACGGAGTGACATAAAGCAACGCTACTGAACTTATTTTTGATGACAGGATTTATGCCTTGGGCTCTCTTCTTACAATTCTCAATACCCAGCTGGATACTGTGAATTTTGCTTAACAGGGTTTATCTTGTGCTATGTAATATTCCCATCAGAGGCAAAAATTTTATCTCAATAGTCCCAATACATGTTATGCTTGGAGATGCATGGACTATTTAGGGGAAAGGGACAGGAGGCATCTAACTAGAATTACCTTCCCGGCAGTTGTAAGTTGAGGTGTTTTCTGTTTCTCCTTTGAGCTTATCAAGTTTTGGTTTGGAAATGGATAAATAACTGAGAAATATTTACTCCCAAAACCTCTTCCTGGGGCTCCTGGCTTTCACTAAGCAGAAGCAATCAGAGTCCCAGAAATGTATCTCCTAGTATACTTTGAGCTGCATCTGAAAACCCCCGCTACACATTCTTGTAATTTTTCTGAACACTTCTGTGGCTATCAGGTCCTTGTTTAAAAAAAAAGACTATAATTATATTGATAAGAACTATTAGTGTATTTTATAATAAAATAAATCATCAATATAATGTCCTTCCTAAGAATTACAGGCACTCCTTCCTGCCACTACACCGTTGTGCTAAGGTGTTATCTGCATTCTTATGTCTGGCATTTGCAATTTTTGAGGGCATGCAGTCCTCAAACTATCCCTACTCCATGTGCATACATTAAATAAACCTAGATTAGCAAGCATTTTGGAGAGAAAACAGAGCTTTGCACTGCACTTCCCTGAGGTCAGGCTCATTTGATAGGTTAAATACTAACTTGATAGTAATTATGATCTCCACAGAGTGAGACAAGGAGTGAATAAGATATTTAACACCGTGTGCATTGGCTGTGAAAACCTTTTCAACTCTTGCTTTCATCCTCAAGGTTTTCAGTTTTATTAAAAATATATTGATGTATTTTTAAAGAAATAACGACCTGTTTCTCCATTCACTTATTTTTCTTTTCGTTCAGAAACTTTTCTCTGTGTTTACTCTCCACTTCTCAAGGATGGATGCTCTAGCTACCATCTACAGCAGCATCATAAATATTCATTTCCAGCACTGGGGCTTCAGTTACAGTGTACTGAAATCTATCAGCTCACTCACACAAGCTGCACTTTGTCTGCATCAGAAAATGGCCCAGAATTTCCTCCCCACAGCTATTAGATTCTATTATGTTTTTAATTTAAGAGGTACTTCCTACCGATACATATTCCAGGAAACACAGTTTCCTCTGCTATGTCTAGGATCAGACCAATCACCATTTTTCTCCACCGTGCACTGCAAATGTTTATATGATTTATGTTATGCTTCTTAAAGTCTCTAGTCAAACTGAGCTGGGGATTTCCCTCACATAAATACATACATATAACCCCTGTTAACGCCAAAAGGAGTTGATAATCTCCAAAATATTTCACAATAGAGTTCCCTTAGTTGACACACAAGATGTAGAAAATAGTTCATGAGTCCCTGAACATCCCCATCAGTTAAAAGATATGGAGGATGCAGGAGCTTCATCCTGGGAGATACGCTCCCCACCAGACGGAGAAAGGGATGTTAAGGTACTAATAGAATAGTTTTATCCACATTCCACACACTGACTTAAACTCTTTATGCAAACCTAGAAGATAATTTTTTTGTTTTTTCAGTTGTACTGCAGGTCAGTGCTTGTTTAATAATGAACACACCCTTATTTATAACATCAGATGTTTCTGATTAAAAGTCCAATAGAGGATAGTTATCTATGTAGGTATATGCAGTACACCAAGCTTTTGTCAGCCATGCAGACTATCATATGATGAAAAGAGGTTCACATTCCAGACCGCCTCTAAACTGAATTTAAAACCCCCTTGCCATGGGGTGCTGTGTTCAGGGCTGGAGCACTTCCTTCTGACTGCTTCTGGGGATTAGCTCTGCCAGTCCAACACCCCTCCTGTCATTACTCACTCACTCCATCACCCTCTATCTTGCTCTCTTAGGACTCAACTGCTCCTGCTTCATGCTTGGCCCCACAGTAAGGTCATGGCAGTCCTCTCCTTGCAGGACATCAAAGTCTCTGGGAACCCAGGCAATCTTTCCTCTCCCTGTCCTTTAACAGCCCTGTCCAGTGGCTGGTAGGCAAACACAGCCCCTGTCCCCATTGCATGGGATTCCAGACCAGCAGAGATGGCTTAGAGGTTTCTGGGGCCCTGGGCCAGAGTATGTGAGGGCCCTTCCCCACCTCTTCCGCCTGCAGTCCCCCCAACTGCTTCTGGGGAAATGGGGTCAGGATGCTCCTGCTGGGGAAATGGGGTCAGGACACAGGGATTTGCCCCGCTCCCTGGCAGGAGCGCTGGGTGGGCACCCCAGGGTCCCACAGTTGGCCAGGACCCCTGGGCAAGGGCCCCATTGGCCTAGTGGCTAATCCACCACTGCAGCCTAGGGACCGTACAACAAGCAGTCAAGGTCTGCGCAGTCTTACTGCTAGATCCCTCAGCTACTTCCTCCCTTTCTGTCTCTCACCTTGATGGTGAGTGCAGTTTCTCTCTCTCTGCAACCCCCTTCTACTCTCAGCTCCTGGGCTTTATATAGGCCCCTCCTGTTCTCGTCCAGTTGAGTATCATCTCTAATTCATCCCTGTTCCCTGGTTCCTCTTCCAGGGGCAGCCTATGGGGTTAATTAGCCCACCTGCCAGCTTAACCCCTTCAGGTCTTGTGTGGGGTGACATGCCATCACTTCCCTGTTATAGTCTGCTCCTACCATCTGTCTTTGTAATCACTATATATGGCTATGTGCTCAGGGACAACATTACGCTGCACATTTCTTCAGGGTGATCTCAAGAGGGACGATCTTGCAAGGCATCGAGCATCTCCTAAGATTCCTGTTGATGCCAGTGGGAGATAAGGGCTCTCGTGCCCTCTAAAAAGGATCTTGGCACCTTGCAAGACCTGGTTCAAGTGTACCAGTGTCAATCTGAACCTGCAAGTTTGACTGCCCATCCCAGTTAGCCAGCTGTCTTGGCAGGAACTTTCAAGAAACCAAGTTTTCTCCTGAGATTTCTAATGTTGTCTGTGCTGTGTTGGAAGCAGAAAGCACAAAGAGGCCTGGAAATAAAAATTAATGAGAGCACATTTCAGAAAGTTCAGTGTTTGATTCTAAAAATGGGGGAAAGGTTTTGTCGCAGAGGAAGAAGAGTGTTCCTATTTTATTCTCAAGATGGTTTCCCTCCCTTTATCCTACCCATTCTGGTTGGCTTTGGCCGACTCACCTACCACTATTTATTGAAGTGAAAACCTTTTTGGTATTGTGGGTCAAGTTCATGGGAGGCTAGAAAGAGTGTGAGGCAGCATGTAGGGAGTCTGCCAGAGTGCGAGGGAGATCAGCAATTTGAGCAGCCTGAGCAGAGCAGGCAGTAGCACATGCTGTTGATAGTGTGACTTTTATTTATAGGTACTTAGGCACCTGACTCCTATTGATTTCAATGAGGATCTGGCCCTTATACGATTTCTGGTCAATTATTGGTTGTCTGAGCTTTTGTGGGCTACTTTACATTTGAAGAGCCAAGTTCCCTGACACCTGCTTTTTCCTGTATCTATTTAGATGCAAAAAGTGCTGGTTATGAGTTTTTAAGACCTCCTAGTACAACTGGATGAAAAGATCACCAAACAAGGAAAAAATTTCCCAAGAAACTCCCCTGAGGTAAAGAAATGCCCAGATAGTTTCTTAATCACTCCTCACACCAGGTGTAGAATTCTGGACTTAAATAAGGGAGCTGGGATTAACATGTCCCTGAATGAGAGAGTTAGGGAAGGTAACCTGCTTCATGCTCTCAAGACGTAGTCTGACGTGCCAGGGTAACACCATGGTGTTAGCTGCCTATGTTAATATGTGTGTGCATTAGCACTGTGTGTGACAGAATTTCAGCTGCTGAAGACAAGTAGAAATTGTGGGTGAACAGAGGCTCTGCTGAAGTTATTAGAAGCTTTGCCTTTGACTTCAGTAGGGCCAGGATTTCACCCCATATATTGTTAGGCAATGGTGACCAGTCAGGAAAAATGGAGGCTAGAAAAGTGTTACGCAACAAGAAGTACCACGGAGGTGCCAGTAAAACTGTACAGCAAATTGGAGTCAAATTTAAGTGAGATAGAGGGGACTAAAGACTCAGTTATTTGTAACATCACTAGTAGTACTGGTGCTGAAGTCCTTCAAGTGTGTCACCAGGTCAGTTGGGAATATGTGTCAGAGGTAATGAGAATGCAAATGGCAGTGGGGGGACAGTGTGGTCCTGGCAAAAAATACTGAGGCTGAGTTGAACAGAGAGAGAGAAGAATGTCAGAGACAAATAAAACAGGAAACGTTATCTCAGCAAAAATGCAATAATAGTAGACAATGGGAGAAAAAAGGAATCACTGTCCCTGAAGCAGGCAGGCACATGACTGCATTATATAACTTCTGCTGCTCTGACATCATTAATTTCCTACTAAACACACATATTAATGGAAGCAAATATTCACACTGATATGCATCTAACTGGATGGAGCATTTTAGTTACTAATCAGAAATGGATAGTATAATGTTCATAAAAAGTCAATCATGGAAATGAAATTTGAAAATATTTTTGCAGGGAATATTTTTGCATTTCAAGAGTGTGTGAGATTTCCTATTGATTTGGTTCATTTATGGCTTCCATGAATAATTCTGAGTCTAGTCAGATGAACTTATGGAGGAAAAGGATATCTAACATTTTAACAAATATCTTATTGATACTGTAAAAAGATATGTTGACGTATGATTTCAATATATATGATACCTATGAGTAATACGAGTGAGTGCTTCTATGCTGTTTCATGCCATATTACCTCCCATTTACCCAAAATTTAGGATAATTAAAACGGGATTCATGATATTAAATAAGAATATACCTGACAGCTCTGTTCCTTTTTCTAGTTTCTATGTATTCATATGCCTAACTGGACATGATCTGAATATTATGAAAAGAATATTATTAAATACCCACTGTTACACTGGAAACATAATTATTCCAGTTTCTCCTTTGAAATGAGATCCATTCTGATCAGCTACTTGTATGTTACAACCTCATGGTGAATGCTGCAATGAAAAATAAGAGCTTTATGGTATTTGTAAGTAGGTAAAACTAATGATAGAAACTACATGAAATATATATATATATATATAAAATACGCTTTTTGACTAGCAACCTCAGTGAAATGATCTGGTTGTGTTTAAATCATTTCCTCCTGAACAATTGTAAGTACAAAACTGTCACATGATTGTCATTAACTGGCACCCTTGTTGGTAGGCTCATCAGAGAAGACAAAGACCAAATTACCATGAAAACGAAACTTCTGGAAGGAGTCCCTCCAGATTACGGTTGTGGCTTGTTGGCAGGGAATGATGGGGAAATGTAAATTGCCACTGTGTGTGCTGTATCTGTTTGGTGGGTAGAGGATTTCAGCTTCCAAAGATGTCAATTCGGCAGCTTTCACAAGCACTAACAATTCACTCAAAACATTAAAATTAGGAGAAAAAATGTGATAAGGGGTTAATATGCTGTGTGAATGCTTGTTTATATCTCTATATTGTTACCATCAGGGTGTTGATGAGCACGTATTTATCCATAAGCCACTAATTTACTGCCACTTTGCCCATGGTGTTGGAGAACCTTGTTACTTTCCAGTATCTGATTGGGAGAAGCTGACCAGAATTTTAACAGATTCATTAGAGCACTACAATGAGCTTCATGCTGCAATGAATCTTGTTCTTTCTGAGGATGCTATACAGCACATGTAAGTTTCCTTACTTTCCGTTGGTATAATGTGTGCTCTAACAAAGATAATCACTGAAGTGCAAATTCGTTTAAAGGTGACCTGCAAGGGTATTAAAAATAACCTCACATATCTTTAGAGCGGTGTGCTGAGTGCCCCAAGTGACCAGACTAAGTCAAGCATTTAGCACCGTTTTAAAATAAAATGTAACAATTTTTACTTTTAAAGGTTCCAAGAAACCTCGACCCAATGTGAATTGTTGGCTTCCTCTCAATGTGACCCACCAAGCATGCTGCTGATCACATCAAATCCACCGTACAGCCCTGAGGCAGACTGTAGCTTTACCCATTAAGACTCGTTATTACAATATTATATTGATTTCAAACATTTTACATTTCTATGTGGGAATGAAATAAAGGCTATTTAAAAACCACTTTAGAAATCTGCACGGTACTCTAGGAAACGGGCTTAATTAACTCCCCAGGCTCACTCCAGTCTGAAGTGGGGTTCTGTGGTGAATATGACATCTCCTGTTTAGTCCATGCCAGGAGGTCATCTACAACAGGAGGTATTGATCCTAGTGTCTAGACTTTGCAAAGGCTAAAAAAGAGGGGTAGGAGGAAGGGAACTAAAGTAAGATTTACATTTTAAATCCCTTTGGGGGGATTTTCTGGGGCATCCCTTGCATGTTTTGTAAGCTGATCATTTATTGATAAAATTATTATACAGGCCATTTTTAATACAGATCTAAGTTTTGCACCTAGGGAGCCAAATTTAGCTCTGGTTTAACTCCATTGTCTTCTGTTTTATTAGGTTTATTTAATTCTTTTACATTTATTTTAGCCCAAACATGTGCTATACACTCACTGCATCTGTAAGTCAGGATTACTCGCATGAGCTAAGATTTGCAGGATCCGTTATTAAAATTAAGCGTTCACTGATTTTGCAGTTTGTTCACTTTTTGCATTCCATTTAGCTTAAATAGTAAAACTACAAGGGTCAGTCTTGCTTTGTATATGGTGTTTCACCTTCTGGTTCTCATATATTTGTACAATGTCAGTGTTTTTGAGCTCACGAATTATAGGTGAAATTTAAGTCCCCACCCCATACCAAATCCTCCCTCCCCCTTTCACTAAACTATAATATAAAATAAGAAAATATTTCTGTTTGCTGGTTTTTGGAATCCCTGCCCTCGCTCCCCTCCCCACATCCTTGAAGCCTAAAATGGGGGTCTGTATCCCTGGGCACAGCAAAAAGGCCTCTCAAAGATACCTGTGAATTGTGAACAATATGTTCCATTCTCAGGAATGACATTAGATTCACCTTGAGACAAAACTAGAAATACAAGTCAATGGTGGAGTATCCCCAAAGGAATGTAAAAATTCTTCTTCCACCCGGACCCGGAGCAGAAAGCATATTAACTCTTCATCTTGTTTGGATTTTGTTAATCAAGAAAAATGTACTTAATTACTCTGACAGGAAGCAGTGCATGTAGAGGCTGAACTGCGCCTGAGACCAGATGTCACGTAGCCTGAGATAGCGTAAGTTTCTTGTGCTACTTCACTGTTAATAGAGTAGAACGTCATCAATTATGGTAGCTAAAAGAACTCTATCTTTTACTCAAGTGGGAATGTAATTAAGCCACACGATAGAGGCTTTAGCCTTTTACTGCTATACATAGTTGGTTTTGTCTTGACAATCTTAAATGATGTTTTTGTTCAATGTTTTTCAACATGGAAATTACAGGAACAGGCAATTGGGGAATATATTGACCCGTTCATATCTACTTCACCAGTTTGAATGCAGTCAGTGACAATAGTGACCAAAAGTGACTGCCATCTGCTGGTTGTATTTGAAGAAGATCTCAGTCCAGTTCCTAGTAGATAGGTGTCCACATCCTACAGATTACCACTGGCACTAGCTGGCAGTCCCAGCAGAAAAGACAGAGGTATACATAGGGACAGGAGTATTTTGAGGTATTCTCTCCAGGTTAGAGTTTAGGCACGTGGGAGGGCTTTGTGATGATGCCTGCAGTAATCCAGCCCATGACATCACACATCTGTTCTGTGAATAAATTAAGGGATTTACACTACGTGGGAGCTTTCACAAGTATTAGATAAAAAATAATAGGAATAATTTAATTAGCAGAGGTGGGCCCAAAGCAAAAACCTCAGATCCAAGTCCCATCCCCAAATATTAGGTGGATGGCGATCCAGACTGGGACTTTGCAGCTTGGACCTATCTGTGAAAATCACACTAACATTTTCTAGCCCATAATCTTTGATAGCAGACATTTCCATCACATGTAATCTACCAAGCAAAAATAAAAACACTATAATTTAATTTCATTTCCATAGGTGTCATGTCAGCTGCATTCTTGAGGCCCTGTAATTGGAGTTGGAGGTAAGGGCAAGCAAAGTTGGTGCTGCTTAGCAGCCTTTCTCAGCTCCCTGGCAGTTTTCCAAACAGCTCTTGCTAAAGGCAATGCTATTCATGATCTCAGGGCAAAAGTTTTAATTTCTTTTGACATACTGTTTTTATTTCACAACATTCATAGAATTACTCACTTTTTGTCAGCCAATGATGGGAGATTGCTTTCCGTACATGAGCAACGAATAACAGATTATTTTATGTGTGTGTACATGTCTGTGCATAGCGATGGAAGCCCTCAACTCATGATTGTGGGTTGTGCCTCTCCCCATCAGTAATGTAAAGTTGTATGTTGTGAGCCTAGATATGTATTGACTGGTTTCCCCCTTACCAGAGGGAACATCCAATAGTTTGTGAAGATAACTTTCTGGCTGCTTTGTACCGAGTGGTGCAAAGCACCTGAAACAGGGGATATGTCACACTGTGTACATTTTTTTATGTGAATTGTTTTCTGTATCCTTTCTTGTCTTTCATCTCACAGTATCTGCTAAGGAATCACAAACCAAAATATCATTTAATTCTGAGTTTAACTTTCAAACTCTATGTTTGAGAGGATTAGAAATTAGGCAAGGTAAATTCACCCAGTTTAGCATGGACTAAATCACTAAAGCGCACATAATATCTTAAGCTTAACTGTGGCCAGCTTTTATTTGTGACCTAACTGTGGCAATTGTTTGTATTGGCCTGTAGCCATAACATCTTGACTAAGGGACAAATTTACTAGCTGGAAGTCAGTGGACTTGTATTACAGAGTAATTTAGCCTCAAGCGTGTGTGTGTGTATATAAAAATATAAATCAGTGGATAACTTTATTTCATATTTCTGTAGTGTAGTTCATTGAAAATAAAAGGGGCTTTACCCCATTGTGACTGACAGATTAAAATATAAAATTTATAACCTTCAGAAAATACATGGTCAAAACTATGATGTTATTGCCAATTTCCTAAACGCTTATTTCTATAAAAGAGTAGAAGGGCTCCAAAGAAGGCTCTAAGTAACTAAGAATATGTACATAATTACAAAAATAAAAATAAGTTTAACTTTTATTATATATAATAAAATATAAGTAATTAAAGAATATTATGTAATAGAGTTCAGATATCAGAAACTGAAGCTACAGAAAAAAGATTTGTTACTGTTCTCATCAGAAGAATCTTGCAATCGAGAAACTTACTCCTGTATGTCTGAGGCCACGTCCAGACTACCCGCCGTATCGGCGGGTTAAAATCGATTGCTCGGGGATCAATATATGGCGTCTAATCTAGACGCGATATATCGATCCCCGAGCGCGCTTATATCGATTCCGGAACTCCATCAACCCCAACGGAGTTCCGGAATTGACAGGGAGAGCCGCGAACATCGATCCCGCGCGGTGTGGATGGTTGAGTAATCCGATCTTAGATATTCGACTTCAGCTACGTTATTCACGTAGCTGAAGTTGCGTATCTAAGTCGATTTCCCCCCCGTAGTGTGGACCAGCCCTAAAAAGAAGGTGGTAGGTGGTGATTTTCTCTTTCAGTATTTCATCCTTGGGGGATGAATATTCCAACATCGCCTGGCAAAGAATTCCATAGGTTGACTGTGCGTTGTATGAAGAAATACTTACTTTTGTTTGTTTTAAACCTGATGCCTATTAATTTCATTTGGTGATCCTTAGTTCTGTGTAATGAGAAGGAGTAAATAATACTTTCTTATTTACTTTCTCCACACCAGTTATGATTTTATAGTCCTCAATCATATCCCCCCTTAATAGTCTCTTTTCAAAGCTGAAAAGTTCCAGTCTTATTAATCTCTCCTCATATAGAAGCTGTTCCATACCCCTAATAGTTTTTGTTGCCCTTTTCTGAACCTTTTCCAATTCCAATTATCTTTTTTGAGATGGGGCAACCACATCTGCATGCAGTATTCAAGGTGTGCCTGTACCATGGATTTATATAGAGGCAATATGATATTTTCTGTCTTATTATCTATCCCTTTCTTATTGATTCCCAACATTCTGTTAGCTTTTTTGACTGCCGCTGCACATTGAGTGGATGTTTTCAGAGAACTATCCACAATGACTCCAAGATCTCTTTCTTGAGTGGTAACAGCTAATTTAGACCTCATCATTTTATATGTATAGTTGGGATTATGTTTTCCAATGTGCATCACTTTGCATTTATCAACATTGAATTTCATCTGCTATTTTGTTGCCCAATCACCCATTGTTGAGAGATCCTTTTGTAGCTCTTCACAGTCTGTCTGAGACTTAACTATGTTGAGTAGTTTTGTATTAGCATATGATAGTCAAAGTACTATTGTGGTTTTTTAATCAATGTGTTCTGCACTGGATTTATGCATGCCTTTTGTGTCCATACTTCCCCATGTAAAAACAAGAATAGAGTATGCCACGTGAAAAATTTGTATTCATCTACATGTCTGTTTTTAGCCTGGATTCTCATGCCTGTGAAGATTTGTCATCTTCATACATTTTTATGTGGAGTTTCAGGGGTGGTGCAGTGATCTTCATGGCAACATAGCACCTTTTTATTGATGACCCAGTGGTATCTAAGCAATGTTTGGACGACAAACTGATGATGGTTGTTCTGAAATTATTAGATACATTGTCCCTAGGTATCACCAAAATGGTGGCACAGAAATAAATGTCCACATGTTTCAGCTCTGGCCAATTGTAATCCTTTCCTTGTTTTCTGTATGCAATAGATAAAGTAATAAATAGAAACATGGTTTTACTATAAAAGGACATTAACATTATTTACCATCTGTAACTTATTGTTGGGACAAAATGATCTGTAGCTGAAAAATTACAAATGAACAGGCCATGTTTATTTCTAGTGCAACTGTATTGAATTTAGTAGAGTTATTCTAGGGGTTAACTTGGCCCCATATGTGGTATGGGCCTACAGAATTACTGTAGGTTTGACATTCCCAAGGGCCTAGAAAATAAGCAGATATGATCAATACAGTTGACCTTCAGTATTTTCCTCTCATCACCTTTTAAAAATATATCTCCCTTTTGAATGTATCCATACCATATTTGGCCCAGATTTTGCATTGCAAATTACACTGGTGCAACTCAGAGTCGCACACAGGTGACCTATTGAAGTGAATGGGGCTATATGTGGGTGCACTCATGTGGTTCTCAATGCTAGATCAGTGCCTGACTGAATGAACCAACTGTACCTCATGTTCATCTGCTCAACCTGCTCTGAACTGTGCATCTCAGTTTTGAGTTACATGCCCTTTGGGGTTTCAGCAGATGCGCAGATATTGTTTGTATGTTACTTATCTAGAAACAACAGCACAAAAACATCCCTTTGTTTTTCACTTTCATACGACCATTCTGTTGATCCCAGAATACGAGTCAGAGTTTTTAGTGAATTGGTCCTTAAATCTGATTTATGTATTCCATAGCATCATGGTTCACTTTTCACAAAACACCATCTACTCAAGTTTTACTGGACTTTTATAATCTGGCTGAAATGTATCTTCCTGATATTCACAATGATTTAAATTCACCATCCTGCTCCCCCAGCCTTCAGAAATGCTTGTTTCACTGCTTCTCTCTTATTAGTTATAGTCATTGTGTCCTGTCTAGAATCCCAGCATATTACTGGAAAACTAAACAGTATACAGGAAAACATTTGTGATGGAAAGTAGGAAAATACAGTCTGAGGAACAATCAGCATAGGCTTATAGGGTAATCAGCAAGCTGATCTGAGAGCAAAATGAGTGTTCACTTTTTTGGGTAGCCTTTCCTGTCTTTCTTTGTGACAGTGGCTAGATCTTCAAATTGTTAATTATGTACTGCCCTCTAGGGATTTGTGTTTTGCTTGTGGCACCCTGCTTGCAAGCCTTAAGGGATCCATTTATTACAGTCCTATTTCTCGTATGGAATGCTTACTTCTCTTCTCTTCACCTTTTTTTTTTGACCCTGATAGTAACTTTGAATATCTCCTGTTCCAGATATCATTATTTTTAAGTTGCTTTTTAACCTTTTTCAGGTTGTTTTTTATTGACTATTGGCATCTTGTTTGTCCTGTGGGTTTGTGTTTTGTTATTCAGTAGATTTTAAGTAGGCATGAATGTGTGTGTCTATACAGGGAGTGTGTGCATATATATGTGGAAATATATATCATAAATACAATTTCCTTTCAGATTATTTTAATAAAACAGATTTTTAACTTTTAATTTGTGATATTTCCAAGGGAGTGTTTTTCTTAATGTTTATGTATATTCAGATGGTGGAAATGACTTATCGTATTTCCTACCTCCGAGTGATGTTTCCACCCTTTATTTTAAAGTCATAGTAAAGAATAGTAGCACTGTTCCTTCTCACAGGTGCTCAGATACCCTATGAGTCTTTTCTTGTTTTAATTAATGACATGTAAGCATCAGGTACAAAATAACAACAATGAAAACTAATTTTTGTTGCACTTTATAAAGTAATATATAAAACTCAAATCATGCAGGTTAAGAAGACCACCGGAGAAATCTTTACAGGTTTAAAATAAAGAACATTGACAAATATATTCATGATCAGAACTATAAGATCTTAAAATGAGCAAAGGGCAGCAGGATTTGAATAGGCTTCATCAACAGAGGGGAGAGGTCAGCTGTGGAGATTAGTTATAGGAGCTAGCTATTAAGTCACCTCTGTGACACCAGTCGAACAGTCTGCTTAGCATAATCATGTGCAATCAGCAAAAATGCTGTTTATTACAAAATGTTTTTCCCTTTTAATACTGTTATTTAAAATGATGCACTGTAAGGTGCACACACTTTCATTTCATGAGTAAAAAGTGTCATTATTAATGATTTGTGGTGCTTTCATGACATTGTTTTTCAAAGTACAAAGTTGTTGGGAGATACCTCTCCAAACCTACTTTTGCTTAAGTAGTTGAAGGCTTTCTTTTAGATGGGTGAGGCTTGGTCCTTATATTGTCCTCATAGACACTTGTGAGTGATAAAACATTTAATGATCCTACATCAAGCAGGCTAATCTGCAGTCTTACATTACACATCTGTGTTTGAGTTCATTTGGCCTTCTTAACGACTTGATACCAGCAGTTTCTTTGAAGTGCATATTACTGAGTTCTAAGAACTGGCAAAAATGGGTGAGGGATTGTCTAATAAAATACTTTAGCTTAGACTTACTGTATGCAATACTTATACTTAGATTTGTCACCTATTTACATCGCTGTTTCTCCCATGTTGATACGAAGGGTGGTCTGATGAGGTATCTGAACCTGGATTGATTGAAGGCCAGCATTTGGAATTTGGGTTTCAGGCTGAACTAGGAGTAGGGTTTATATTCAGGGCATGGAGTGGTACCATCAGGCAATTTTGGGGAGTTAATGCATGTTAAGTGAAGTGGTCGAATAGAGGCCAGGGGTAGCCAGTTGGTGTTTGCTAAGGCCACCTAAAGGTGATCTCTCCCTTAGTGAGGACATGGTCTGATAGTTTCTTTTACTTTATCCATATGCTGTGTCTCTGCAGTGCCCCATCGCTAGGAAGAAGAGAGCTCTAAAATGTCACTCAAAGAGAATAGTGTGGGTGTGTGCTGTGACTCTTTATTGCCTGATTTTCTGTGGGTTAAGCATCCGTGCATTCAGCGTTCTGGAAGGGTGTTTTTGAGCAGTGAGTTTTCCTTGTCTTGAGGAAGTGGTGGTATAACTGAAGGCAGAATGAAGCTTCCTGGGAACATCTCACTAACTCAGTTACCAGCTCTGCTCTTCTCCTGGTCCTTACATGCCCCCCATAAAAGTTGTGGAGAAAGGAAGGTGGCAACTAACAGGCTGTGAGGAGCACATCTATCAGCTGGAGGTGGCACCGTGGAGTGAGGGTAGCCCCAAAAATTGTACTCCCCTTTGGGGCTAGGATAGTGAGAAGGGGCTCTGCACAACCCTCCATAGCATTGTAGAAGTGTGAAGTGGCCCGTTCAGGCCCGTTCATTTCAATTCATCTGAAAACCCCATGGAGATGAATACAGCTTGACACAATACCTCTGAAAGGTGTGAAATGACCCATTCACCTCAGTGGGCATTCTCCTTCGACTCTCCCAAAGTCTGTGCCAGTCCCTGTTGTCAAATATCAATTTTCAAGACAGTTTTGGTAGGCACATAGGTTTTAGAGCAATTTGAATATTAAAATCAACTCCTTATTGCAAGGTGCTACATTTGAGGAATGCCTGCACCAAGAGAGACAGGCATACCAATAGTCAACATAATCTCACTATGCACTTGGATTTTAGAGCATTTTGAAAATTAAAAGCAGGTCATTATATGGGCAGCCATATATTGGACCTTTGATCAAATGAGCCCAGATTTCCACCACAAACTCTACCCAGACCTGTGGTAGCACAGCAATATTATGCTGGGGCAGTAGAAACATGACAATTAACATTACACCAGAATTTTCATTTTAACAGAAATTAAAATGATATAGAAAAATTCTCTCTTTTGGGTTTAGAAAATTATTTCTAAGGGTTTATTTTAGTTTGTATGCTCCTTAACGCTTTTTTCCCCCATAGCAGTTTGGGGTGGAGGAATATCATTGGAGATTTGCTTTAAAAAAGACCATGTGTCTAAGATTTTTCTACTGTCTGACGTTTCCGTCAGAACCCATTTTCATAGGAACAACTGCTCCTTGAGAAGTGAAATTGATAGGGGTAATCACTTGGTTTGTGTTGATTGGATGGAATTATTGTAGAAAGTTGAAATTTGTTTTGTCTGTTTTATTTTTCCTGTTTTGACCGATGACTATCCAGATGCTGAAATAGTCAATAGCACCTTACACTGGTCCTTGGAATAAAGTTATGTTTTATGGGTCATTTCCTAATGCTCAACAACCCCTTTGATCATGCTAGCATTGGTGAGAATCACAATGACTTGTTTTGCTTTGGTTTCACGTTATGAGGGGGAGGGGGCTGTATCTCCAAATCCCCTTGCTCAAGCAGCCTCAAGTTTGGCTCACTAATCCTACCCTGGATCCCCATGAGACACAGCAATTTTCAAGATGATCTGAGTCAACATGTGGATTTTAGACCATATAGAGAAATGGGCTGTTAAACAGTAAACTAGTCTCAATGTCAACTATAGTGATGCTACAGCCCCAATATAAACTGTGAGAATCTAACACCTAATAGTATAACTATGAAATTGAAGGAGATTGTGAATCCATACCTCCACCATCTAGATGCTAGACCATGATCTGACATGTTTTATTGTCTTCCCAATAATGAGTCTGCAAAACCACAGAGAGGTGCATAAAAAAGGAAATGTATGGACATCCGTAAACTTTCCCAATCAAGTGTTTACCTTTTATTTGTCTGCAACGTGTGTCTCTTTTAAATTTCAGTTATAAAAAGAAAAGCTCAAGTTTATTTCCACTATTTTTTACCTGCAAGCTAGTGATTTATTAGGATTAGAGTGAATTTGCTGTTTCTCACAGCTTTTACCAGCTGAACAGGGAAAAAACTAAGACAACTAAAAAGAGCTAAAATTAAGTGGCAATCCTATTGCACTGCATACTTTTAGAAAGTGTTCTGAGGCATAATGTATTAAAATTCTCTATAATTAATCCTTGTTTGCCAGGAAAATATTCAACCATGTCAGGAAATTATCTGTGAGGAATAAGCACTTTCCTTCCCCTGTTCCAATTTGTGTTGGTGGGTGGGGGAGAGAGGAAAAATAGCACAGATGCATTCAGTATTGTACAAAGAGTATGTATGGGCATTTCAATCGCTGATATTTCACTATGTTCTGATGCTAATGTAAGATACGTTGTGTTTGCATTTATAATTAAGATGAACAGATGGTGAAGACTTAGTTTAGAGTACTACTGTACATCTATTAAAATAATCTCTGCTGACAGTGATTCTTCACTGTAACCAAAATTTAATTGCATATATATCACATACACATTAGAAAGAATTCTGTCTGTAGCCATTTGCTCTATTAGGAAAGTAGTAAGACTTCACCAGAATGGGATTTGTGCTGGAGACTCCATAGAGTAACAGATGCAGCTCTGCAGACTGTATTGAATTCATGAATACTCTACAATGACTCAAAGAGAGCAATTTATTAAAGTATGGGATTTCTTATTAAAAACTCATTTTGAAAGCGGGAGAGGAATCTGGAATCTGTCTGGTGTGCCTGATCCCGATTCTATTTCTACTATGAAGTAATGCCACTGACTTTACTGGAGTTACTCCTGACTCAATTCCAGTTCAGAAAGGTACCTAAGCACGTTCCTGATTTTAAGCATGTGTGCTGTGTCTCAGACTTCAGTGGGACTACTCATGAACTCAGGGCTACCCAGAGGATTCAGGGGACCTGGGTGTCATAACTTTATCCCAGATTTGGACCTTAGCGTCCAAAATATGGGGGTTAGCATGAAAACCTCCAAGCTTAGTTACCAGCTTGGACCTGGTACTTGCTGCCACCACCCAAAAAATTAGAGTGTTTTGGGGCACTCTGGTCCCCCTGAAAAACCTTCCCTGGGGACCCCAAGACCCAAATCCCTTGAGTCTCACAACAAAGGGAAATAATCCCCTTCGTTGTGAGACTCAAGGGATTTGGGTCTTGGGGTCCCCAGGGAAGGTTTTTCAGGGGGACCAGAGTGCCCCAAAACACTCTAATTTTTTGGGTGGTGGCAGCAAGTACCAGGTCCAAGCTGGTAACTAAGCTTGGAGGTTTTCATGCTAACCCCCATATTTTGGACGCTAAGGTCCAAATCTGGGATAAAGTTATGACATGAGTGGCAGCGGTTACGGGATAGACAAAATCCAGAAGCCAGTAGGAATATTATTTTTTTCTCTTCTCTGCTAAGGGCTTTTTAGCAGACAGAAACAGTTTGGGTTTAAAAGAGAATTTTTTTTTCTGCTCTCTCTGGCAGTTTGTGGCTTGCATAATAAGCAAGAGACCATTAGGCTGTGACAAAGAATCTTTTGTGACAATAGCTCTCCCATTGAGAGTCATTACCAGCACTATATACATGCAAATAAAGTGGTTTTTCAGGTTTACTTAACATTGAAGATTAGCTAAAGGCACTGTTGCTAGGCAGACTCTAGGAGGCAACAGAGCCTGCAGTGCAGAAGATAAACACCGGAGGGCACCCCAACCCAAGAAAACAGGAACCATGACTTCTAAGGCAAAAATTGAGGCTGAAGAACAAATCAAAGAAGCTGAACACAGGCGACAACTGGAAATAAAACAAAAAGAGATGGAGACGAAAGAAAGAGAAGAACAAATCAAACAGGCAGCACACAAAAGAAAACTAGAAGAAGAAGAGTTGGCCCACCGAAGGAAACAAGCAGAAGAAGAGTTGGCCCACAGAAGGAAGCAAGAAGAAGAAGAGGTGGCCCACCGCCGAGACATGGAAAAACAACAAAAAGAAATGGAAAAACAACAAAAAGAAAATGAAGAGAAGGAAAAACAGAGAAAACATGAACTGGACTTGGCAAAAGCTGGCTGCATGTGCCAGCCAACCCTAACAACCCGGCGCCAATTATTGCTCCACAGCACAGGAAATTTCCCACCTACAAGGCAGGTGATGACACCGAGGCCTTCTTGGAAAATTTTGAAAGAGCCTGTCTTGGGTACAGCATCCCCGAAGACCAGTACATGGTAGAATTGAGGTTACAGCTCAGTGGACCTTTAGCAGAGGTGGCAGCTGAAATGCCTAAGCAGCAAATGAATGACTATAAACTTTTTCAAACCAAGGCCAGATACAAAATGGGGATAACCCCAGATCATGCCCATCGGCGCTTCAGAACCCAAAAGTGGAAACCAGATGTGTCATTTCCCAAACACGCCTACTACGTTGGGAAAAATTATGAGGCCTGGATATCAGGACACAATGTTAAAACCTTGGAAGAACTGCACCCCCTCATACAAATGGAGCAGTTCTTGGATGGTGTTCCTGAAGACATCACACGGTACATACAAGATGGAAAACCCAAAGATCTCGCTGAGGCGGGGGAGATTGGAGCCAAATGGATGGAAGTGGCAGAAAGCAAGAAAGCTACTGTCAAAGGGAACGATTACCCCAGGGGGCACACAGACCATAAACCCTACAACCGAGGACAGCCAAAGACCCCACATACAACCCAAGTCAAGCCACAGACACCCTATTCTTCCACCTCACCAGTCTCCAGTAACTCACCTCGGCCCACTGACCCATCAGATGGAAGATGCTTTAAGTGTAATGAACTGGGACATATCAAGGCCAACTGTCCCAAGAACACCATGCGAGTGCAATTCATTACACCACCATCACACCAAAGATCCCCAGGCCCGGATGCCTCTCAAATACCCTTGGAGCGAAGGGAAAATATGAGAGTGGGCGGAAAGAAGGTTACTGCGTGGAGAGACACGGGGGCACAAGTGTCAGCTATCCACCAATCCTTCGTAGACCCCAAATTCATCAACCCAAAGGCCAAAGTTACAATTTACCCCTTCATGTCACTAGCTGTAGACTTGCCAACAGCTCAACTGCCTGTCCAGTACAAAGGCTGGTCAGGAATGTGGACTTTAGCAGTCTATGACAATTATCCTATCCCCATGCTACTGGGAGAAGACTTGGCCAACCAGGTGAAGCAGGCCAAGAGAGTGGGAATGGTTACACGTAGCCAAACCAGGCAAGCTTCCAGACCCATTCCTGTTCCTGAGCCGTCCACAGATACCCCGTCTGTGTTACCAGAGACCCAGACAGAGGTAGTGGATCCAGATTCCATGCCAACCACCGAAACAGCCACAACACCTCCAGTCCCAGGCCCGGAACTGGAACAGCAACCAGCACCAGCAAGTGCAACCACATCTTCAAACTCAAAGCCAGAGGGCGCAAGTGAGCCAAAACTGCCAGAAGCAACAGACAGCCATACCCAAAAGGCTCAGCCAGAGCCTGAAATAACCTCAGGTGCACCAGCGGATAGCGGTTCACCAGCAACGGAAACCACCCCATCACCTACATTGCTTCCAGAGGGACCAAGCCCAGGTCCACAGTCTGAGGAAGAACTGGTGACCCCAGCCTCAAGGGAACAGTTCCAGACTGAGCAGGAAGCAGATGACAGCCTTCAGAAAGCTTGGGCGGCAGCACGGAGCACCCCACCGCCTCTCAGCTCTTCTAATCGATCCCGGTTTGTTATAGACCAAGGACTTTTATACAAGGAAATTCTTTCTGGTGGATACCGGGAAGAATGGCAGCCGCAAAAACAGTTGGTGGTTCCAACTAAGTACCGGGGGAGGCTCTTAAGCTTAGCCCATGATCATTCCAGTGGCCATGCTGGGGTGAACAGAACCAAGGACCGGTTGGGGAAGTCCTTCCACTGGGAGGTGATGGGCAAGGACTTTGCCAAGTATGTTCGGTCTTGTGAGGTATGCCAAACAGTGGGTAAGCCTCAAGACCAGATCAAGGCCCCTCTCCAGCCACTCCCCATAATTGAGGTCCCATTTCAGCGAGTAGCTGTGGATATTCTGGGTCCTTTCCCAAAAAAGACACCCAGAGGAAAGCAGTACGTACTGACTTTAGAGGACTTTGCTACCCGATGGCCGGAAGCAGTAGCTCTCGGCAACACCAGGGCTAACACTGTGTGCCTGGCCCTAACAGACATCTTTGCCAGGGTAGGTTGGCCCTCCAACATCCTTACAGATTCAGGGTCTAATTTCCTGGCAGGGACCATGGAAAAACTGTGGGAAACTCATGGGGTGAATCACTTGGTTGCCACCCCGTACCACCATCAAACCAATGGCCTGGTGGAAAGGTTCAATGGAACTTTGGGGGCCATGATACGAAAATTCATCAACAAATTCTCCAATAATTGGGACCTAGTGTTGCAGCAGTTGCTGTTTGCCTACAGGGCTGTATCACATCCCAGTTTAGGGTTTTCACCATTTGAACTTGTGTATGGTCATGAGGTTAAGGGACCATTACAGTTGGTGAAGCAGCAATGGGAGGGGTTTACGCCTTCTCCAGGAACTAACATTCTGGACTTTGTAAGCAACCTACAAAGCACCCTCCGACACTCTTTAGCCTTTGCTAGAGAGAACCTAAAGGATGCTCAAGAAGAGCAAAAGGCCTGGTATGACAGACATGCCAGAGAACGTTCCTTCAAGGTAGGAGACCAGGTTATGGTCTTGAAGGCGCAACAGGCCCATAAGATGGAAGCATCATGGGAAGGGCCATTCACGGTCCAAGAGCGCCTGGGAACTGTAAACTACCTCATAGCATTTCCCAATTCCTCACTAAAGCCTAAAGTGTACCATGTTAATTCTCTCAAGCCTTTCTAATCCAGAGACTTACAGGTTTGTCAGTTTACAGTCCAGGGAGATGAGGCTGAGTGGCCTGACGGTGTCTACTACAACGGGAAAAAAGACGGTGGCGTGGAAGAGGTGAACCTCTCAACCACCCTGGAACGTCTGCAGCGGCGACAAATCAAGGAGCTGTGCACTAGCTTCGCCCCATTGTTCTCAGCCACCCCAGGACGGACTGAACGGGCATACCACTCCATTGATACAGGTAATGCTCACCCAATCAGAACCCCACCCTACCGGGTGTCTCCTCATGCCCAAGCTATTATAGAACGGGAGATCCAGAACATGCTACAGATGGGTATAATCCGCTCATCTACCAGTGCATGGGCATCTCCAGTGGTTCTGGTACCCAAACCAGATGGGGAAATACGCTTTTGCGTGGACTACCGTAAGCTAAATGCGGTAACTCGTCCGGACAACTATCCAATGCCACGCACCGATGAGCTATTGGAGAAGTTGGGACGTGCCCAGTTCATCTCTACAATAGACTTAACCAAGGGGTACTGGCAAGTACCGCTAGATGAACCTGCCAAGGAGAGGTCAGCATTCATCACCCATGCGGGGGTGTATGAATTCAATGTCCTTCCTTTCGGCCTTCAAAATGCACCCGCCACCTTCCAGAGGCTGGTAGATGGTCTACTAGCTGGACTGGGAGAATTTGCAGTTGCCTACCTCGATGATGTGGCCATTTTTTCAAACTCCTGGCCCGAACACCTACTACACCTGGAAAAGGTCTTTGAGCGCATCAGGCAGGCCGGACTAACTGTTAAGGCCAAAAAGTGTCAAATAGGCCAAAACAGAGTGACTTACCTGGGGCACCAGGTGGGTCGAGGAACCATAAAACCCCTACAGGCCAAGGTGGATGCTATCCAAAAGTGGCCTGTCCCAAGGTCAAAGAAACAGGTCCAATCCTTCTTAGGCTTGGCCGGATACTACAGGCGATTTGTACCACACTACAGCCAAATCGCTGCCCCACTGACCAACCTGACCAAAAAGACCCAGCCAAATGCAGTTAAGTGGACTGATGAGTGTCAAAAGGCCTTTACCCAACTTAAGGCAACGCTCATGTCTGACCCTGTGCTCAGGGCCCCGGATTTTGACAAACCATTCCTAGTAACCACGGATGCATCTGAGCGTGGTATAGGAGCAGTGCTCATGCAGGAAGCAACAGATCACAACTTCCATCCTGTCGTGTTTCTCAGCAAAAAACTGTCTGAGAGGGAAAGTCACTGGTCAGTCAGTGAAAAGGAATGCTATGCCATTGTGTACGCCCTGGAAAAGCTACGCTCATATGTTTGGGGACGGCGGTTCCAACTACAAACTGACCATGCTGCACTAAAGTGGCTTCATACTGCCAAGGGGAACAACAAGAAACTTCTTCGTTGGAGTTTAGCTCTCCAAGATTTTGATTTTGAAATTCAACACATCACAGGAGCTTCTAACAAAGTTGCTGATGCACTCTCCCGTGAGAGTTTCCCAGAATTCAGTAGTTAAAAAGTGTTCTTAAAATGTAAAAGTCTGTTAGTTATATACTTAATAGTATATGTAAAGGTGCATGTGTTGTAGTAATCTGTTTATTTTAAAGTTCTAGAAGGAAATCGCTGCCAGTGAGCTTCCCCACTGTCTGCAATTTGGGGGGCGTGTCATAAACAGATAGCTAAGGGTTAATGTCTCTTTCACCTGAAGCACCTGACCAGAGGACCAATCAGGAAACCGGACTTTTTCAACTTTGGGTGGAGGGAATTTTGTGTCTGAGGTCTTTGTCTGTCTGCCTGCTTTCTCTGAGCTTTGGAGAAGTAGTTTCTGCTTTCTAATCTTCTGTTTCTAAGTGTAAGGACAAAGAGATCAGATAGTAAGTTATATGGTTTCTTTTCTTTGGTATTTGCTGAATATAAGTGCTGGAGTGCTTTGATTTGTATTCTTTTTGAATAAGGCTGTTTATTCATATTTCTTTTAAGCAATTAACCCTGTATTTTGTCACCTTAATACAGAGAGACCATTTGTATGTATTTTTCTTTCTTTTTTATATAAAGCTTTCTTTTAAGACCTGGTGGAGTTTTTCTTTACTTCAGGGAAATTGAGTCTGCACTCACCAGGGAATTGGTGGGAGGAAGAAATCAGGGGGAGATCTGTGTGTGTTGGATTTGCTAGCCTGATTTTGCATTCCCTCTGGGTGAAGAGGAAAGTGCTTTTGTTTCCAGGACTGGGAACGGAGAGGGGGAGTCACTCTGTTTGGATTCCCAGAGCTTGTGTCTGTGTATCTCTCCAGGAGCACCTGGAGGGGGGAAGGGAAAAAGGATTATTTCCCTTTGTTGTGAGACTCAAGGGATTTGGGTCTTGGGGTCCCCAGGGAAGGTTTTCAGGGGGACCAGAGTGCCCCAAAACACTCCAATTTTTTGGGTGGTGCCAGCAAGTACCAGGTCCAAGCTGGTAACTAAGCTTGGAGGTTTTCATGCTAACCCCCATATTTTGGACGCTAAGGTCCAAATCTGGGACTAAAGTTATGATACTGGGGCAAAGCAATTTTGGGGGCCCCTTCCATAAAAAAAAGCTGCAATACTATCGAATACTATATTCTCATGGGGGCCCCGCAGGGGCCCAGGGCCTGGGGCAAATTGCCCCATTTGCCCTCCCCCCCTCGGGCAGCCCTGCATGTACTTAAAGTTAGATACACGCTTAAGTGCCTTACAGAACTGGGGCCTTAAACTGGTGTAAGTGAGAGCAGAATCAAACCATTGTCCTCACATTGGAAGCTACAAATAATGGCATTTTGCAATTCATCATTATTATTCTTGATTCCATTATAACATTTTGTGCTTTTCATTTGAGGATCTCAGGGGTTCACAAACATCAGTTAATAAACAGAGACTTGCAATACCTCTTTGAAGTGGATCATTTCTTAGCCTTTGTATTGACTGGTAAACTAAGGCACAGAGCTGCTAAGTAGTAAATTACCCAGTGTTATACAGCAAGTCTGTTGTAGAAGTTGTAATATATAAAACCCTGGTTGTTTTAACTATACCACATTTCCTCTTATATGATTGCCATTCTTATGAAAATAAAATCAATCGAGCTCAGATTTAGAGGGGGGATGGTCAGAAACCATTATTTATTAGTTATATGCCACCCTTGACCCTGCTTTTCTGGGAAGGGATGCTCCCTGCACAGTCATTGTGGTCTATAAAACTAAATTATTATGGTCAAATCAGGAAGGCCAAAATATCTCCATAAACACTAATTGATCTAAATTGATACTGTTTGCAATTCAAAGGACTATAAAGGGGGTGGAGGAGAGAGACAGGCTGAGAGCCAAAGGACCAAAAAAGGCAGCAAGTTTTAGAAAACATTCATTTGACTAATTTGCCCAACTTAATAAGGAAAGGATGGTTTTATTCTGAGATATAGAAGTAATGATTGATTAGATGGGCATTATATTTACAAAATGTGGGATGAGGAATAGCTGTGAATGGGTATCGAAAATATCTCACTGAAAGTGGAATAATCCATGAATCAGAGGAGGCAAAGCACAAAATACCAGAACACAGAGAAAGAGTTTAAATAACCACCAACCAAATCTTGGAAGTGGTCCAAAAAAGCTGAGAGCAAAAAAGAAACTACATGCAGAATAATGGTTTTAGACGAGAGAGAGAGAGAGAGAGAGAGAGAGAGAGAGAGAGAGAGAGAGAGAGAGAGAGAGAGGGAGCTGCAGATGCTTTTGAATGGAGTATGAGATCTTTAATTATAATTACCTAAATTTAAGGTTAAGACACCTGTGTATTGCTGTCTCTGGGGAACTGATTGAAAAATCAGAAGTAACACTGAATCTCTGTGATATCAGTTCTAAAATTTCTTATAGAAATTTTGATATTACTAAGTATATCTTTGTTGTTATTTCTTATTTGTATTATACCTAAAGATTCTGACTGAGATTGGGGCCCCATTGTGCTGCACTGAAATCCCTGACAATAAGGCTGAGTCTCTTACCACTTAAAATAAAATGTGAAATTAAAATCCACGAATCCCCATGGAGGTAAATGAATTACTGACCAAAAATTAAGACCACTCCATCTTAACTAACTCGTAGACTCATAGACTTTAAGGTCAGAAGGGACCATTATGATCATCTAGTCTGACCTCCTGCACAAAGCAGGCCACAGAATCCTACCCATCCACTTCTATAACAAACCCCTAACCTATGTCTGAGTTATTGAAGTCTTCAAATTGTGGTTTGAAGACCTCAAGCTGCAGAGAATCCTCTAGCAAGTGACCCATGCCCCACTCTGCAAAGGAAGGTGAAAAACCTCCAGGGCCTCTGCCAATCTGCCCCGGAGGAAAATTCCTTCCTGACCCCAAATATGGCCATCAGCTAAACCCTGAGCATGTGGGCAAGACTCACCAGCCAGCACCCAGGAAAGAATTCTCTGTAGTAACTCAGATCCCATCCCATATAACATCCCATCACAGACCACTGGGCATACTTACCTGCTGATAATCAAAGATCAGTTGCCAAAATTAATTGCCAAAATTAGGCTATCCCATCATACCATCCCTTCCATAAACTTATCAAGCTTAGGGTATGGCTACATTTGGAATTTCAAACCGCTGCCCCGGCAGCACTGTGGGAGCACTGCCACGGCAGCGCTTTGAAGTGTGAGTGTAGTCAGAGCGGCAGCGCTGGGAGAGAGCTCTCCCAGCGCTGCATGTAAACCACATCCCTTACGGGTGTAGCGTGCAGCACTGGGAGCCGCGCTCCCAGTGCTGCTGCCCTGATTACACTGACGCTTTACAGCGCTGTATCTTGCAGCACTCAGGGGGGTGTTTTTTCACACCTCAGTTGCAGCGCTGTAAAGTGTGAGTGTAGCCAAGGCCTTAGTCTTAAAACTAGATATGTCTTTTGCCCCCACTACTCCCCTTGGAAGGCTGTTCCAGAACTTCACTTCTCTAATGGTTAGAAACCTTTGTCTAATTTCGAGTCTAAACTTCCTAATGTCCAGTTTATACCCATTTGTTCTTGTGTCCACATTGGTACTAAGCTTAAATAATTCCTCTCCCTCCCTAATATTAATCCCTCTGATATATTTATAAAGAGCAAGCATATCCTCCCTCAACCTTCTTTTGGTTAGGCTAAACAAGCCAAGCTCTTTGAGTCTCCTTTCATAAGACAGGTTTTCCATTCCTCGGATCATCCTAGTAGCCCATCTCTGAACCTGTTCCAGTTTGAATTCATCCTTCTTAAACATGGGAGACCAGAACTGCACACAGTATTCTAGATGAGGTCTCACCAGTGCCTTATATAACGGTACTAACACCTCCTTATCTTTGCTGGAAATACATCGCCTGATGCATCCTAAAACTGCATTAGCTTTTTTAATGGCCATATCACATCGGCGGCTCATAGTCATTCTGTGATCAAGCAATACTCCAAGGTCCTTCTCCTCCTTTGTTACTTCCAACTGATGTGCCCCCAATTTATAACTAAAATTCTTATTATTAATCCCTAAATGCATGACCTTGCACTTTTCACTATTAAATTTCATCCTATTACTATTACTCCAGTTTACAAGGTCATCCAGATCTTCCTGTATGATATCCCAGTCCTTCTCTGTGTTAGCAATATCTCCCAGCTTTGTGTCATCCGCAGACTTTATTAGCACATTCCCGCTTTTTGTGCCAAGGTCAATAATAAGAAGGTTAAATAAGATTGGTCCCAAAACCGATCCCTGAAGAACTCCACTAGTAACCTCCTTCCTGCCTGATCTGCCATTCATTTTATATTTTGCATCTTAATAATTCAGACAAGTGCTATGTCTTTTCTTACAAATTAACTTTGTAGCTAATCAGGTAATAAAACCTCAGATTTGTTGCCATGAGTGACACCCTAGTTAAGAGGCAGCAGGGGTCGCAGACTCTTGAATCCTAGACTTAGGGCTTATCTTCACTACTGTGCTACATTGGTACAGCTGCGTCTGGTGAAGACACGCTATGTTGATGGGAAAGAGCTCTCCCGCTGACATAGCACGGAGTAGGTAGACATGGCTTCCACAACCTGAGTGATGTAAATTCCATCATGTTTAGTGGTAGTGTAGATTGAGAGAGATTAAGCACATACCTATGGTGATACAAACTGTCTCCTGTACCAACAATGCCACTTAACGTCACTTGGGTTAGTTTATTATCCATCATAAGATCTTGTGCTGATTTTTGGGCACAGGAATATGCTGATATATCCAATGCTTGAACTGAGGCATTGTATGCAACTGTCTGGTATAGCGATCCATGCTCCTGTTGTACCATAGCTAGCTGACACATCATACCAGTGCAATGTTGACCTTTTGATTCTTGCCTGGCTGCCTTGTTGTGATGTTAGCTTTGAGCTAAAGAAAGAGCATGGACAGCCCAATAAATATTGGGCTACAGAGAGAAGAGATCCCTGAAGGAGAGAGACCTTTCAAAGAAACAATCCCATGCCCTGGGAGCCTGTCCTGAAACATGGGTGGCAGAAGCCAATCCCAAAGCAAGAGCAGTGGAAGTAGATGCCAGACTCTGCTACTAAACATGTAGTTAGAGGGGAGCCAAAAGAGAGAATGGGAAGGAGGGAGAAGACTAGGAAATGAAGAGCGATTGTGGGGTTAAAGGAGGTAGTGAGAGGAAAGGATATTTTGAGGTAAGATTTCAGGAAGAGAAAATATTAGAAGTTGAAGAGGGAACCAGGAATGGAGTGCAGCCGAGAGCTAGGAAAGGACATAAAGCTGGTGGAGGAAGGGCAAAGGTAAAAGATACTCTGGAAGAGTGGAGCAGGGAAATGAGAGAGAAAGAGACAGGAAGAACACGAAGGAAGGAAGCAAAAGAGAAAATGGGATGAAGAAAGTGGAAGATGGAAGTAGAGACAGACACTTGGAAGAAGAGAACAAGAGAAAGAAAAAAAGAAATAAAGGGAGAAAAGCTGAAAGAAATGACTTTGAAGTTAGATGATTTTGTGTGTATTTGGTCCCGTTAGAGCGACTCACAATTTTTTGACAGGAAAATTTTTGTTTAGACTTTTAAAAATCAAAACAAATCAAAATTTTTGATTCCCCCGCACACCTCTTCCCCGCTATCCCCTCCCTTTTTTGGCCACTGAATCAATAGAATCATGTCTAAAGCTTTTTCTCAGTTTTGTTTTCCACTCTAACTTTCCAAAACTATTCCAACTTTGGAAAAGTTACAGAGTGCTAAAAGAAAAAATTGAAACACTGTGATATTGCTAGTCCAAAATTTTTCAAAAATTGAGGAAATTATGTCAAGTTAAAGAGTAGCAGAGTTATAATTAAAGTGAGGGGAAAATGGAAGGGAGGGAGATAGAAAATTCTTCAACTGAAAATCCTTAAACTGGAAATAAAAATAAATAATAAAATATAAAAAATAAAAAAAAAACCCAAAATGTATGTTTTCAAAAAATTGACTGAAATGAAGAATTAAGAATATAAGAATAAAAAGTTTCAACTGAATGTTTTTGTTAGAAAAAATTTCAGGGAGTTTTGTTTTTGTTTTTAACCAGCTCACATGCTTATTTTACTGTATATCATGGCAAAACAAAGGAAGCTCAAAGGCCAGCATGTCCATTTTAAAGCCAGGGCAATCTTTGGACCCACTCTGACCCTACGGGCCAATCATATCTGTGGTTGTGGAGGGGGGTGTTCTGTCCAGTTGTTGGCTGGAGGGCATAACCTAGCCTTTTGTGCTGGAATTTAAGCTTTGGAGATAAAGATATCATGAAAGAAACCGAATGAATTTTTGTCACCATTGTACATGCTAACCCCCTGTTGTACTCCATCTAGTTCATGGATCAGAGTTTGCATTGACATTTGAGGTAAATTGGGCTGGTGATAATGACTGAAGAGAGCAGTGGAGATGGATATACTGGGAAAATGAGAGAGGTTCCTGTGGTGAAATTCTGGATAAAAGCAAGAAATTAACTGCTGTCCAGGCCAAGTAACTCGGAGTCAGACCACCATCATTCTGATTGAAGTAGCAAGAGACAGCAAAAGAGCCTGTTCTAGATGAGAACAAGCACAAAGGTGGAAAGACAGACGGGGGGGGGGGGGGGGGAAAGGCTTTTAGTGAATCAAAAGCAGCTACTAACTAAAAATAAATAAAATGAAAGGAGAGGATTCAAACTTCATTTCCTGTAAGTTTTACTGAGACAAAAGAAAGCTTAGGAGATGCAATGGAGAAGTATTGCTTGATTTGTTTGAGAGAGAGTGTGAATAATGTAGTAGGAATAGCAGAAAATGATATAGCTATAATAATTATAACTTAGATAAAAGAATATCCAAAGAAATGTACATGTAAAGTAATACAAAATCTTTCACGTGCAATGTGATTTATAAAGCAGGCTGTGTGGCTAGAGCAGGAAACTGAGAATCAGAAGTCCTGGATTTTGTTCCTACTACTGACTATATGGTTGTTAGTTATTTGTATGACAGTAGTGCCTATTGAAGACCAGGCCCTGTTGTGCTAGGTACTTTACTAATGTCTAGTGAGAAGCAGTCCCTGCCCCAAAGAATTTAAAAAGACAAGACAGGGTGGGAGGGGAAATAGAGGCACAGAGCGATTACATGAGTGGCTTAAGGTCACACAGCAAATCAGTGACAAACCAAGAATCAAGCACAGATTTTTTGACTTCCTGGCTAATGTCTTATCCACTAAACCAGGGGTAGGCAACCTGTAGCACGTGCTGAAGGCGGCACACAAGCTGATTTTCAGTGGCACTCTCACTGCTCGGGTCCTGGCCACCAGTCCGGGGGGCTCTGCATTTTAATATAATTTTAAATGAAGCTTCTTAAACATTTTAAAAACCTTATTTACTTTATATACAACAATAGTTTAGTTATATATTATAGACATAGAAAGAGACCTAAAAACGTTAAAATGTATCACTGGCACGCGAAGCCTTAAATTAGAGTGAATAAATGAAGACTTGGCATACCACTTCTGAAAGGTTGCTGACCGCTGCACTAGACTATGCTGCCCTGCTAAGGGATGTAGTGTGTGTCTACACAGCTGGGAGGTGTAATTCCCAGAGGAGGTAGATATACTCCTGCTCGGTCTGCGAGAGCTAGCATGTAAAAATAGCAGTGTGGCCTTAGCAGCACAGGCTAGCTGCCTAAAAACAACCCTGCCCAACCCACGATGTTGCAGCCATACTGTTATTTTTAGGTACTTGCTCAGAGTGTAAGGACCAGAACCCAGGTCTGCAGAGCCTGGGGCAGTTGATATTCCTGCAGTGCCACAAAGAAGCTATACAGAGGCACAGCTAGGGAGTAATGTGGAGAATAGGTGTTCCAGGACATACTGCCCACAAGACCCAGAGTGACAGTACTTTGTGGCGCTCTGGTTGGCCAAGTGATCCTACTCAACCTCAGGGGTTGCCCCAGGAAGTTGTCTCAGCAATTACAGAGACCATGGCCCACTGAAATGCCAGATTTTGCCTTCACCCTCACTCCTGCCTCTGAATTTTAACTTGGTACTGCCTCTGATCTCTGTCTTTGACCCTGGCCTGACTCTGACCCTGACTCTTATTTATGGGACTTGGCCTTGTGATTCCTCCAACTCCTTGGCAACTCCTGGCCCTGGTAGGAAGATCTCAGCCCAGCTGTGACTAGTAGGCCAGACTGACTGCGTCCTGATTCCTTACGCAGAGCCAGTGTGTGTATGTCTACCTGTGTAGGGAATTACACCTTCCAGCTGCTGTGTAGACATCCTTAGTGCATAACACTAGGCATGTCACTTCAGGCCAAATTGAAAACTCTTTACTCCCACAAGCAAGCAACTATTTGTACAAGTAGCCCCATTAATTTCAGTGCTACTACTTGGGCAAGTAACTACTCACCAATGGTGGTAAGAGGTTCACCATTTGGCCCTTAATCTTTTTCTGGCTTAGATACTTCATCTGCAAAAAGGTGATAAGCTTCTACAGCCCTGTGAGATAGATTTAAGTGATTCATTTTTGTAAAACACTTTGGGATCTCTAAGTGAGAGATGCTGAAAAAGCTATGACAGGTGGAAAAGGCTGAGTTCTATGTAATGCCCTCATACTGCTAAGCAAAATGCTTGTGTTTGAAGGTGATATCCCTGACTTCTTTGTGAAGGCGAAGTGTATAGCATCATTTCTTCCATAAGGATGGAATTATGAGGGGTCGGTCAGGCAGATTTGAGACAAAACGGCTGGCAATTTGTTATTGACAGAATTTTTCTACAGTTTAAGGTGAGGAGGGATAATAAATAGGAATGATGAGAATTTTTTTTCTTTTCCAATTGACAAATAACTCCTCCAGGCTGAAGTACCTGAATTCTGAAGCAGAATGAATTCTCATAAGCACAGTGTTTGTGGTAAATTATCTTTGTTAGTGAGGAAAAATCAATGTATTGATGATTTTTTTTTTAATGTGAAGAATCTACTCGTCGAAGGCCTGAAAAAAACCATCTTTTTAATCCACATATTACCTTCAAGAGTAGACTAGGGAAACTCTGCCTAGAATCACTGTGTTTTGTTCTCTTTTTACTGAGGGAAGAAAACGTTTTAACGACAGAAATGACATCATAACGTTGGCATTGATTTTACGTAATACTTATATAGCAACTCCTGCCGCTTCCGTTACAACAGGTTGGGTGCAATTACTGGACCAGACCCTGCCAACAGGCACAAGTCACTTTTCTATGCGGGTAATCACATTGACTTCACAGGACTATTTGCATAAGCAAAGTTACTGATGTATGTAGGTGTTTGCAGCAGCATTCTGTGAAACACTCAAATGAGAGAAAACAAGGCAGTGAGAGTTTAACATCAGCTTGAATTAGACTTTTGATACTGTGTATGAAAGGCTACTCTAAACATGATGCTGTTTTCTAGCTCTCCACTATGCTCTAGCAATATTTGAAATGATCCATTTTCTTCCATCCCCCAAGTCCTCTAGTGCCGTAACATTCCATTCCAAATGTAATTTTTGTTGACAAATGCTTAACATCCTTAAAAGCACTTGCCACAGTGTAAATCAGGAATTAGTATTAAGTCAAGGGAGTTATGCTGGTGTAGAACCAATGTAAATGAGAGGAAAATCATGTCTGTGTGATTCTGCAAGACAGACAGCCAGATTCTGATCTTATTTACATTATTATGCTGGTGGAAAGAATCCAGACTTTATGGCATGCTCATCCCTGGTGTGTGTCTTCCCCTTCTCTGAGCTTTTAGCCTGGGGCAAACACAAAGTGTGGCTCTTTGTCCCCTGAATTTGAAAATGAAACTGAGCAAAAATGATGCTGCCTTGATTTTAGGTGGCTTTATTTTCAACAACCAGGTTTATGTAGAAAATTAGAAGCATGGAGTCATGGATCCACAGGGTCTGGTCTATTGTTGTTTTCCTTGCCTATCCATTCTTTGAGTTGTGACATGTCAGGTCATTAGTAGGTCTTCCTTGAAATATGTAATACAGGCTCTACAGCACTGTCCCCATATTGTAGAATATCCTATAATAATAGCCAGTGCAGACTGTTATGTTTTTCCGTATGATGATGTGCTGGCCTGAGTGGTGGCAGCTAGAACCAAAGGTTCCTGCCTTGATGGTTTTAGTTCAAGCACCAAGGGCCAATGAATTCAGTACTGGATCACAAACGGGAACAAATGTTTCCTGAACCTGAAATGAGAGTGCACTAGGGACAGCACTCTTCTGTCATCATGCCTCTGATTCCCTGAGTTCCTTCCATGCAACTTTTTAAACTCCTTTCCAGAAGCTGGGTGTTTGCTGTCTATTGTTCATCTGCACTACAGACAAAACTCTATGAAATTGCTTGGTGTTGTAAGTCACAATGTTAATTGCTATCATGCTTTTATATTTAGATTCTGTTCATTAGTTGATAGAAGCTACAGATCTATTCTGTGTTGCATAGAATCCTGATCCGATTATCAGCTCAACTAACTGCCCAACTAACTCATTAAGATGGTCATGCATAACAACCAAGAGCTATATCCTGGCGTCCCTTTTCATTGTCTTTGGGTCATATCTGGACATCCATGGGCCATATAACACATTGACTTGGTATTTATTGCAGTTCGTAAAACTGCCCTTCAGCTATGCTAGAGCTAATATGTTGTGTATAGTACATTGATTCCCTGGTTTCATGACTGTCACTTGATCTTGATTCCACAGATCTTGTATGACCTCTGTGTAGTGACCTTACCTCTTCCTTTCAACCTTTCTCCAGAAAGGTGATCAATACCTGCTGCTTTGTCTTTATTCAGATGATGAATAGCTTCAGTAACTCTTTAATCTTTATTGGTCTCTTATCTGCCATCAAATCCTTCAAGCACTGACCTTCTGGATTCTTAGGCTGGCATTCCAGATCATGCCAGTTTTCAAAGGGTTATGGAACATCCTTTTCTTCATCTGTTTTTATTCAATGTTTAACATTGCAAAAAATACAGAATTAAAATAAATTTTTATCTTATGTTTTGATCTTTTGGGGCTTAAACACCTCTTTACAGAGGTTCTGAATCTCACATTGCAGCAGATGGTACCATTTGATCAAGCCCTGCATTACTTAGTCTGTGCTTAACCCAGTTTTAAGGGTAATCTACAGCTTTCCAACAGGTTAGCTCCATCAGAAGCATATGACTGAGAGCTCAAGTACTTAGAGGCGGTGCCTTAATGGGATAATAAGAAAATTATTGTCCACAGGATACCAGGTTGGCCTTGAAGTTTCCCTCTGGTCCCCTCACTGCAACTGGTCACCCAAGACTGGCCCATGCTAGCTGACTTGGGCTCATGGGGCTCAGGCAAAGGGGCTGTTTAACTGCGGTGTACATGTTCTGGTTTGGGCTGCAGCTTGAGCTCTGAGACCCTCCCACCTCTCATGGTCCTAGGACTAGGGCTGGGGAGTGCGCTGTAGGACCCCAAACTGCAATTAAGCAGCACCTTAGCCCAAGCCTTGTAAGCCTGAGTCAATTGGCACGGACCAGCCACAGGTTTTTAATTGCAATATAAACATATCCCAAGTGAGTCTAGATGAGTGTCCCACTCCCATAAAGGGTCAGAGATAGGAATGTTCTTAGCTGGAATTTTTAATAATTCAAATGTAAGTTTCCAGATGTTCCCTCTTCATTTTCAAGAGATGACGATGAAAGCACATGCTCTCCCTGCCACTTTGTTAGGCAGAGATTAACGTAATTCATATGAAACTGAAGGACACAATTTACTTCCTAGTGGTTAAAGCTGGAGTCACAGTTAGACAGGCTCAACAGGCAGCCACTATTTTCAACTAAAGGAGGAAGAAATAATAGTGATTTTTTATTTTGTGAGAGAGCAGGGATGCTCCAGAGTGCGGTACATCTGAGTGCAAAAGCATCGAGCCTCCAGCAGACAGACTGTTAGAGTTTCTTGCATGTTGGGCTGGTAACAGGGAGGGAGCAGGGGATGAAGTCAGGAAGCCTGAAAAAGGGTGGATAATTTTGGATAAGCACCAACACTTCACCACCAACATTTCTGAGGATTGCTGCTTTTGAAGTATCATCTTTAATTGTCATTCAAAATGTTTTCTGAGTTAATTTTCACAGTGCTACATTTATATTGCCCATCACCACAATATGCAGTGTGTGTGTGTTTGTATCCAGCTGTGTACATGGCTGGGTGCACCATGGATTGGCCTACATAGTAGAATCATGAAGTATTTATGACTGTGTTTTAGTCTCAGATGGATAAAATTGCAGTAGTATCTTATTGTGAAAAGCAAATAGCATTAAGGAAGCCCAGGCTGTGCTCTAAATGCTAATGCATCTTGCTAAAACTCCAAGCACCAACTTAATTTGTTTCTAATGTTTCCATTTTTTAAAAACCCAGTTTCTGATGGAGCAACCTTTAAATAGTCTGTCCAGATATTTTTTCTATACTTTTAAAAGATAAGGGTTGCAAAGCTCCCATATCTGTTAGTGTTTATAAAAATCTCATTAGCCAGAGGCTTACTGACCATTCAAAGAGGAAATAGAGAAACCGACTACACATAAAATTCTGAAAAATTAACGAAGTAAACAAACTGAAAAAGTAGAGAAACTCTTCCCCTCCCCTCGGCCCCCGACATCATCTTCAATTCTTAGTGTTACTAGATAACTATAGTAGGCGGTAAACTTTCAAAGAGAAGTTGTGATTATTTTTCAAGCTGCCACTGCCCCTTTGAAATGACAGTAAAGTATATATGAAAAATAAAATGATCCTTTAATCCTTAAAGATTTTATTGTTCATGCTAACTACTCATATCTACTGAATACACATGTTGGGCCCAATTAATCCCTGGTATAACTGCACTGAAGTCAGTGGAATTAAATCCAATACTGAATTTGCCAAGTTACTTCTGGTTTGTCTCTATGAGAACATTGTTTGTTACACACAGAAGAAAGGCAGACATTCAAAATTTAATAAAATCAAAACCGAAGAAAAGAATATATCAGGGTTGCCTTTTTAATGCTTTTCTTTTTGTTGCTTTACAGCCTCCTTTAAACTGCTGCTCTTTTAAATGGATGTCTCTTTAAATCAATAGACTATCTAGATTTACATAGCATATTTGATAGCATTGATGTGGCTAAAGCTTGATATCCACCACGTTTCTCTTCCTTGACTTGGTGAGGAGCACTGGTAAAAGCAGAGGACAGTGTCGATCTGCTCTGGCGGAAAACAGTGGTTTCTGGAGCGATGTGTTATAGTAAAAAAAATACCCCTAGTAACAAGGTGAGCACTGAGGATTCCTGGTGGCAAAAAATGGAGTGGTTCATAAGACAATAAAGACAAAGGAAGCTGGGGTGAGAATAAAGGAAAGGAAGGGGAATTGAGAGGGCTCATCATAAAATCTGGGGATTGGAAGCAGAGATGGAATAAACTACTTTTACAGAGAAGAGACTTGAATATTTTGTTCCTGTGCAGAAGCTAGCAAAGCCTGATGAGACGTAAGTTACTTTAGGAATAAAGACGTGAGTAATAGCCAAGGTTATGCATGAATTAAGGCAGTGCCTTTTGTAAAGTACTATAGAAACAGTTGCACATAGTGTTTTGAATGCTTTCTACTGGTAATTCTAATTCTAGCAGACTATAATCAAACATTGAATCCCTTGGAGAAATCCTTTAATAAGAATACCCAGAATGCTTCAATGGGAAGTTGAGTGGCTCTGAGTTTGAAGAATGGAAACATAAAGCATGGGAATTGTTAGTAATAAGCCATAAGACATCTCAGTCTTTTTCTTATTCAAACCCCTCAATGACAAACCAATTACCTCTGTATGTTGCTTCCATTTCTGAATACCAGAAATGAGTAATTGCAATTGGAGAGCATGGCTATAGTGGGACTTTGAAGGTAGATGATTGTCCTATGACCCCCTCTTATTGAGGGTAGAGTGGCTAAATGTTTAGAGGATAGTACAGTCCATGATGTATGCCAGTCAGAGAAGAATGTCTGTATGGGGTGTTGGAGGATTGTTTTTTCTTTTGCAGAGGCAGGAGGATGGGGGGAATACTGCAATAATGGATTTCAAGTTTTGCTGGGTGTGGGAGGGGAGAACTCCAAAAATCATTATGCCCTTCGTGCTAATACTATTCTGAATATAATTTGGACTGTCACAGAAACTTGTTTCGTAGACACTTTTTAACAACATGTGCTAACCTTTTTGCTTTCCAGGTTATATTATGCTTCTCCCCGATGGGTTTTATACCGAGAGCAAGAGGAAGGAAATTTCTAGCTCTGGTGAGCTGCACAGCTGTTGACTGGTTTCATGCATGGCCACTGTGGGCTCTGCAGTCTGTCAGCAGCAGTTTCATTGAGAAGCTGGATTTACCTGATGTAAGTTCCAGTTGGTTTGTTTCTCTGTTTACAGGAATTTTTCTTAATATTGTATTACTTAGAATGATTTCAGACTCGCTGTTAAATGTTATACAGTAAAAGAGCTTTAAACAAATGCTGATTTGCTAACAGGCCTTGTTCTTACTAAATATAAAGCAGCTCAGTGATACAAAGCAACTTGTGGGGGGCCATTTCCAGGTTTTCAGGATTTTCTTTTAGATGCTTTCAATTTTTATATCTGTTCAGCCTTTTTGAAAGGTGCCAGACTGATAGCTGTGCAGAATGAAAGCTAATCCACAGATTATGTACAGCATGGAAAGTAGAGTGGAAGTTTCCACGTGCTGCCCTACAAATGTGTCAAAACAGGCCAGTCTTGCCAACTCTTAAGACTTTATCATGAGTTTATCATGAGTTTTCCTTAATGACCCAGATCTTAGAAGCAAGAGACTGTATGACAATCTCATACAACTTTTTCTTTATTTAAAATAAAAGTTTGTACTCCTTATAGTTGCAGAAAAAACCTTGAAAACATGAATTGGTGAACCATAAAAACAGATGGTAAATATAAAGAAACCAACACATATCATTTGTTTTTAAAAAAATCTCATGATTTCTAAGCAATCTCGTGATTTGTGGTGGGCTGACTCATGATTTTTGAATGCCTGTAATTGCAAATATTGCAATTCTATTTGAGAGCATACACAGATGCTCTTCCCACACATTCCACATTGGGGGATCCAGCTTCTAATTCTGGTACAAGAGATCTGAGGATATGGCTCTTTCCCTTCTCTTAACCTTAGACCTTAGGGTCCACCTTCTTCCCATGCAGCCCAAATGTGTAGTTCAGAATCCAAGCTCGTTCTGTACACTGTCTCTCTGCTCAGATTGCTAGTGTGTGCCAGATATGATGGTGGATTCTGAGGTCCAGAAGGAACTGGAAGGTTTACAGTATTTGAAATTTGACAATGATCATTTGTTTTAGTCCATTCTATACCAGCTCCCCTCCAGGAGTTGTCCAAAAGTGTAAGGAGACAATATTACAAATAGTTTTTTCCTCTCCCTTACAGCACTCTGCTCCCCTTGATTCAAACCAGTATATGATATTTTGCTTTTGCATGTTATAGCAGGGGCTTAGGATGGAGTTGTGATGAAGAATGCCTCTCCACCAGACCCCCAGATGCAGTATTAGGGACTGTGCCCTTTAAGGGCTGAGCTTCACCATGCCCCACCTAGACTCTGTCTGGGGAGCTCAGCCCTTAAAGCGCACAGTCCCCAATACACTGCACTAGCTCCCAAGAGGAAGATTAGAAGTCCCACTAGGCTGTTTGCAAATTTTGTCAAAAGGGAAAGAGCCCTCCCAGTGCTTGAAAAAGGTGATAACATGAGCCTCTGGCATTCCAGGAAATCTATCATGTGTATCTCAGAGGGTGAAGGATGAGGCACTAGAATGGGCTGCTTATGGTCAGGGGTTCTCAATATAACACAGCTACGCCCATCACATTGAAGCTGTGAGCCTGTCCAGCTTCCTGTTTCTTCCAATGGGACCAGAAAGCGCAGTAGAGCAAAGGTGCAAGTTCCTCACACCACAATGCCAGCAGCATGTACGCCATGCTTTCCTTGTAAGTCCTGCCTGAACTGGAGATGAAGGGATGGGGATGGAAGGTGAGCAGAACACTGCATAAATAAGAGGAGAAAGAGAATTCTGGCCCCCGGCCCCTGTGCCCAATCTCATTGGATCCTCACTCCAACCCGTGAGCTGAACATTATATAAATGACCCTTTCTTTGTGTTTAGGTGGCTGAGAGGTAATAGAAATAATTTTTTCTCTGAGTCACTCAGAGGTTTAATCCCAGAGATGTCAAGTTTTGTGAAGCCAAAAATCTGCATTCATTATAAAATGAGCTGATTTTAAGGGGAGACTCACTTCAGTAAAAATAAAGTAAAACACCCACACACCCCTTTTTTATTGCAACTGAGGTGAAATTCCTCATTAAAGATGGCAAAATGATACCGCGGTGGGATTTCTTCATGGGGAGGATTCAGCCCTGGTGCATGGCTGGCAGAAGCCAATGCATTTTGGACTGGATTCATTTTACAAATGCCACCTAAAATACCAATTTTGGTTGTTGCTGTGATTATTCTCAAACAAGGAACGGGCATTTCCACACAACAAGATGTCCCTGCCTGCAGGTATATGGGATCTTGGGGAGCAATTACCATACAGGTGGGGTGCCAATTAATTTCTTTATTAAAGGAAAAAGGAAGTGGTGGGAATTTAACAATGAAATACGATGGGATGGGGTGTATAGGGTGTTTGCAATAGACAATGATGGGGGGGTTCTTCTTATTGAACAGTGTAAGGAGTTCTAACAGTAGGGTACAGTACAGTCAATAAGCGTATCAAAGAAATGCAAAATAAAATGGTTGCTTCTATATAAAATGGTCAACAATCTTAGATAGAATGTATTAAGTGGTTAGTGGCCTTATACACAATGTAACACAATGATATCAATGCAAATACAAAGTATATCAGAAAAGTGGAAGCAACCAATGGGGTGTTATAATTACAAGTAAAATGTGAATCACAGTGCAAGGATACAATATGGGTGATAAGTGAAATTATGCAATGTAATGGCATAAAAGAAAAGTAATGACTTAATTTGTGAGGCTAGGATAGCAGATAATCTGCCAGAGTGTACCTAAAGGCTGGGTCAAGGAACAGGAGGGGGGAGGGGATTGAATGATTAGTGGCAACTGATGAGAGGAGAGTGCGGCTGGAAGCAGCGAGAGACTCTGAAGCCCTGCAGGGCAAGGACAACGGAGCAGTGTGATGGTGATCTTCGGTAGGGGAGGGGCAGCGAAGAAGTGTAAAGAAGGGCTAGAGAGAGGTTTAAGCAACAAGTGGACACCAAAAACAAAGGAAAAAAAAGCAGCAAAGGGTTTGAGAAGTTTCACAGGGGGAGAAGCAGCAAGGGGTTTGGGAAGTTGGGAGGGTGATGCAGACGCGGGGAGGGGGGGAAGCAGCAAGGGGTTTGGGAAGTTCAGAGGGAGTGCAGATGTGGGGGGAAATGCAGCAAGGAGTTTTAACAGGGAGACACGGAGGAGCACACAGAGGGGGAGATTGGAGCGGGGGAAAAGCAGACACGGGAAAGTTCAGGGAGAGATCGGGACAGCGGGAAGACGAATTTAAGCAGCAAAAACCTTATCTATCTTAACCAACGACTAGGCAAAACAACAAATATCACAATTCTAAGCAAAGCTATAACAAGCAACTATAGGGAGCAACAAAACAGTAAACTATAACAAGGCAGGTGAACTTACAAGCTCTACAATCTTAACAAACTATGACTTATTAAACTAAAAAAACAAAACCTATGGTGCACCTTATGCTATGGGGAAGTCACTGAGGGCAGAGTGGTAAGTGCCCAGGATCCAGCTCCCAAGGAAGCCAAGGGATGGTGGCTGTAGCAATGGATACAGCTGAAAGCAGGGAGCCCCGAGGCAAAGCCCACAGGAGCAGAGCTTAGCAGCGGCACAAACTTATTTTTAGCGGCAAAGAGCCCTAGAGTTTAAGAGAGATTTTAAGACACAGACCAAGGTTTAGCTTGAGTCTGTGTGCTGGGGAAACAGAGCCAGCAGCTAAAATAATAAAATAAAAGTATAGAAAGTTTTACAGAGGGATTCTTACTAGTCCCCAAGGCAGCAGCAAAGGCAGAAAAAGCAGCAACATCAGAAGAGGCAAGGAGGGCTTGGTACAGTCTCAATAATCAGGAGATCTCTCAGGTAGCAATTCGTTCTTGGGGGGGGGTTAAAACACCGGGGGTTCGCTCAAAAATAAAACGAGAGCGGAGAAAGGACCCCCCCCAAAATCCCTGGATGATCAGACCAGGCAGCAATGCAGGAACCTTTCTGATGTTTGTTTCAAAAATGTCTGTTTTTAAAGGCAAACTTAGGCAGTTTCCCACCAGTAATCCTGATAGGCTCCCTCTGTCACAGGGGAGGAGGCACAGGGAAAAACTGCAGGTGAGCACAGAAACATGTCTGGGCAGAGTCCTGTGCAATAGGTGACTCAAAAGCACACGAGGCCTATGACTCATGCCCAGGATCTTAAAAACACAATAGGTCTTGCAGCTCTGGACACTGCCTGCCCTACACCGAGCCCAGGTTCAACGAGGTGATAACAGGACTAACCCTTTGAACAGGGCAGTGGTCCCATTTAGCATGCAGCACAAGTGGCCATCCCTTTGAGAAGGGCAATGGCTCTTGTTAAACAACTTAAGGGGCCCTCCCTTTGAGAAGGGCAGTGGCCCTGGTAAACAACTTAACAGCCAGGGAAGGGCAGCCACAGGAGGAGAACAAAAACAAAATGGAGTATGGGGACAGCTGTAAGAAACAAAATGGAATAGGGGGATAGCTGTAACAGACACAAGACAGCAGCCACAAGCAAACTGTGATCCGCATAAACCCATATGTATTATCTGTAAAGTAGGCAGACTATATTGCAATATAAAAATATTAGACACAAAATCATTGAAATGTCATACCTAAATTTACCATAATAAATAGAAGCATTTGTTTTAAATCTAGACTGTGAAATGAGTAAGTAGCAGTTTTCTTCTTTTAATAAATAATCACGTTACCATCCTCAGGGAGAATTTTCTTATTCCATGTAATCCACATTTATCAATGTGGTAACATTGTAAAAATAGAACAGTTATGCTTAAATGACAGAGCTAAATATTGTGACACTAATATGAAACAAACTGAATTGTTACTCATTTCTTCAAAAATTATTTGCTTCATAAAAGCTACCTTTCCAGGTTGTGGAACCCAGCAGGGCCTTTTTGTCAACAAGCTACCATTTTCAGTTAAATTAAGTAATCCTATGCATACATGGAACTTCATATTTCTGTATTTAGAGAGTGACTGTCTGTAGGTATACATTTTTATATATATTCCTGCACATAAAATGTTGCATATTACATCAATGTAAACCACAAAAAGCAAGAAAATAAGCAGTTAAGACATTCAACAACCCATCTACACTCATCAGTTTTCTTTCTCACACTCAGCTATCTCCCTTCTACCACCATGCACCTATATATCTCCACCTTCAACCCAAGGAATCAGCAGGCACTCTTAAACTCTGGCCATGTTTGTTATAGGCAGAGCTGGTAGCGTCATCTATTATTATGGTTGCCTGAGTCCATCGACTCATTTGTTGCAAAAGCTAGAAGTTGTATGAGGCAAGTGAATGAGGCAGGGAATTTCAGGAAGAGAAAAGATATATATTCTTGTAGTTAAGGCAGTTGAATGGAAAATTTGATTCATCCCTGCCTCCTCCACAAAGTTCCTGTGTGATGCGGGGCATGTCACTTGAGCCAAGCTTTTCACCAGTGTTGCTAATTGTGTGTTCCCCTTTTTCTGGGTGCCTGATTTGAGATCCTGGGGTCTGATCTGCAGAAATGCTGACCACCCACAGATGCAACTGAAGTAAATGAGAGCTTGCTTTGAATGTATAAAATGCTACATGATGCTAAGTACTCTGCAACATCAAGTCCTAAATGTGTCAGATTGGGCACCCAAAATTAGTGGATATTTTTTATCTTCAACTCTGTGGGCCTTGGTTCTCCATCTGTAAAATGGGGATAATACTGCACTCGCACCTCACAGGGTTGTTGTGAAAATAAATTCATTAATGTTTGTGGCGCATTTAGATACCATACTGAGGAGCACCACAGAAAAGCTTAGGAGGAAATTAATAATTCTATCTTCAGAGCACGGTTTGAATAATGTGCAGTAATAAGTCCTGGGGTGTCACTCTGTACAATGAGGATAAAACAAAATAGAGAACAGCTCTGCTTATTAAGTGAGCACCATTTATTCTTTTCATTGAATGAGGTAAAGGTCCTGAGGTTTTTGGTGGAAAGTTTCAGATAAAATGGTTTGACTGTTTCTGAAAATGAGGTGAGTGGGGGGAATTCTTTCAACTCTGTTGTTGAGAAGCTGTGGTGCCTTATGCTTTGGAGCAAGGGTTTGAAATCTGGCAGGGCGGTCTCTATGGAGTGGGTGCCTTTTGGCACACCTATGAAAATCCCACCCATACGTGGCAGAATGATAAGGCCCCGAAAAACAGCAGTTTGCACATATTTAGTAGAGACTTGTTGAAGTCCAGCAGCTAAATTCTCTGAAGATTCTATCTGGAGCGTGCTCCAGTCCTTCATAGCTCCTGTCTGCCAACTGGACCATCCCTACAGAGCAACTAAGCCTGCTCCATCCCGGCCTGCGGAGACTGAGAAGGACTTTTCCTGCAATTGCTCCTGCTAGCAGCTGGAGGATGAACACAGGCACTGAGAGGAGGGAGACTCTCTCCTGTACTTATAGTATTCTCCCTGTTGATGCCGCAGCAGCATAGAGGAGGAAGAGAAGGAAAGAGCCGGACTGAAATGCAGAGTGGTGAGGAAGTGGTGATGGTGGGAGAATGGGGGAAGAGATGCAGGGACAGGGGTTAGGAGCAGGAGCTGAGAGGGGGACTTGGGCAGGAGCTGAGAGTGATAAGATGGGTGGAGGAAAACCAGGAGCTGTGGAGAGAACAGAGTAGGAGCTGAAGTGGGGGGAACATGGGCAGGAGCTGGAAAGTGAGGATAGGAGTGGGAGGTGGAAAACAGCACTGAGAGGAAGAGGTCAGACCTGGGAGGTGAGTTATAGAAACATGAGAGGGCTGGGAAGAATGGGACAGTAGGACTCTAACTCCTAGAGAGCACTCCCCTCCAGAACCTGGAATTGAATCCAGGAGTCCTGAATCTCAGCATTCATTTGCTGTCTAGAAAATAGCTATGAAACCTACTGACAACATATGTGTGTCTGTCTGCTTTAATGGCAGGTAGCCGTCTGCTGCTACCAGTTACTCTGTACTGTGCTGCAGATCTAGAGATCCCAGCCCTGCTGATGGCTCAATATAGTTCCATATGAGGCAACCTTTGATTATTCAGTTTTGGGAAATTACATTAAAAAAAAACTAGGTTAAAAGAATGTTAAAGTTGCAAAATCAACTTTAGGTGGGAAATGCCAGATTTCAGGTTGTCTGTGCAACTTTTATAGGGATCCCTTGTGCATATTCATTATAATACAGTCTTCAAATACATGATCATATCCTGTTTTTTCCTCAGAACTCCTGAGTCCTTTTTTCTTCACTCCCCTTATTGGTGTTGTGTGTAGGACCCCTGTTCAGTTGTTGTGGAAGTTGGAATGTGTGTAAGAATGAGTAGGGGATTGCATGGTTAAGGCAGTTGAATGCTGCCCTGGAGGAATGGATTCTATCCCTGCCTCTACCACAGAGTTCTGATGTGAATTTGGGCAAGTCAGGTAAAGCAAAAATTTCACAAGTGGCCACTGTGTATTAGAACTGGTCCAATTTTTTCTTCCAATGGAAATTTTCAAGTTTGCAGCTGGAAACCAAAGGATTTTTGGCAAAATATTTTGAAGGAAAAAACAAAATTTTCTCTGGGAAGCAGATACTTTTTGCAAAAAGAATTGTTTAGACAGAGACCAATTATCCATTGAAAAGCAGTTCAGATGGAAAAGTTTTGACCAGCCCTATCTGTGTATTCCTCATTTTCTGAGTACCATTCTTGAGATGTCTCAGATCTGATTTGCAGAAGTGCTGAAAACTCACAATTGCAACTGAGGTCAAAGGGAGCAGTGCACCAAACATATAAAGTGTGACAAAATGCTCAGCACCAGGGCCAGCTCCAGCTTTTTGCCGCCCCAAGTGGCGAAGAAAAAAAAAAGATAAAGCCACGATTGGCAGCACTTCTGTGGCAGCTCTACCGTGCTGCTTCATTCTTCAGCGGCAATTCGGCAGCTGGTCCTTCCCTCCGAGAGGACTGAGGGACTTGACACTGAAGACCTTTCCATTGGCCACCCCAAGCTCCAGCTTCCTGCGCTGGTGCCTGAAGCCGGCCCTGCTCAGCACTCAAAAGAATCAGGCTGTCGGCTTCTCAGATTGGACATTTAAAATCAGTTGACACTTTTGGCAGTTTTGGTTTTAACCATTGTGCCTTAGTCCACCATGTATAAAATGGGAATAATAATACCCTGTCACCTCACAGGAATGTTGTGAAGATAAACTCATTAATAATTGTAAAGAACTAAACTACTAAAATCACAGCATCACAGAGAAGCCCATAAGGACATTAATAATACTGTATTCAGTGCAGGGTTTTGGTGCTATACAATAAATTATTATAGAACAGTAGGTCTGGAAGAGATTGTGAAGTCAAGCCAAGCCAAGCCCCTGTGCTGTGCCAGGACCAAGTCAGCCTAGATCATCCCTGACAGCCATTTGTCCAACCTGTTTTTAAAATCCTCCAATAATGGGGATTCCACAACCTTCCTTGGAAGCCTATTCCAGAGCTTAACTATCCTTATAGCTAGAACGTTTTTCTGGTATCTAGCCCTGCTGCAAATTAAGCCCACAGCCTATTGCTTCTTGTCCTGCCTTCAGTGGTCATGGAAAACAAATGATCACAGTCCTCCTTGTAACAACCTTTCACTTATTTGAAGATAGTCCTCAGTTTTTCTCCCTCAAGACAGAGCAGGCTCTGGGTTTTTTTTAACTTTTCCTCATAGGCCAGGTTTTCGAAACCTTTGATCATTTTTGTTGTTCTTCTCTGGCCTCTCTCCAATTAGGCCACACTTTTCCTAAAGTGTGGCACCCAGAATTGTACACACTACTCCAGCTGAGGCCTCAACAGTGCTGCATAGCGCAAGACAATTACATGCCCTGTCTTATATCTGACATTCCTGTTAATAAATTTTTCAGACTCGTGGAATGTTTTCCTGCTTTCTGAGACAGCCTGCGCATGCTATTAGTATTTAGCCACCAAAAGTACTGCTTAATTAGCACTATGAGCATCTTGCTGATTGTACCACCAATGGAATAGTGCTACTAGTGGCTAGATTTCACTGCACCTACTGGAGTGATTTTGTAAGTGAAAATAGAGCGACAGGTACACGATGCAAACTCCCAGGGCTGGCTCCAGGCACTAGCTGAGCAAGCTCCTGCGTGGGGCAGCAGATTCCAAGGGGCGGCATTCTGGCCGCCCTTTTCTTTTCGGTTCCCCGCTCTGGCTCTGACGCGGAGGAGGGGAGCGCCCTGCAGCAAACTCGGCAGGGCAGCCTGCGTCCTTCCCTCACAGCCGACCGGAGCAGCGCAGAGCCCTCCCGGTAGGCGGCGCGGCGGGAGGGTCCGCGTGGCGAGCGCCCCGCTGAAGCCCTGGCTGCCTCCTTCTTTCTCTCTCGCTCCCCCCCGCCCCCGCTAGACCGGCGCGCACTCCGCTGCACGTCTACAGCGCAGAGAGTGCCCTTGCACCCTGGCTCCGGCCGCCTGGCAGGTTGTGTGTGTGTGTTTTGCCGCTGTAGCAGTCCCGCGGTCTGTGTGTGTGTATGTGCGTGCTTTGCCGCTCTAGCAGCCCCGCGGTCTGTGTGTGTGTGTGTGTGTGTGTGTGTGTGTGTGTGTGTTGTGCTGCTCTGGCCACCCCGCGGTGTTTTTGTGTGTGTGTGTGTGAGAGTTTGTTTTGCTGCTCTGGCCACCCCGCGGTGTTTTTTGTGTGTGTGTGTGTGCTTTGCCGCTTCGGCCGCCCTGCAAGTTTCTTTTTCTGTGTGTGTGTCTGTGCTTTGCTGCTCCGCTGCCCTGCAGGTTTTGTGTGTGTGTGCGTGCGGGCTTTGCCGCTCCGCCTCCCCTCCGAATTTTTTTTTTTTTTTTGCTTGGGGCGGCAAAAACTCCACTCGGTGAAATATCACAGAGTGTGAATGGCAGTCTGACAGAAAGGACAGACAATTTCTGACCTACTATAGTCCGCGCCAAAGACCTGCAGATTCAGGAGATCACAAAGCAGCATTGTTTCTGCATGAATGAAAAATTATTTTGCCAGGCTATGCAAAATGCCATGGAGGGATGGGGCAGAGGGGAAGAGAACCAAAAATAAAAGAGTTATTTGGACTTTGAAATGGTTTACAGAGGAGTTAAAAACAAAAAGCAAGCAAGCAAGCAAAAAGATTCCCAAGCTCAAATATGAAAGTTTGATAATCCATCTTTTGTTTTTCTGCTTAAGTATTGCTATATTAGCCTACTTGGACCTTTAGAAAACTGGGCAAACAGAAAGCGAGACCCTTTGGCATATGATTAGGAACTCATTTATGGAAAGATGTAGGTTTAGATAACCTAGAAACTGAAACAAAACTTGCTGTTTACTTTTGCTTGCTTCACCCATGGACATTTGTTCAAAGTACTCATTATATGCCTAACCATCAAATTACCTCTGGGACTGATCAGGGCATAGCTTAAGCTGTGCAGAAGTTTCTGGTCACCAAAAAAATTATTAATATTTCTAAAGTTATAACACTTGTAAATTAGCAGGCTGAAGTAATAACTGGTATGGAGGATGGATTTCGGTGAGTTAAATGCCATGCTAATAAATGGCTACTGCCACTGGTTCTCTCTCTTGAGTTCTCAGGCAGCTGATTCGGTTCTTTGTTTGAACAAATGTCAAACTACTGTGACAGGTTTTTCCTATTATTTTAAAACTCTCAGATGCTGTGGTAAACTGAAACAGATTCAGGAAACTTGCTAGATAGTCCCTCACTGCATGTAAATGATGTGTGTTGGGTGGCAGTGTGAGTGCAGCACAAACTATATTTATAACCGATAAATATTTTAATAAGTGTCTGAAGAGCCCATTTGGAATTGGGGCCCCATTGTGCTGGGTGCGGTACAAACAGAGAAAAGAGACAATCCTGGTCGTGAAGGGACTCTCTCATCACTTATTTTAGTATGGGGTGTGATTCCAAAGCAAAGATTTTTGCAAAGGAGCTGCCACAGACAGAATTTGTGGGGATGACTTAACATGCCTGCAGATGACTTGTCACTTGTCACAGAACTTTGCCTTGGATTTCAAAAACTGGAGCTGGACCTCACAGTTATACAAGTGTCAGTTATTCTCTGCTTGTCAGCTCTGGGGGGAAAGATGGCAACTATTTTGTGAGGGTGGATAGGGTGGCTGCCAGACTTGCATGGTATAACAGGAGGTATGGACCTGGGAAGGCATCATACTGTTCAAAGGCACACGTATTCGCAGGATCAGAGGCACACATATACACAGGAAGAGACATTTCAAGTCCATAAAACATTTTTCATTGTTGTTTTTTTCACTAAAATTTTAAAACGTGGGTTCCCAGAGAATAATAGTAATATACTGTATGTGTGTATGTGTCTTAGAATGAGACCTTTATTATGTTTGTTCCCAAGCCATATTTCACAGTGGTGGAGTATTGGGCAGGAGTTGCTTTTCAGGCATCCCTGGATACCTGGGTATGTGGGTGTTTAGAATGCCATGACTCCAGAAGGTGGGAGAACTCACTGTAAGAAGCAGCCATCT